>NW_028318157.1:15465000-15822500 GCF_062004578.1 Staurois parvus
CATTTTCTTCACACAACTAGAGCTTTCTTTTGGTGGTATTTAATCACCGCTGGGGTTTTTATTTTTTGCTAAATTAACAAAAAAAGACCACAAATTTTGAAAAAAAAAACACGTTTTTCTTTGTTTCTGTTATAAAAGTTTACAAATAAATAATTGTTCTTCATAAATTTAGACCAAGATGTATTCTGCTACATGTCTTTGGTGAAAATAACCCAAATTAGGATGTATTTTTTAGTTTGTAGGAAAGTTATAGAGTTCACAAACTATGGTATATATCTGAATATTGATCAATCCTGAAGTACTGACAGCCAATCTAATTTCTTGAGGTCCAAGAATGTCAGAATAATACAGATATCCCCAAATGACCCCTTTTTGCAGAATAGACAGTCCAACGTACTTCATAAGAGGCATGGCGAGTTTTTTGAAGTTGTATTTTTTTGTCATAATTTTTCGGAAAATGAAAAAATTAAAAAAATTATTTTCACTATTTTTTTTTTACATACTGTCACCAGTGCAGTACAGCATCATCATATAACTGGCATGGCGGTGAACAGGGACACTGACTGGTGACAGTATGAAAAAAAAAAAATTTTTTTTTTATTATTTTTAATTTTTTATTACATTTGTTTAATTTTTTTTTAAGATTTTTTTTTCATATTTTACTATGACCAAAGTAGTACAATGTTACCATAGCAACATTGTACTACTTTGGGGAAGTGATCAGTATTTTTTTTTTTTACACAATTTGCTTATAGCAAAGAATTACTTTGCTATAAGCAAGCATTTACCAGAATGAAATCGATTCATTCAGGTTTTTTTTTTTTTTGCTTAGCTGTGATTTGGTCACAGCTAATCACATGACATGTGCATGTGATTAGCTGTGACCATTCACAGCTAGGCACTAGTATACAATGGATGGCATGAATGAAGCCATCCATTGTATACAACTGTCATGTGACCTGCTGTGATTGGTCACAGCAGGTCACATGGTACCAGCAAAGGGAGTCGGTACTCAGATCTGTCATCGGCCGTGTCCGAGGTACACGGCCGGTGACAGATCGCGCCGCTGCGCCGCTCTGCATTAGCGCAAACTGCGCATGTGCGGGAGCACGCCAAATGGCGTGCACCCGTAATGCCGAAGCACTTTTGAAGCCGTCAAACGGCCATTGGCCGGGCGGCTAATGGTTAAATTTGGTTAAAAACCCATAATATAAAAAAAATACCAAAAATTAAAACATTTTTATAAATTTGAAGACAATTTTGCATTTTGTGGCAAATAATGCCATGTAGGAGTTTTTTCAATAATTTTATTTGTTTTCAGAACACCAAAATACATGGAAATTAGATAAAAATAATCAAACAGCTTTTTAGTTGCAGACCTGTGTAATTTTAGCCCCTAGTCGCTTATATTGAAGAAAAGCTGTTTTGCGCTTATTTGGTGAATTGAAACCCTGGACATTATGCAAAATACATTTAATTACCATAGTATACAAAGATTATAGCTATCAGCATAAAAATACATATTGAAAATACATCTCCTAGAATCAGTTGGCTAGACATAAGAACCTGTAGATCCACATCAGACATAGTTATAATAAGTAGTACCAAGCTGCAGGACATCCAGACCTCAATAAGGGTATTGCGACATCCACAGAGCGGAACAAAACCAATATCATGTACTAAAGTTTTGAAAAGAAAAAAGATAAAAAGCAGTAGAGGTAAAGCTTTAGTAGCTCCTACAATTAAGGGGATAGGTAAGAAACATGGATCAGGTGGGCAATTTGCCATACCTAAAAAACCAAAAAATTCAAACATCAAAAGGGCCAAATGGGCCTAAACCCTGTCTCTGTAAAACATGGAAAACGGAGCTGCCACCCCACAATCGGGCGGTGACACCTCCGGCCATGTCAGGCGGCAGGGTGGGGTAATGTGTTCAAGAGTTTTGAAACCATAAACTAATGGGTGGTATTAAAAAGATCCAAAGACCCTTGTTAAACTTTAACACATCCAGATATCCACGAGAAAGCAAACATAATTATCAGAAATACAGAAACATCTCAGCAGTGACCACAAAAATTCACATCCTAAAGGATGTGTGAGATACAAATGAGAAAAATCCCTGTATACCGGTTTCTATCTAAGTCATAATACACTGAGGATCAGGTGGACTAAAAACCTTCCCTGAAAAAATAGAAAATACATTATCAAAAGGGCCAAACGGGCCCAAACCCCGCCACCTGAAAACACAGAAAGCGGAGATGCACCCCTCATCAAGGCGGCGACATCCCCGACCAGGATAGATGGCAGGGTAGGGTCACCTGTCAGAAATTTCTATGAACCTATGGGTGGCAAATAGAGGGTCAGAAGACCCATGCCGAATTTTTGCACATCCAAGTAGCTAAATATTAGATCAGAAATAGTGGTATATGAACATATAGCAATTTGCAGCATCCTACAAAGGCCTATCAAAACAATTGGTAATATGCAAGTGGGAAAGGTCTATTCAACCCGGTTCTTGTCGGACTCTTCTTCTATTTCTTCGTGGCGATGGAGTATGCCAAATGGGAGAGACTCAAGGGGTGGAAGGTAGACGTTGAGGCGATGGGGTGTCTGCAAGGCCCAATTTGGCCAAGATTTCTCTACCTTCGGGAAGGGATGTGGCTATGTATGTGCTCCCATTATGAGGAACTATCAACTTAAAGGGAAAGCCCCATTTATAGTGGATATGAGCTGAGAAAAGGGCAGTTGTAATTTCCTTCATTTTTCTATGTTTTTCCAATGTAGCTGGAGAAACATCTGGAAAGATTTGTAAAACCGAGCCTTCGAAGGAGATCGTTGGGGTATTGCGAGCAGCTCTAAGTATGTCGTCTTTGGTCAGGAAATCCTTCATACATAGAATAATGTTCCTAGGCAGTTGATCATTAGGAGGTTTAGGGAGCAGGGCTATATGGATGCGGTCACAAGCAAAGGACCCAGGGTCACGATCCGGAAGGAGTGACTTAAATAGCTTGGTTATGTTTTGTGAAAGATCAGACACAGACTCTGAAATTCCCCTGACTCGCAGATTATTCCTGCGATTGCGATTAGCAAGGTCCTCAACCTGCGCCTGCAATTGTGAAAAGGCCGTTTGTAAATTATCGTGATCTCTGGAAAGTTCACCATAAGCCAGGCTGAGTTCATCATGTTTGGTTTCTAAGCGGTCGGTCCTGGAGCCCAATGTAGCTATTTCCTGAGAGAGAACATTTTGGAGTTCTGATTGGAATTTAGCGGCCAGCTTGGTGTACATAGTTTCCAAGCAAGATTCCAGGTCCCCCTTTGTGAGTTGCTGTGTATATTCACTGACCAGAGCTAATGAATGAGCTGTGGTATCCTGCGTGGGATCGGACAGGGATGCACATTCTGTGTTGTCTGGAGACATCCTCCCAGATGGGAGGAGATCTGTGTCAGGTGGAGTAGGCCGCACTAGGCCGCAGATGTTCGTTGCCACGATGTGTGGCAATATACCGCGGCACCCTTCTCCCAGACTCAGGGGATGTAGAGGGTGCCTCCGGTGTCCCCGGATGGCAGTGGATTTAAGGGCGAATAGCCGGGGCCCCGGATCATGCGGCCGCGCAAGGCCGCGGATGTCTGCCGCTGCAGAGGGAGGAAATATCGCCCGGAGTCCCTCTCCTAGACACAGGGGATGCTGCCAGAAACCTCCCCTGCCCCGTTGAAGTCTGCAGCTGCACGGATGGCAGCGGATTGTAAAGTTCAGCGCCGGAGCTCCGGATTATGCGGCCGCTCCGGTCGCCATCTTGAACACGCCCTCCACAACTACAGTTTTATACTAATGTTAATAATTTTCAATATGTACAGGTGGTATTCTGGAAACTGGCAGATTAATATTCAGAATTATATTTCATATCCAGGGATACCAAACACATTGTACCTTGGATGGATCTGTCACCAAGGAGGGAGGAGATGGCTTTCTCCATTTTCGTATGTGCTAACATATTCATGTATGATCTTGAATTGTTTGGTATGTGTGACAGAGGAAAGGCAGGACAGGACACACAGAGTAGATTACTAGCGCACAAAGCTTTAATGAGACAAACAGACGGCAGTCCTTCAATGAGAGGGTGAATTTTCCATTAAAGGGTAATGAGGGGGCCCAACCCACTTATAGTCCACCAGGAGAGCCAAGGGGGTGTCCCTGTAACAGGGGTAGTCCGACAAAGGAGGGGGGTGTGAGGGGTCACCACAGCAACAGTTCAGGTAACACGGGGGGAAGCAGGTACTCACGGATCCAACAGGGTGCCTGGTATCTCAGGGGTAGAAGCAGAACACAGGTACCTGTGGAGTCCGGATCAGGCGAGTGGTCTCTGGGAATGGCAGGCAGGCTGTGATGGTCTCTCCCCCCTTCTTTGGGGTTTCTGGCAATGGCAGGCAGGCTGTGATAGTCTCTCCCCTTCTGTGGGGTCTCTGGCAATGGCAGGCAGGCTGTGATGGTCTCTGGCAATGGCAGGCAGGCTGTGATGGTCTCTCCCCCCTTCTGTGGGGTCTCTGGCAATGGCAGGCAGGCTGTGATAGTCTAAAATTATGATACATAAACGAGCACTGGAATTGTGTACAGGGAGCAGCTAGCATGAAAGGTAGAACCCCTAAACCTTCTAGAGCACATATATAAACAGCATGCAGCGCTTAGAAATATAAATATAAAAAACCCCTAATATCAGGGTTATTCTCAAGATATGTTATACCAATATCATAGTCTCTGGGGTGGAAAGCCCCGTATAATGTATTAGGTATACCGTATAGTAAATGGTTAAGAAATAGAAATCACATAAGTGTATTAAGTAGGATGACAGTTTATAATATAACCTATGTTGGCAACGGTGACTTCAGTGGTGTAGTAAATAGGTGTGGGTTGCACTAACCAGATAGCACATGTATAAGCGCATTTGAGTGTTTGAACCAACTCCTGGTCATCTGCGTCTGGGTGGCTGGAGCTCAGGAACACCTGGTGGGCATCAAACTGGAATTACAGCGCACCATAGGACTTCCAGGTCATCGCAGTACCATCAATAAATGCCAGGGGGAGCCAACGTACAGACCTGTCATCAATGGTATCCTTGAAAGGGAGGGCTCATAATGAAATGAGCCCAAGCACAAAAATTTCCATAGTGCAAACTTGCTTTAATAGGCAATGAAGTATAACAGGATGCAAATGAAACACTCTCATATAGTGATCTGATAACAAGGATGGCCTCTGGCCAAGCAAACCACATGGATGAGCACGTTCTCGCATGAAACATCTCAGGAAGCGGCCCCCAGTGACTCATCCACGTGGTTGCCCGGCAATGAGGCATGCCCCCTGGGCAGGGGTCAAGCTCTCATGAGCGCGACCTTTGTTCCAGGACATCTGCGAACGCGGGAGCTCTGCGTGCCCACACTGCAGATGACAAGGCTGAGATGGAGTCAGCTAGATGCCGTAGCCTGGGCCATCCCTGTGGGAGGTTCGCACTTCTCTGTGGAGAGGTGTGAATTTCGCCACCTCCTCCCTGCCAGAAGAGGAAGAGACAGAACGGGGTGGTGGAAGTCTCACCTCTCATCCTGTGGCAGTAGGATGAGAGAGGGAAGGGGGAACACTAGACCCCAGGGATGAATCAGGCTGGTAACAGGGACATCCTGGGGGCAGGGATGATGTCAGCCTAGATGAAAGGCCATTTGGGAGGTGTGCGGTGAGCTGCAGCAAGCTGGCCGGGAGGGAGGGGGGCCAACAGTAATTGAATTAGGCCATTGAGTTGGGCCATTTGGCCGAGTGACACAGGGGACAATTGGAACGAAACAGAGCAGGATGCTGAGGGCATGTGATATAGGGCATTAATAAGGGGATTAATAATTGGCAGGCCCCTATACCGTGACAGTATGATATTACCAATTCAAATATATACCTAATATTAATGTGTCCTGTTCCTATTGTATTTTATGCATTGTGTATGAAATAGATATTTTATGGCACGCTCTGCATTCCTAGACCTTTAATGGCCTTACACATCATATGTGATGGCTTGACTGAGTTATTATTGTTTTACCATAGGTCAAAGGGAAGACTTTTCATGGTTCATAAAAACAGACATCCTGCAGACCTCAATTAATGTTTTACAGTTCTGACCAGGTCTGTTTCTTGGGTTTTGTTGTCCCTGATTGAGATAAGAGGCTCTTCTGAAGTGTGCTAAAAGTTATGGCTACAAATTCCATAGTTTGCAGGAGGAGGGAGGGAGTAGGATTACTGCCCATGAAAACAAAATGTCTGCAACCTTAACAAGATTGCTTTCGCCTAAAGCTTCCATGTTCCTATTGTGCACAATCATTACACACACACAAACACACACACACTGCTCAAATAAAATAAAAGGAACACCTTTTAATCAGTGTATATCATCAAGTCAATTAAACTCCTGGGATATTGATCTGGTCAGTTAAGTGGCAGCAGGAGTTGTTAATCAGTTTCAGCTGCTTTGGTGTTAATGAAATTAACAATAGGTGCACTAGATGGACAACAATTAGATGGGCAACAATGAGATGACCCCCAAAACAGGAATGGCTTTACAGGTGGAGGCCACTGACATTTTTTTCCCTACTCATCTTTTCTGATTGTTTTTCACTAGTTTTGCATTTGGCTATGGTCAGTGTCACTGTTGGTAGCGTGAAGCAATACCTGGACCCTACAGAGGTTGCAAAGGCAGTCCAACTCCTCCAAGATGGCACATCAATATGTGCCATTGCCAGAAGGTTTTCATTGTCTCCCAGCACAGTCTCAAGAGCATGGAGGAGATTCCAGGAGACAGGCAGTTACTCTACGTCATTAACCCATCAGCAGGACGAGTATCTGCTCCTTTGTGCAAGTAGGAAAAGGATGAGCACTGCCAGAGCTCTACAAAATGATCTCCAGCAGGCCACTGGTGTGAATGTCTCTGACCAAACAATCAAAAACAAACTTCATGAGAGTGGCCTGAGGGCCCGACGTCCTCCAGTGGGGCTTTTGCTCACTGCCTGGCACCATAGAGCTTGATTGGCATTTGCCATTGAACACCAGAATTGGCAGGTCCGACCCTAGCGCCCTGTGCTTTTCACAGGTGAGAACAGGTTCACTCTGAGCACATGTGACAGACGTGAAAGGGTCTGCAGAAGCCATAAAGAACATTACGCTACCTATAACATCATTCAGCATGAGCCTTTTGGTGGTGGGTCAGTGATGGTCTGTGGAGGCATATCCATGGAGGGATGCACAGACCTCTACAGGCTAGACCAGCAATGGGCAAACTACGGGCCGCGGGCCGTATACGGCCCGGCGGACCTTTTAATCCGGCCCGCGGAGCGTGCTAAAAAAAAACACAGCCAGGGCAGGCAAACATTGGCTGTCAGGATGTGTGTAGGCGGGGCAGCGTGACGAACGTGAAGGGAGCTAGGCTCCTCTCACAGTCCGCCCTGAAGACAGGAACAGCGCGGGAACACGGCGAGAGGAACGCGCGGAGCAAAGGTAAGTGAATTGACACGGGGGACTTGGCTTACTACTTGAGGGGGAATAGTACTGTGGGGGATGAAATACTATATGAGGGATGAATTAATATGGGGGATGAATTAATATGGGGAATGAATTACTATAGGGGGGATGAATTACTATAGGGGGATGAATTACTATATGGGGGATGAATTACTATATGGGGGATGAATTACTATCTACTCTTGGTCCAGCCCCCGGGTCCAATATATGAACCCATTGCGGCCCTCAAGTCAAAAAGTTTGCCCACCCCTGGGCTAGACCATGGCACCCTGACTGCCATTAGATATCGGGATGAAATCCTTGGACCCATTGTCAGACCCTACGCTGGTGCAGTGGGTCCTGGGTTCCTCCTGGTGCACAGCAATGCCTGGCCTTATGTGGCAAGAGTATGCAGACAGTTCCTGTAGGCTGAAGAAATTAGTATCATTGAATGGCCCCCACACTCACCTGACCTAAATCCAATAGAACACCTCTGGGATATCATGTTTTGGTCCAACCAAAGCCACTAGGTTGCACCCCAGATTGTCCAGGAGCTCAGTGATGCCCTGGTCCAGATCTGGGAGGAAATACCTCTTCGTCATCTCTATAGGAGCATAAACCAATGTTGTTAGGCATGCATGCAAGCACATGGGGGCCATACAAACTACTGAGCACCATTCTGAGTTGCTGCAATGACAGTTAACCAAAATGGATTTTCGAGGTGACTTTGAATTCAGTCCTATATAGGTTGATAATTTTCATTTACATCAAACGATGGAGCATCTTTACATTCCTAAAATATTACCCAGTCCATATCAGTATGGATATCCAGCATGATATTTTTCCCCATTGAGATCTGATGTGTTTTCAAAGTATTCCTTAATTTTTTTTGTTCAGTGTATGTGTGTGTATGTATATATATATATATATATCTTTTTTTTTTTTTTTAATTTATGTATTGGAATTAGCGCAACATGTTTTTCTGTAATACTTGTGACTATGTTATCTTGTAGCATGTTTGCAGCTTTTTCCATATAATACTTTTCTACTACCTACACGCAGTTCATGTTTCTTGACACTATGCTCATATAGCTAAAAACCCTTTTTGAAATGTGCACTTTAATTTTTTTATGCATTGTTAATTTACTCGTATTTAACATTTTTAACCACAACTATTAATATTCAATTTTAAATCATGATACATAATTATCTATTGCCAGCAATATTAACTGTCATTTTAACCAGTATAAATGGAACTTTACATAGATTTAATTAGTTTCAATACACCCTAAATTAATGGATATTGTCCTGTGAATTGAGAAGACCTATGTCTGCATATTCTTTGCTGTTCATATTTGTGTGCTGTAATCAACTGTTAGTTGCAATATCTCATTAATTACTGCAATTGATTTGGACTCAGTAATATTACAAAAGGTAGATCACTACAGGGCATGGGAATAGGGGAAGTGTGTTGAATATAAATGCATTCTTAAGTCTCGGTTATTAACTTTCTAAGCCACTGAAGTAAGAAGAATTATGGGTGAAAAAGTGACAGTCAGTGCATCTTTCAAAGTGAGAATATTTCTTTCATTAGAACAAGCGCAGTTTGGAATATATAAAATCATGCAAGGTAGTTTTTTTTTCCAGAATTTCATTTATCCGAAGATCTCATTCAATTTACACAATATAATCCCTTGTTTAAACCAATCTGCTTTGCTAATTTGCTTTGTATTAAGAAAAGTGAAATAGCTTTTAGCATTTTAGGAAGAAGTCGCTTGATTTCAAGTTTGTGTATTTGTTTTAAAATAATAACATTATGTGTTGTTGTTCTTGCTGCAGGACACAAAAAAGTATAATATTGTAGCATCAAGGACCTTAATTTGGATGTGAACCCTTACAATTGTATCTCTTTTTTTTTTGCTCTCTTTTGGTCTGTTATGTATACCACTAAAGAGGTTTACTATTGTATATCAGCTAAACAAGTGAAAAGAAAATGCCTGTTAATCCTAGCACTTAATAAGCAATTATAGGCAATATGTGAATACAATCACTGTGCTACTAATGCTTTCAATCAGACACCTAAACTGTGTTAAAATCAGAGTGTTTGTACAGATTTATAATTATTATTATCATTATTATTAGAGATGAGCGAATCGAAGTATCCGAAGTGGAATTCGAGTCGAATATCGGAAAAATTTCGATTTGTGCCGAATCCGAAAAATAGCCTAATTCGGACGCGCGAATCGAAATTTTTCAGAAAATGGCGGCTGACATGTGCGGCGACGGAGCGGGGATGTCTGGGAAGGCGCGCAGACAAGGCGCGCTGACCCATAATGCATTCCTCAACTACATGTGATCGCATCAGCCAATCAGCAGCCAGCCAGCCAGCACTGTGTAATGGTCGAGCTATAAATAGCGGCCATTTTGGAATTCTTCATTTGCCTGCAGTTATTGAACAGAGGCAGACCGCTCTGTACTAGGGACAGGGACAGAGTTAGGGCCACAGAAACGATAATTGGGGACAGAGAAAAGTTACTTAGGGACAGAGAACCATTACTCAGGGACACAGACTTGTTAATGAGGGCCACGGAATCGTTATTTAGGGACAAAGAAACGCTAGTTAGGGCCACAGAATTCATAATCAGGGACAGACAGAATTGTTACTCAGTGCCAGAGAATTGTTACTTAGGGCCACAGAAACGTTATTAGGGCCACAGAATTTTTACTCAGGGACAGACAGAATTGTTACTGAGTGCCAGAGAATTGTTACTCAGGGACAGACAGAATTGTTACTGAGTGCCAGAGAATTGTTACTCAGGGACAGACAGAATTGTTACTGAGTGCCAGAGAATTGTTACTTAGGGCCACAGAAACTTTAATTAGGGCCACAGAATTTTTACTCAGGGACAGACAGAATTGTTACTGAGTGCCAGAGAATTGTTACTCAGGGACAGACAGAATTGTTACTGAGTGCCAGAGAATTGTTACTTAGGGCCACAGAAACTTTACTTAGGGCCACAGAATTTTTACTCAGGGACAGACAGAATTGTTACTGAGTGCCAGAGAATTGTTACTCAGGGACAGACAGAATTGTTACTGAGTGCCAGAGAATTGTTACTTAGGGCCACAGAAACTTTACTTAGGGCCACAGAATTGTTACTCGCACAGACACAGAATTGTTACTCGCACAGACACAGAATTGTTACTGAAGGCCACAGAACTGTTACTTAGGGCCACAGAATTGTTACTCGCACAGACACAGAATTGTTACTCGCACAGACACAGAACTGTTACTGAGGGCCACAGAACTGTTACTTAGGGCCACAGAATTGTTACTCGCACAGACACAGAATTGTTACTCAGGGCCACAGAACTGTTACTTAGGGACAAAGAAACGCTAGTTAGGGCCACAGAATTCATACTCAGGGACAGACAGAATTGTTACGGAGTGCCAGAGAATTGTTACTCTGGGCCACAGAAACTTTACTTAGGGCCACAGAATTTTTACTCAGGGACAGACAGAATTGTTACTGAGTGCCAGAGAATTGTTACTCAGGGACAGACAGAATTGTTACTGAGTGCCAGATAATTGTTACTCAGGGACAGACAGAATTGTTACTGAGTGCCAGAGAATTGTTACTTAGGGCCACAGAAACTTTAATTAGGGCCACAGAATTTTTACTCAGGGACAGACAGAATTGTTACTGAGTGCCAGAGAATTGTTACTCAGGGACAGACAGAATTGTTACTCAGGGCCACAGAAACTTTACTTAGGGCCACAGAATTTTTACTCAGGGACAGACAGAATTGTTACTGAGTGCCAGAGAATTGTTACTCAGGGACAGACAGAATTGTTACGGAGTGCCAGAGAATTGTTACTCAAGGCCACAGAAACTTTACTTAGGGCCACAGAATTTTTACTCAGGGACAGACAGAATTGTTACTGAGTGCCAGAGAATTGTTACTCAGGGACAGACAGAATTGTTACTGAGTGCCAGATAATTGTTACTCAGGGCCCCAGAAACTTTACTTAGGGCCACAGAATTTTTACTCAGGGACAGACAGAATTGTTACTGAGTGCCAGAGAATTGTTACTCGGACAGACAGAATTGTTACTGAGTGCCAGAGAATTGTTACTTAGGGCCACAGAATTGTTACTCGCACAGACACAGAATTGTTACTCGCACAGACACAGAATTGTTACTGAAGGCCACAGAACTGTTACTTAGGGCCACAGAATTGTTACTCGCACAGACACAGAATTGTTACTTGCACAGACACAGAACTGTTACTGAGGGCCACAGAACTGTTACTTAGGGCCACAGAATTGTTACTCGCACAGACACAGAATTGTTACTCAGGGCCACAGAACTGTTACTTAGGGACAAAGAAACGCTAGTTAGGGCCACAGAATTCATACTCAGGGACAGACAGAATTGTTACGGAGTGCCAGAGAATTGTTACTCAGGGCCACAGAAACTTTACTTAGGGCCACAGAATTTTTACTCAGGGACAGACAGAATTGTTACTGAGTGCCAGAGAATTGTTACTCAGGGACAGACAGAATTGTTACGGAGTGCCAGAGAATTGTTACTCAGGGACAGACAGAATTGTTACTGAGTGCCAGAGAATTGTTACTTAGGGCCACAGAAACTTTAATTAGGGCCACAGAATTTTTACTCAGGGACAGACAGAATTGTTACTGAGTGCCAGAGAATTGTTACTCAGGGCCACAGAAACTTTACTTAGGGCCACAGAATTTTTACTCAGGGACAGACAGAATTGTTACTGAGTGCCAGAGAATTGTTACTCAGGGACAGACAGAATTGTTACTGAGTGCCAGAGAATTGTTACTCAGGGACAGACAGAATTGTTACGGAGTGCCAGAGAATTGTTACTCACGGCCACAGAAACTTTACTTAGGGCCACAGAATTTTTACTCAGGGACAGACAGAATTGTTACTGAGTGCCAGAGAATTGTTACTCAGGGACAGACAGAATTGTTACTGAGTGCCAGATAATTGTTACTTAGGGCCACAGAAACGTTATTAGGGCCACAGAATTGTTACTCAGGGACAGACAGAATTGTTACTGAGTGCCAGAGAATTGTTACTTAGGGCCACAGAAACTTTAGTTAGGGCCACAGAATTGTTACTCAGGGACAGACACAGAATTGTTACTGATGGCCACAGAACTGTTACTTAGGGCCACAGAATTGTTACTCGCACAGACACAGAATTGTTACTGAGGACCACAGAACTGTTACTTAGGGCCACAGAATTGTTACTCGCACAGACACAGAATTGTTACACAGGGACACAGAATTGTTACTGAGGGCCACAGAACCGTTACTTAGGGCCACAGAATTGTTACTCGCACAGACACAGAATTGTTACTCGCACAGACACAGAATTGTTACTCGCACAGACACAGAATTATTACTGAGGGCCACAGAACTGTTACTTGGGGCCACAGAAACGTTAATCAGGGACACAGAATTGTTACTGAGGGCCACAGAACTGTTACTTAGGGCCACAGAATTGTTACTCGCACAGACACAGAATTGTTACACAGGGACACAGAACTGTTACTGAGGGCCACAGAACCGTTACTTAGGGCCACAGAATTGTTACTCGCACAGACAGAATTGTTACTCGCACAGACACAGAATTGTTACTCGCACAGACACAGAATTGTTACTCAGGGACACAGAACTGTTACTGAGGGCCACAGAACTGTTACTGAGGGCCACAGAATTGTTACTCGCACAGACACAGAATTCTTACTCGCACAGACACAGAATTGTTACTCAGGGAAACAGAACTGTTACTGAGGGCCACAGAACTGTTACTTAGGGCCACAGAATTGTTTCTCGCACAGACACAGAATTGTTACTCGCACAGACACAGAATTGTTACTGAGGGCCACAGAACTGTTACTTGGGGCCACAGAAACGTTAATCAGGGACACAGAATTGTTACTGAGGGCCACAGAACTGTTACTTAGGGCCACAGAATTGTTACTCGCACAGACACAGAATTGTTACTCAGGGACACAGAATTGTTACTCAGGGACACATAATCGTTTAATTAAAGAGTATGTCAGACAACATGCAGAGGAGTGGCAGAGAAGGCAATGTTTTAGGAGCGAGCAGACGTGGCAGCAGAGGAAGGGGTCGAGGCAGCACTATTCGCAGCCAGAGGCCAGTGCTCCCGGTGTCATCCAGCGGTCGTGTCTCCACCGACAACCCTGCCGTCATCGATTGGTTGGCTCGGTCGTCTTCCTCTTCCCAGGTCACCTCTGACACCTACAGCCAACGGTCGGTTGGTACGTCAGACACAACCGTTAGTTGGCATGGCCCGGGACCAAGCCCACTGAAATCACGTGTCCTCTACCTGCCCCTGTCCTTTGGTGTTCCCTCACCAAGCAAAGTATCGCATGCTGTGGGCTCAGCCCCACTGTACAGTGAGGAAGAGCTAACAGAGGGCGGTCAGGAACGGGGGGAGACATCCGCCTTTTCAGCAGCTAGGCGAAAAAGTAGTGGCGAGGAGAGTGGCCCGGTAGCCGGTCTAGAGACAGGTCTGTCTCCTGACCCAGACGCAGCCGAGGGGGCTAGTAGTGAGGCGGAGACCCTACTTGATGATGAGGAGGTTGATCGCACTTGGCAGCCTCGTCGTCATCAGGCAATTTCTTCCGCATCATCAGGAGAAGAGGGTGGCAGCTTGGCAGTGAGCGAAACAGTCGGTGGGTTGCCCAGGAGACAGCAGCAGGGTCGCAGCAGTGTCAGTGGAAGCAGTGTCAGTGGAGCCAAACGGCCACGGAGTAGAGCACCAGCTCCACTGCAGCCTACCACCACGGCCAGTAGTGGTGCCGGTGTGCACGGAGGAAGCAGCAGTCAGCCAGTGAGGAGTATCGGGGGCAAAGTTTCCTACTCGGCGGTGTGGCAATTTTTCGTCAAGCCGCCCGAGGAAGTAAACGTAGTCGTATGTCGACTATGTGGCCAGAAAGTCAAGCGTGGCCAGGGGGCCCATGTTGGGACTACAGCGTTGCGGCAGCATATGCAGCGTCGCCATTTGGTGGCCTGGGAAAACCGTGATAAAGATACGGCGGTTCTGCCCGCCCCAGCCCCCGCTCCATCACCCGCTCCGTTACTTGCTCCGTCACCCGACGTCAATCGCCCTCCATCAGCCAGTCAAGGCTCCAACACCTCTGCTAAGGGGAGTTGTCGCTCGTTGGCATCTTCCGCTCGTTCAGATGCTCCTTCTCCTGCTACTCCTCTTCACGGATTCCGTCAGCAGTCTTTCTTGGAATCCGTTTCCAAGAGACAACAGTTTGCGAGCACGCACCCGACGGTGCAAAAGCTGAACGTCCTCCTGTCCAAGTTGCTGGTGCTGCAGTCCCTCCCTTTCCAAGTGGTGGACTCAGCACCTTTCAGAGAAATGATGGCTTGTGCCGCGCCGCGGTGGAGAGTGCCAAGCCGTCATTTCTTCGCCAAAAAGGCAGTGCCAGCCCTGCATTCACATGTAGAAGACATGGTGGGCCAGTCTTTGAGCATGTCGGTCTCTGCCAAAGTGCACGGCAGCGCCGACGTGTGGAGCTGTAACTATGGTCAGGGACAGTACATGTCATTTACGGCCCACTGGGTGAACGTGGTGCCGTCACAGCCGCACCAGCAACTTGGACAGGTCACGCCGCTTTTGCCTCCACGTTTGCACGTCCTTGGTCCGGCAAAGATGTCCGCCTCTACCACCTCTTCTTCCGCCGTGTCCTCAGCCGCCACCCCCGTGCCAAGTCCCATTACCCGACCGGCATATCACATGTGCAGGGCGCAACGGTGTCACGCTGTTCTGCACCTGGTATGCCTTGGCGAACGTAGTCACACAGGGGAGGAACTTCTGAGTGTAATGAACAGAGAAATCGACAGATGGCTGTCTCCGCGCAAACTGAAAATCGGAACCATGTTGACCGACAACGGAAAGAACATGGTGTCTGCTCTGCATCAAGGAAGGTTGTGCCATGCGCCATGCATGGCTCATGTGTTCAATCTGGTTGTCAAGCGGTTCCTAAAATCCACCATCCCACTGCAAGACATCCTTAAAATGTCACGTAAACTTTGCATGCATTTCAGCCATTCCTACACCGCAAAGCACACCCTCCTTGAGCTGCAGCGGCAGAACGGAATTCCACAGCATCGCCTGATCTGCGACGTTGCAACAAGGTGGAATTCAACCCTACACATGTTAGACCGCCTTTACGAACAGCGAAAGGCCATCACCGATTTCCTGATGTTACAAGCGGATAAAGGTACTCCCCTGTGTAACTTCGATGTCAGCCATTGGCAGCTCATGCGTGACACCTGCCGCTTGCTCAGGCCCTTTGAGGAGGCCACGCTATTCGTGAGTCGGCAGGACTATGGGATGAACGACGTCATTCCTCTGTTGCACGTCCTTGAACAAATGCTGTTAACAATGGCTGGTCAGGGTGCGGTAGACGTGGCGCACAGATCTCAACGCCACATGACCCCTGTGGGGGCAGGACAGGAAGAAGAGGAGGAGGTAGAGGAGGACATTGGTGCTCAGGAATTATTGAGTGAAATGGGTGGTTTTTCCACTCAGCGGACAGGAGTGGAGGAGCAGGAGCATCTGGTAGAGGAGGAGGAGGAGGAGACAGAGGACCCAGACGCACCGTGGCAGTATGCTGTGGAGATGGAGGCAGGGAGTCCCTCGCATTCCTTGTCACAAATGGCCCATAGCATGCTCGGTTGCTTGCGTAGCGACAGCCGAATAATAACCATCAGACAGAGGGATGACTTTTGGCTGTCCACCTTGTTGGACCCTCGCTACCGTTCCAAAATGGTGGCCTTTTTCACACCTGCTGAGAGGGAGGCCAAAATAACGTACTATAAAAACCACCTATGTAGTCAGTTGGTCTCTGCCTTTGTGCGCCAACGTCCATCCTCAGACACTGTGGGCCCTGTGCGCTCGCGTTCCGCTGCCATGGCAGCAGGGGAGGGGTGGGGTGGTAGGAGCAGTGGCAGCTCCACCAGCAGCGGCTGCCTCAGTCTGCAGTCGATGATGAGTAGCTTTCTTCACCAGCGCAGTGAGGAAACTACTAACCAGCCGCAGCAGCAGCAGCAGCAGCAGCATCAGGTGGACCTGGAGCAGGACCTCAAACAACAGGCTTGGGCCTACTTGGACAGCACCCTGCCAACCGAGGTAGACAATCCCCTTGACTACTGGTCAACGAAACTTGACCTTTGGCCCCAACTAGCTGAATTTGCCCTTGAAAGGCTGTCATGCCCGGCCAGTAGCGTGGCATCGGAGCGCGTGTTTAGTGCGGCAGGAGGTATTGTAACTCCGCGGAGGACACGACTGTCCACTCAAAGTGTGGAGAGACTCACGTTTGTGAAAATGAATCAGGCGTGGATTAGTCTGGATTTCAAACCACCAGTTCCTGACACAACTGACTAAATCCGCCATGAATCATGCCTCAAACATGTGCCACTTTGAGGTCTCCTCACACACTGCTGGTGTGTAGAATTTTTTGACATAGGGTGCTGGCAGATTACGGGCCTCCCATAGCTGCTGCCAGGCCCCTAATCTGCCATAGGCCCCTATATACCGCCTCCTCATGCTGCTGCCAGGTCCAGAGTCTCTCATGGGTCCCTGTACGGCCTCCCATTGCTGCTGTCTCCATCGCCACACTCTGCCATGTGCCACTTTCAGGTCTCCTCACACACTGCTGGTGTGTAGAATTTTTTGACATAGGGTGCTGGCAGATTACGGGCCTCCCATTGCTGCTGTCTCCATCGCCACACTCTGCCATGTGCCACTTTCAGGTCTCCTAACACTGCTGGTGTGTTCCATTTTGTCATAGTGTGCTGGCAGATTACGGGCTTCCCATTGCTGCTGCCAGGCCCGTAATCTGCCATGGGCCCCTGTACCGCCTCCTCATGCTGCTGCCAGGTCCAGAATCTCTCATGGGTCCCTGTACGGCCTCCCATTGCTGCTGTCTCCATTGCCACACTCTGCCATGTGCCACTTTCAGGTCTCCTAACACTGCTGGTGTGTTCCATTTTGTCATAGTGTGCTGGCAGATTACGGGCTTCCCATTGCTGCTGCCAGGCCCGTAATCTGCCATGGGCCCCTGTACCGCCTCCTCATGCTGCTGCCAGGTCCAGAATCTCTCATGGGTCCCTGTACGGCCTCCCATTGCTGCTGTCTCCATCGCCACACTCTGCCATGTGCCACTTTCAGGTCTCCTCACACTGCTGGTGCTGTCCATTTTGTCATAGGGTGCTGGCAGATTACGGGCCTCCCATTGCTGCTGCCAGGCCTGTAATCTGCCATGGGCCCCTGTACCGCCTCCTCATGCTGCTGCCAGGTCCAGAGTGTCTCATGGGTCCCTGTACGGCCTCCCATTGCTGCTGTCTCCATCGCCACACTCTGCCATGTGCCACTTTCAGGTCTCCTCACACTGCTGGTGTGTAGAATTTTTTGACATAGGGTGCTGGCAGATTACGGGCCTCCCATAGCTGCTGCCAGGCCCCTAATCTGCCATAGGCCCCTATATACCGCCTCCTCATGCTGCTGCCAGGTCCAGAGTCTGTCATGGGTCCCTGTACGGCCTCCCATTGCTGCTGTCTCCATCGCCACACTCTGCCATGTGCCACTTTCAGGTCTCCTCACACACTGCGGGTGTGTAGAATTTTTTGACATAGGGTGCTGGCAGATTACGGGCCTCCCATAGCTGCTGCCAGGCCCCTAATCTGCCATAGGCCCCTATATACCGCCTCCTCATGCTGCTGCCAGGTCCAGAGTCTCTCATGGGTCCCTGTACGGCCTCCCATTGCTGCTGTCTCCATCGCCACACTCTGCCATGTGCCACTTTCAGGTCTCCTCACACACTGCTGGTGTGTAGAATTTTTTGACATAGGGTGTTGGCAGATTACGGGCCTCCCATTGCTGCTGCCAGGCCCCTAATCTGCCATGGGCCCCTATATACCGCCTCCTCATGCTGCTGCCAGGTCCAGAGTCTCTCATGGGTCCCTGTACGGCCTCCCATTGCTGCTGTCTCCATCGCCACACTCTGCCATGTGCCACTTTCAGGTCTCCTCACACACTGCTGGTGTGTAGAATTTTTTGACATAGGGTGCTGGCAGATTACGGGCCTCCCATAGCTGCTGCCAGGCCCCTAATCTGCCATAGGCCCCTATATACCGCCTCCTCATGCTGCTGCCAGGTCCAGAGTCTCTCATGGGTCCCTGTACGGCCTCCCATTGCTGCTGTCTCCATCGCCACACTCTGCCATGTGCCACTTTCAGGTCTCCTCACACTGCTGGTGTGTAGAATTTTTTGACATAGGGTGCTGGCAGATTACGGGCCTCCTATAGCTGCTGCCAGGCCCCTAATCTGCCATAGGCCCCTATATACCGCCTCCTCATGCTGCTGCCAGGTCCAGAGTCTCTCATGGGTCCCTGTACGGCCTCCCATTGCTGCTGTCTCCATCGCCACACTCTGCCATGTGCCACTTTCAGGTCTCCTCACACTGCTGGTGTGTAGAATTTTTTGACATAGGGTGCTGGCAGATTACGGGCCTCCCATTGCTGCTGCCAGGCCCCTAATCTGCCATGGGCCCCTATACCGCCTCCTCATGCTGCTGCCAAGTCCAGAGTGTGTCATGGGTCCCTGTACGGCCTCCCATTGCTGCTGTCTCCATAGCCACACTCTGCCATGTGCCACTTTCAGGTCTCCTCACACTGCTGGTGTGTTGAATTTTTTGACATAGGGTGCTGGCAGATTACGGGCCTCCCATTGCTGCTGCCAGGCACGTAATCTGCCATGGGCCCCCGTACCGACTCCTCATGCTGTGACGTTGCAACAAGGTGGAATTCAACCCTACATATGTTAGACCGCCTTTACGAACAGCGAAAGGCCATCACCGATTTCCTGATGTTAAAAGCGGATAAAGGTACTCCCTGTGTAACTTAGATGTCAGCCATTGGCAGCTCATGCGTGACACCTGCGCTTGCTCAGGCCTATGAGGAGGCCACGCTATTCGTGAGTCGCCAGGACTATGGGATGAACGACGTCATTCCTCTGTTGCACGTCCTGGAACAAATGCTGTTAACAATGGCTGGTCAGGGTGCGGTAGACGTGGCGCACAGATCTCAACGCCACATGACCCCTGTGGGGGCAGGACAGGAAGAAGAGGAGGAGGTAGAGGAGGACATTGGTGCTCAGGAATTATTGAGTGAAATGGGTGGTTTTTCCACTCAGCGGACAGGAGTGGAGGAGCAGGAGCATCTGGTAGAGGAGGAGGAGGAGGAGACAGAGGACCCAGACGCACCGTGGCAGTATGCTGTGGAGATGGAGGCAGGGAGTCCCTCGCATTCCTTGGCACAAATGGCCCATAGCATGCTCGGTTGCTTGCGTAGCGACAGCCGAATAATAACCATCAGACAGAGGGATGACTTTTGGCTGTCCACCTTGTTGGACCCTCGCTACCGTTCAAAAATGGTGGCCTTTTTCACACCTGCTGAGAGGGAGGCCAAAATAACGTACTATAAAAACCACCTATGTAGTCAGCTGGTCTCTGCCTGTCTGCGCCAACGTCCATCCTCAGACACTGTGGGCCCTGTGCGCTCGCGTTCCGCTGCCATGGCAGCAGGGGAGGGGTGGGGTGGTAGGAGCAGTGGCAGCTCCACCAGCAGCGGCTGCCTCAGTCTGCAGTCGATGATGAGTAGCTTTCTTCACCAGCGCAGTGAGGAAACTACTAACCAGCCGCAGCAGCAGCAGCAGCAGCAGCATCAGGTGGACCTGGAGCAGGACCTCAAACAACAGGCTTAGGCCTACTTGGACAGCACCCTGCCAACCGAGGTAGACAATCCCCTTGACTACTGGGCAACGAAACTTGACCTTTGGCCCCAACTAGCTGAATTTGCCCTTGAAAGGCTGTCATGCCCGGCCAGTAGCGTGGCATCGGAGCGCGTGTTTAGTGCGGCAGGAGGTATTGCAACTCCGCGGAGGACACGACTGTCCACCCAAAGTGTGGAGAGACTGACGTTTGTGAAAATGAATCAGGCGTGGATTAGTCTGGATTTCAAACCACCAGTTCCTGACACAACTGACTAAATCCGCCATGAATCATGCCCCAAACATGTGCCACTTTCAGGTCTCCTCACACTGCTGGTGTGTTCCATTTTTTGTCATAGGGTGCTGGCAGATTACGGGCCTCCCATAGCTGCTGCCAGGCCCCTAATCTGCCATGGGCCCCTATACCGCCTCCTCATGCTGCTGCCAAGTCCAGAGTCTCTCATGGGTCCCTGTACGGCCTCCCATTGCTGCTGTCTCCATCGCCACACTCTGCCATGTGCCACTTTCAGGTCTCCTCACACTGCTGGTGTATTCCATTTTTTGTCATAGGGTGCTGGCAGATTACGGGCCTCCCATAGCTGCTGCCAGGCCCCTAATCTGCCATGGGCCCCTATACCGCCTCCTCATGCTGCTGCCAGGTCCAGAGTCTGTCATGGGTCCCTGTACGGCCTCCCATTGCTGCTGTCTCCATCGCCACACTCTGCCATGTGCCACTTTCAGGTCTCCTCACACTGCTGGTGGGTTCCATTTTTTGTCATAGGGTGCTGGCAGATTACGGGCCTCCCATAGCTGCTGCCAGGCCCCTAATCTGCCATGGGCCCCCGTACCGACTCCTCATGCTGCTGCCAGGCCCGTAATCTGTCATGGGCCCCTGTTGTCGCTTGTTGGCATATTCCGCTCGTTCAGATGCTCCTTCTCCTGCTACTCCTCTTCACGGATTCCGTCAGCAGTCTTTCTTGGAATCCGTTTCCAAGAGACAACAGTTTGCGAGCACGCACCAGACGGTGCAGAAACTGAACGTCCTCCTGTCCAAGTTGCTGCTGCCAGGCTCGTAATCTGTCATGCGCCCCTGTACCGCCTCCTCATGCTGCTGCCAGGTCCAGAGTGTGTCATGGGCCCCCGTACCGACTCCAAATGCTGCTGCCAGGCCCGTAATCTGTCATGGGCCCCTGTACCGCCTCCCCATGCTGCTACCAGGTCCAGATTGTGTCATGGGTCCCTGTACGGCCTCCCATTGCTGCTGCCAGGCCTGTAATCTGCCATGGGCCCCCGTACCGACTCCTCATGCTGCTGCCAGGCCCGTAATCTGCCATGGGCCCCTGTACCGCCTCCTCATGCTGCTGCCAGGTCCAGAGTGTGTCATGGGTCCCTGTACGGCCTCCCATTGCTGCTGTCTCTATCGCCACACTCTGCCATGTGCCACTTTCAGGTCTCCTCACACTGCTGGTGGTTTCCATTTTTGTCATAGGGTGCTGTATGGCCTCCCATTGCTGCTGCCTCCACCGCCACACTGTGGCTCCACACTCTGGTTTTGGTCCCGTGACTGGCCAAATGAGTGAAGTGTGCGGTGATTCTAAGATCGACGGCACTCATCTGCATGTCATACTGCCTGACAGTATTATTTCTCTTCCCCAGCAGACTCCAAGGGCATTTAAATTAAAGGTACAGTGTTCAGCACTAATAATAAGTCTCTCTGAAGCCTAGAAACACCCTTTTTTAAGTTAAATTCACAGCGAATATATTCGACTCGAATCGAAATTTTTCCACGAATTCGCCGAATCAGTCGAATCGAATTTTTGAATACTTCGCTCATCTCTAATTATTATTTGTAATCATCTGCAGACCAATTTTCACACACCATCTAACAGGCTCCAGTAACAGGTAGGAAAGCAGTAGGAATATACTACTTGTAACTTACGCTCTCACTTCTTTTTGGCTCACCAATCACATCTAAATTTCTAAAGAAGATTTTGAATCTGATTAGGAGCTGATCAAAAATTCTTAGTACTGAATTTTTTATATTAAACTTGCTCTAAATGAGAGGCAGTAAGGAACTTGCAGGGCACGCATTAGCATTAGAAGCAGAAACGATTCAAGGTCATCAGATAACCACAATAGAGTCCTCATCAACAATGCTTTCTCATAGTCACTTAGCTTATGTCATACAACAATGTAACTGCTTATGTGGATTCATTCAAGAGACACTAGATAAAAAGGCAACTGGCTAACTGTAAACTGTAAGATTATTTATTTACTTGCAAAGTCAGTCCTTTCTTCCATCAATGTCCCCTGTGAAAAATGGCTGCTTTACATTAAAGAATGAGACTCAAATTTTCTGAACTTGCTAAAGTAGGTCTCTAGGGAAGCTCAACTCTGCCTAAGTTTATTGAAGAAAGATATCATATATAATGAAAATGCCAACTGTACATGTCAAATAAGAATGAATTATTCACATTTTTTTAAAGTAACATCCCAAGAATCTTTGCAATAACAGATGCAAGGTTATACAATTCTAAAAGCCACCTGAACAATCATAATTAGCATGCATACTTGGTAGGCAGAGCTCTATTCTAAAAGCTTTCAGAACATCCTTAATAAGACATGAGGCCCTGCACAGTGAGTTGTAAAGGTGCTAGTTTCTTTACTAATGCTTCCTACCTACCCCTATAGTTGCACCTCCCCATCAATATTCAACCACAAAAATCCCTAAAAGCTCCCTAATATTCAGATATCACCAATAAACAATGAAAAATACATTTTATTAGGTATAGGAATGAGCAAACCTGGTTTAGCTTGGTTGGAGGCAGATTTGCTGAACCCAGCGAGAAGTCCACTAACATAGAACTTAGCTTGAATTCCATGGAAGACTGTGGCAGGTGAAACTAGCTATTTTTCTGGATTTTTTAAGCTATTATATAAGAATATATTTTAATAGGACTGTTCACAGGGAGAGGGTCTTTTCATGCAGCTTAAAAATGCAAAAAAAAAAAATCTTGTGGAATGCATAAAAGATGCACATGCCATTGCAGAAATGTATAATGTAATCCTTCAACAATAACAATATAGCAAAAAAATAGGCATAGAATTCCCTTTATTATTCCAACCAGATGCTTACACAGGCATGCAGCCTGGGTGACAATAAATGGGAGAGCAGTGTTTGTGCAGCAATACAATGTATATAAACACACCAAAACCATGAAAACATTCTTTATATGCAACATAAATATATTGTCAGTGATGTAAATCCATAATCAATCATAAGGACCCACCATCTAACAATGTTTCTCTAGCACTATGACATGCCACTGCTCAACGAAGTTTTCCAGCTACATTTCTGCTGCTAAATGACAGATTCCTCCAAATAACAGCTTTTGAATCCTGGGAGACATTATTGACCAAATATGGCCCTGTCCATATTTGGTCAATTAAGCTTTAGAACTGTTTGTTTACATACGGCAACTGGAATTCAGGTGGGCAAACTGCCCACTTTGAGCCAAATAGTTTCCTTGCTCTGTGAATGATGAATGCTGGGTTAAACCCACATTTGACTAAAACCCTAATCTCATCCCTAAATAAATAGTGCTACAGATGCCAGAGTTGGGAAAATAATCCCCAGGCAATGGTTTGTATGGTGTGTATGGGTAACTCCAAACTGGTAAGCTGTAAATGTTTCTTACATGGACATGCGATTTCAAGTCTTGACATCCTTTATATTCATATTTTACAGAAACTTTGGAGATTTTCATGTGCTTATGCACTAAAACTAATTTGAAATATACATTTTATAAATAGTTGTGCTAATAAAAATTTAGCTACAATAATTTTGTTTTATAGGTCCTGGGTTTTCACAAAATATATAATAAAGTGAATAAAGCATATGATGTATAACAAATGTCTATATGCTAAACCTTGTTTCTCTTGCACATTCAATGTGTATGCACACAACATTGGTGTAGCCCTCCACCTGTAGGAAAAAAAGTCACAAGAACAATAGACCTCCAATTTAAATTCAGGTAATAAACAGCATTATATGGTATCCAAACTGAGCAAGTACAGTATAATACACATGATGATAAAAGTTGAGGAAATTGAATGCAATTTCAATAACAGCAATAAGTATCCTCTTAACAACCAAATCATCTGGATTAAGCCAATACCTGAATAGCACTACTCCACCATAAATCATCCAATGAGACCATGCATTGCATTGAAGCAAAACTGTGCATAGTATAAAAATGCTTATTGAATAAAAAACAAAATAGTTAAACTCAAACTCACACTAATAGTGCATATGTGGCACCACACAAAGACCTTAGAACAAATGCACGAGTAGCATGTCTTATAATCATGCATTTTCTGATTGGACAAGGTGGAGTTTGTGATTTTGTCTCCACCTTGTCCAATCAGAGAATTCATTATATTCATCACAAAAGTACAAGACTGTGTGTGAATAGTGACAGTGCCAAGCAAACAACCCCCTGTAGCCATTATGCAGAAGGGAAGAAGCTTATTACAGGGCTGATACCTGTAGTAGCACCCACTACTACAGTGACCGTCACCTTCTATCTTGAAGAGGGGGGGGGGGGAGACAGGGTGGGGATGTCACAATCTCCACCTCATCCCTTCAGAGAATTCTAACTACTACAGTGATTGTTGCGTTCCACAGAGGTCCCTCGGGTATGATGCCAAAATAAAGATCATGCCTAATGTTAGGATACCATGTGCTAATATCCTGCAGTTGTGATCAGACATATAGGGCTACACAAAGAGAACTGGATGCAAAACAAGGTGAAATAAGATTTATTAGGAGCACACACAAGTGACAACAAACAACATGAACACAGAAATATACATTATATGTACAAACACCAGTAAACACACATGAACAGCATATCTACCCATGTAAACTATCTGACTATTAATTAACTGAGCTTTAAGCAAGTGCAAATTACCAAAGCTATATACAATTGCAAACTTCACTACATTAGACTATATACAAAGTAGCATGAGGAATCAGATAATGTAGGGTAAGTAAGAGGCTAAAAGAACAGTGGGTAAAATGGGTTGGGAATGGGGTCAAAGTGGGAGCTAGGTACTTGGAAGCAGGTACAGGAAGCAGGAAAAGGAGGATGGGTATGAGGTACATTAGAAACAGGTATAGGAAGCAGAATAAGAAGACTCACATAGGGCATCAGGTAAGAAGTATCAGGAATGGAGCCAGAATGAGGACCAGGTTCACAGTCGACAGAAAGAGGATGGCAGCAGAACAGAGCAAATAGGCACACAGGTAAAACTCACAGGCACTGAGAGATAACTGAAAAAGAGCTAAATACCCTCCCAGCAGCCAGAGCTAGGTACAGACTAATTATTAGGCTGTTGGGAGACATCCAGGGGTGGACACCAGAGCTAGATCCTTCAGATCATGGGCCACAGTGCCACCAGTTCCTAACATGTAGACCTCAGCTTTAAGTGCAATGTGTGACAGAAGGCAGCGTCCGACCCCTGCCCTTCTCTCCAACTCGTGACCGAAGGACCAGCTGATCTCGCAAGTGCACCGTCACTTGCGTAACAATGCCACTCTCAGCTGCACCCTGCACAAAGATTTTCCAGCTCACGGGACCACAATCTATGATGTGCCAGAAGCCTGAGAGCGATTGTTACTGCGTTAAGTTAATTACGCAATTAACCCTTCACACTGCCACCATCACCTTTTTACAGAGAAGGAGGAAACTCACAAATCCTAGCAATCACACTATGATAGTAGCATAAGCATCAGTAACACACGCTGTCACTCTTCGAAGATTCTTTAGTTTGCATTAAAAGCTATAGAGACAGTTTCAACACTTTTCAAAATAGAATTCATTACTAAAAAGGTCAAAATGGTGCAATTAAAATATGTACAGAAAAAGATGTAACAGATATAAAGAGAACAATAAAGCAACAGAGAAATAAAAGAAATAAGAAGGCAGAATACTTGCAATGTCCTTGGTTTAAACAGAGTTCAATTGTCCGAGCAAAAAGATTGCCTTCGCTCTCAAGTCCGTTAGCTGTTTCCTGATTGATGTTAAACGAGAGCTTTCTTCTCCAGACCTGTCAGTCTTTTTCTATGGTATTAAAGGGGTGTCGCCTAAAAACAAATGACCATCCAGTTTGGGAATGGGTGCTAGGTGGCCCCCAAGTTAATGACTAAGTTCCAACTGCAGTTTCATACTAATATTAATTAATAACTTCCGGTATGTGCAGGTGGTATTCTAGCAACTGGCAGATTAATATTCAGAATTATATTTCAAACCCAGGGATACCAAACACAGAGTACCCTTGTCACCCAGGAGGGAAGAGACTGCTTCTTTTCTCTCCTTGGTGCTAATATAGTCATGTATGACCTCGTTTGACACAACACGATAGGACCATTCCAAATATGTACCTAATATTAATGTGCCCAGTTCTTGCTGAACTGTATGAATTGTATGTGATTGGTTATATGTGGAATGGACGTTTTATGGTACTCCATGCCCATAGAGCCCTAATGGCCTAACAGGTCATGGCTGACTGAGTTATTGTTTTACGATCGGGCAGAGGAAAGTGATTTTCAAAGCATACCTCCTGCATCAGACTAATTAGTGGTTCACAATTCTGGAGCTCATCTATCTGTGTTTTATTTAAGATAAGAGGCCCTTTTGAAGTCCGTTCAACTTGCAGCTACAAATTCCATTTCAAGAGGGAGGATGGAGGACAGGAGAGACACAATGGCTGAGGCCTAACAAGATGGCTGTCACGTATAGCATCCATGTCTCTATTGTGCACAATCGTCATACAATGTACCATATTTACCTAAAAATGTGAAAAAATATCTAAACTTTTTTATTCATGAACATAATAAGTATGTAATCTGTATGTATTAAAAATACACTTTATTTTAAATGATTTTGTAGTGTATATGTGATCTATATGTAAGGCCTAAATGAAGGTTCTTAAAATTGGCATTAGTTCTTTTTTCTTTGTGCTTATCTATCTTTAATCAAGCTATTCTGCAACCTCAGTCATTTCCTAAGAACTGCATAGAGATACTGTAAATCAGAACAGTAAAGTATTTCTCTGTGGTCATCTTTATATTTAAAAATAAAAAAGGAGAATGCAAGAAAATCTACAACTGAGCCATATGTCCATATTTTTTGTGTGTAAAAAGATATGTTCTCTCTGAAATGTAATTAAAATTCATCTATGGACTGTAAGACAATGGATACTGAATTTTAACATTGTTAGATTTCAGTTAATCACAAAAAGTCATGAGTATAATTTGTTGGCCAGTTCAAAACAAGTGAACTTAATTATTTCTTTTAGATTATGAGCTTATCAGAGTAGGCACCTCATTATTACTGATTGCCTCATTATAGTTTAAGTTGTAATTATTTTTTGCTTTGTTCTCCTTTCGTTATGCAAATCAAGCAGCAGTGTTGAATATGTTGACACTTGAATGGAGCCAGATAGTGGTATTAATGTAGCATGTACATCGAAGACCAATTTATATATAATGCATCTATAGCCAATTGATTATCTCTGCTGCAGCTTGTAATTTAGGTAAATTAGACTTTTTTTTAAACTATGTAACTTGCCAGTCGTGATGAGTGAACTGGTTTGTCCAAATCCAGATTGAAAGAAAATTTTATCTGCAAAGACCAGATATTTGATGTTGATGGCTTTTTTGATGCACCAGAACAGGGGTGAACTGACCATTTGGAAACTCAGGCACTGCCCGAGGGCCCAGGGTCAGTAGGGGGCCCCATGAGATGCCCCTGGTATCTTTTTCATAGGCTTTTTAAGTTTGGGCAAGGACACAGGGGCCCCATGATCCCCTATTGCTCGGGGACCCCATGAGTTGTCAGTCCACACCTGCACCAGAATAACAAATCCACTCTGTGAGCTGATCAGTGCATTGTAGGCTTCTTATCAGCATATTGTGTGTCAGATTATTGTAGGGAGCTTGTGATAGGGAATTGAGTGCTGGATGCTTATATATAAGACTGGAGTACACAGGTTTCCACAAAAAAATAAGTTTCAATATTCAACTGCAGGAAGCACAGGGATCATGGTGCAGTATTCACTACATAAATGACACAATAAGTGTCTGTTTAACCCCTATATTGATACATATAGTAAACTATGTCAATGTTTCCTATACTTAGGGAATGCTCACAAAGTGGGTAATCAGAAGCTTCACCATACATAGGACATTGTTATTCCCTCTAGGGCAGTGGTTCTCAACCTTCCTAATGCCGCGACCCTTTAACACAGTTCTTTATGTTGTGGTGACCCCCAACCATTAAATTATTTACCCAGTAATTATAATTCATGAAGTGTCATTTTTACCTCCAATACTGCTTCTTTCAACATAGTAGCTGCTTTTAACAGAGTAGCTGCTTTCAACACAGCAGCTGCTTTCTACACAGTAGCTGCTCTTTACACATCGGAAATATGTGTTTTCCGATGGTCTTAGGTGACCCCTGTGAAAAGGTCGTTCGACCCCCAAAGGGGTCGCAACCCACAGGTTGAGAACCACTGCTCTAGGGCATTTCTTGACACCCAGCAGATAGAATGTACACTTCTGTCTCTTCATACAAGTGCTAGGCTCAGGGCCCAAGGATATACTGTAGTAACTTAGGAGGTCTCAATGTCAGTCCAAGATAATTTATGCAAAACTAACATTTTAAGATTTAACCAGGTCACTTTTGTTGGCCCCTGATAAGCTGTCCCTTTTGCAGCACACCAATGCTGCCTCCCCTTGCAGTCACATAATGTTTAGGAACCTGGATAATGCCATAGACATCACGTCTGCTAGATACAATATATAGGTGCAATCTGGCTGTGCTCTGATATATATGGCAGCTGTAAGCTACTAATAACATGCAAATCAGAAATGCAACATTGTTAGATTCCAAATGTGGTAGTGCTCTTTAAAGCTACATGAACTGTCTGATTAAAAGATTTATGGGTGCAACTTGTTATAAAAAGAAAGAAAGTCACTGCATTGTTCAATAAAACTGCAACAGTAATTACATACCCAATGACAAAATGAAACAAAGCTTTCTAGTGAAGATTTACAGCAGTCCTCCCCAGTCATAACCTCCTTCAATTCTCGCCTACTAGCTTTACCCGATATAAAATCTTCTTTTAAGAAATGCTTTACTGAAGTCATGCTGAAAATAGCTCATAAAATTTAGACAGAAGATGGATAATTATGTATAATTATTATGGTGATAGTGTCACAGTACTTTATTAATTATATTCACCAGGCAAGTCTATAAAATATGCATAATAACAAACTATTGAAAATTATGATTTCTATCAAAACTGTGGTTGCAAAGGAATGTATTGGGTTTTCTTTAAGATAGTGTGTGTGTGTGTGTGTGTGTGTGTGTGTGTGTGTGTGTGTGTGTGTGTGTATATATATATATATATATATATATATACACACACACACACACATTTTATATATATATATATATATATATATATATATATATATATATAGATATATAGATATATATATATATATATATATATATATATACACACACACACACATACACATATATATATATACACACACACACACACACACAATGGGAAAACCATATCTATTCTAGAAGTACATCTATTCTTATTGAATACATCTGGAAATGATCGTTGTGCCTAAGCAGTACCTTGGAAAATCTACTCGGCAAAAATTGCTTTTGAAAAATAGCAGTACACTTCCTGTGGCTTGAACTGCAGACAAGATTTGGAGTTAGATTTGATGATGTCACTACTGCCCTTCTCATTTTTCTCCTTGCTGGAGAGAAACTGCAGCCAAAACAATCCCCCTGCTTCCTTTATCTCTCCTGTCACTTCTTGTTCATTACCCCACCAGTTATCAAGATCACCAAGCATCAGGATTGCAGCTTTGACATAAGGTGACAAAACTCTTCTTCTGTTCTATTATGACCACCTCCAAACAGATACACAATGCAGATCAAGGCAAAATAAGTCAGTAATGAGGGAAAGATCAGATGAAGCTCCATACAAGCAATACTGGTGACTGGTCCTTTGACATCCACTTAATTTTTTGGGGTACATCTTCCACAGTTCAGGTTCTCTTTAAATTGGTCAGTAGTGGCCTGATAAAAGCAATGACCCCAATACTACACATCACTTACTAGTCACTTTTCTGGTGTGGCAAAGAGTGATATCATGTACTTGAGGCAGTTAAAGAGTTTTACATAGGAATATTTTCCAACTGCTGCAAGGAAAACACAAGTATTCTGCACATGCTACTGTTAAGATGAGGAAATCTGCTGGCCTTGCATTATAACAAGCTCTGTAGGACAAACATATCTCTGCATGCTTGAGCCCCCTTTCATGGCCAGCCAGGCTGTATGCTTGAATCAGGGGCCAGTATGAAATTTAAGGGGTACCTCATGATTTCTTTTGTGTTGAGTACCCTGAAGGGACTGGAATAGATTTCCTGGGAGATCTCATGCATTTTTATTTATTTATTTAATTTGCATTGGGTACCCTCCTAAGATCCATACCAGACTTAAAGGGTCTGGTTTGTATACTGGGGGGAACTCTACTTTTTTTTTCATTCTTGCTGTAGGATGTGCTAAATCAAAAATCACATTTACAAAGAACAAAAAATGTAAATTGCAGGCAAACAACATTTATTGCCAGCTCCAAATGTTCGCACTGTATTAGTCTCTTTTCTCCTGTTTGTCTTAGGATCGCTGTCATCTATCGGCCCCCCAGGCCCAGTTTCACGCTTTCTCAATGACTTTTCAGCATGGCTACCATACTTTCTCTCCTCTGAGGTGCCTGCCATCATCCTCGGTGACTTTAACATCCCAGTCAATGTTCACACCCCTGCCACCTCTCAACTACTCAACCTAACTTCCTCTTTTAACCTAACACAATGGTCACAATCCACCACCCACTCCAGTGGCAACACCCTTGACCTTGTATTCACCCACCTATGCACTCCCTGTAACCTCTCTAACACCCCTTTTCCTATCTCTGATCACAACTTTATCAGCTTCACACTCTCCCTGCCTCCTACCTCCCTGCCCCCAACCAGCAAACCATTACCTGTAGAAACCTCCATCACCTCAGCCCTGACCTTCTCCACTCTGTTACTGAGCACCTCTATGATGAAATTGCACCCCTGTCCTGCCCAGAGCTGGCCACATCTGCCTACAACAACTATCTAGCTCCTCTTTCTACACGCAGAACCAGGCCTCGACTGTCACAACCCTGGCAAACAGATGACACCAGAAGTCTCAAGAGATGCAGCCGCACTCTTGAGCGAGCATGGTGTAAAAATAAATCCTTGGAAAACTTTACCCTCTACAAATACGCTCTTCTCAAATACAACTCCAGCCTCCACGCTACTAAGCAAACCTACTATAACACTCTCATCAAGACCCTCTCATCCAATCCTTGTCAACTCTTCTCTACCCTTAATTCCTTACTCCTCCCCCCACTGCCTTCACCCACCAACTTAATTACTGCACAGGAGATTGTCAGTCACTTCAAGAAGAAGATCAACACAATTCGTGATGAGATCTCCAGTGTCAAGCTTCCTCCTCTAACCAGCATACCAGGCCCAACACCAAACTCTACACTCTCCACCTTCGACCCTGTTACCACCAAGGAAGTTACCGAACTCCTTTCCAAGGCCCATTTCACCACCTGTCCCTTGGGTCCTGTCCCCTGACGACTGTTGTAGCCTCCTTCCTGCTCTATCCTAAACTCTCTAACCCACATCTTCAACCTCTCACTCTCCATGGGCACCTTTCCCTCCCCACTCAAACATGCACTGGTTACCTCCATCCTCAAAAAACCCTTGCTGGACCCCACCTGTTTGAATAACTTAAGACCCATCTCCCTGCTCCCGTTTGCCTCCAAGCTTCTCGAGCGCCTTGTTCACAACCTTATGAACTGCTACCTCACCAACAACAACCTTCTTGATCCCCGACAGTCTGGCTTCTGCTGACAACATTCCACAGAAACTGCCCTACTAAAATTCACTAATGACCTACTAACTGCTAAAACCAACAGTCTTTACTCCATACTCATACTCCTTGACCTTTCCACTGCCTTTGACACAGTCGACCACCCGCTCCTCCTCAGTAAACTCCACTCCATCGGCCTCCGTGACTCTGCTCTCTTCTGGTTCTCCTCTTATCTTTCTCAGCACACTTTCAGTGTCACATACAACTCCTCCTCCTCAGCTCCCTCTTTCTGTTGGGGTACCCCAAGGTTCTGTTCTTGGGCCCCTCCTCCTTGGGCCAACTGATAACCTCCCATGGCTTCCAATACCACCTCTATGCTGATGACACCCAGATCTATCTCTCCACTCTCCAGCTCACCCTCTCAATCTCCTCACTTATCACAAATCTACTAAGCGACATATCAGCATGGATGTCACATCACTACCTTAAACTCAATATTTCAAAAACTGAGCTTGTAATATTTCCTCCTTCCCAATCCCCCACTCACGACTTTACCATTAAGATCAACAGCACAACCATTGGTCCTTCCCCTCATGCCAGGGTGCTAGGCATAATCCTAGACTCTGACCTCTCCTTTGAGCCCCACATCCACTCACTGGCTAAATCCTGCTGCCTCAACCTCTGGAACATTTCCAAAATCCGCCCCTTCCTGACCAATGACACCACAAAACAACTCATCTATGCCTTGGTTATATCCCGCCTCGATTACTGCAACTCCCTCCGCACTGGTCTACTGTTACATAGGCTATCCCCCCTTCAGTCTATTATGAATACTGCTGCTAGATTCATACACCTTTCCAACCGATCAGCGACTGCTGCCCTTCTCTGCCAATCCCTCCACTGGCTTCCACTAACCCAACATATAAAATTCAAAATACTAACCACAGCTTACAAAGTCATCCACAACACTGCCCCTAGATACATCACCAACCTCATCCACAGATATCGCCCACTTGCTCCTCCCATGATATCCTCCTCTCTAGCTCCCCCATCACCTACTCCCACGCTCGCCTCCAGGACTTCTCCAGAGCCTCTCCCATCCTCTGGAACACCCTACCACAGCATGTCCAGTCAGCCCCCACCCTGTCTGCCTTTAGGCGATCTTTGAAAACTCACTTCTTCAGGGAAGCCTACCCCACCTCCACCTAAGAACTGTACTTGAATCACCTCCACCAGATTATCCCCCGCAGCTATCACCTTTGTATCACCTGCCCCTTTCTTTAGATTGTAAGCTCCACGAGCAGGGTCCTCCTATTCCTTCTGTACTGAAATGTATTGTAATTGTACTGTCTCCCTTATATTGTAAAGCGCTGCGCAAACTTTTGGCGCTATATAAATTCAGTATAAGAATAATAATAGTAATAGCAGACCCTTAGAGGGATCTGTATGGTGTTGTTTTTTGTTTCTTTTCAGAGTTATTTGCCAGCAATTCACAGGCTTAAATAGGACATCCCCTAATCATGTTATTTAAAGGAATTGGACAATTATTATGTTTTGCTTTAGGCATTTAAAAATCACTGCTCCTGGCTGAATAGTTTTTTAAAATGATTTTTGTAAATGCTCCTCAGTGTGATACTCACTCCCCAAATTATTTTATGAACACCACCTTGCCTGATAGCCCAAAAAATTTAAATTTTTGATTTGACAGTTTTAGCTCTCATTGATTTTCATGGGGTTTAGAGTTTGGCACCTGAACTTCTACGAAGTTTGCCGAACCCTGCTCCAACTGAACCCAGGGCACTTTGGCTCATCACTACTCCTTTTATTGTATGCTAGTTTTCATTACAATATACTTAGGATCAGGTCTTTTGATAATCAGAATAAAGTAAATTGCATTATATGCAAGTTCCTTCCCCAAAATAATACCTATTGTATAACTTGTTCTGACTAGCACTGAACCTGTCCTTCTCGTTAACCTTAACACTTAATGCAGTTGTAAAGTCAGGTTAAAAAGAAAATACAAATATAATTTTTTAAATGGAGCCGTCAGCAGCATGCTGCCACTTATGACAGGGTTTTCATCTTCATCCAGTCTTCCTTCCAGGATCACAGGCTCCAGCTGTTTGGATGGCCGAGCTGCAATGACATCACTCCCGCACAAGAGCCATGTTCACAGAACCATGTTCTGAAATTATGGCATACTCTGTAAACCATCCCTTCAGTGCACCGTGCGCTGGTGACATTAACGACTACAGAAATAGTGAATATTTCCTAAATAGTGCACATATAGGAGATATTCTTTGTACCTACAGGTAAGCTTTACTGTGTAAGCTTACTTGTAGGTACAAGTCAAAAAGCAGTGTTTACTACCACTTTAATATGCCTCTAACAATAGCATTTAAATAATAATGCTGTTTTAACTTCTCTTTCATCAACAACCCACTTACATACAGTCAGGTCCATAAATATTGGGACATTGACACAATTCTAACATTTTTGGCTCTATATACCACCACAATGGATTTGAAATGAAACAAACAAGATGTGCTTTAACTGCAGACTGTCAGCTTTAATTTGAGGGTATTTACATCCAAATCAGGTGAACGGTGTAGGAATTACAACAGTTTGCATATGTGCCTCCCACTTGTTAAGAGACCAAAAGTAATGGGACAATTGGCTTCTCAGCTGTTCCATGGCCAGGTGTGTGTTATTCCCTCATTATCCCAATTACAATGAGCAGATAAAAGGTCCAGAGTTCATTTCAAGTGTGCTGTTTGCCTTTGGAATCTGTTGCTGTCAACTCTCAAGATGAGATCCAAAGAGCTGTCACTATCAGTGAAGCAAGCCATCATTAGGCTGAAAAAACAAAAAAAAACCATCAGAGAGATAGCAAAAACATTAGGCGTGGCCAAAACAACTGTTTGGAACATTCTTAAAAAGAAGGAACGCACCGATGAGCTCAGCAACACCAAAAGACCCGGAAGACCACGGAAAACAACTGTGGTGGATGACCGAAGAATTCTTTCCCAGGTGAAGAAAACACCCTTCACAACAGTTGGCCAGATCAAGAACACTCTCCAGGAGGTAGGTCTATGTGTGTCAAAGTCAACAATCAAGAGAAGATTTCACCAGAGTGAATACAGAGGGTTCACCACAAGATGTAAACCATTGGTAAACCTCAAAAACAGGAAGGCCAGATTAGAGTTTGCCAAACGACATCTAAAAAAGCCTTCACAGTTCTGGAACAACATCCTATGGACAGATGAGACCAAGATCAACTTGTACCAGAGTGATGGGAAGAGAAGAGTATGGAGAAGGAAAGGAACTGCTCATGATCCTAAGCATACCACCTCATCAGTGAAGCATGGTGGTGGTAGTGTCATGGCGTGGGCATGTATGGCTGCCAATGGAACTGGTTCTCTTGTATTTATTGATGATGTGACTGCTGACAAAAGCAGCAGGATGAATTCTGAAGTGTTTCGGGGAATATTATCTGCTCATATTCAGCCAAATGCTTCAGAACTCATTGGACGCCGCTTCACAGTGTAGATGGACAATGACCCAAAGCATACTGCAAAAGCAACCAAAGAATTTTTAAGGGAAAGAAGTGGAATGTTATGCAATGGCCAAGTCAATCACCTGACCTGAATCCGATTGAGCATGCATTTCACTTGCTGAAGACAAAACTGAAGGGAAAATGCCCCAAGAACAAGCAGGAACTGAAGACAGTTGCAGTAGAGGCCTGGCAGAGCATCTCCAGGGATGAAACCCAGCGTCTGGTGATGTCTATGCGTTCCAGACTTCAGGCTGTAATTGACTGCAAAGGATTTGCAACCAAGTATTAAAAAGTGAAAGTTTGATTTATGATTATTATTCTGTCCCATTACTTTTGGTCCCTTAACAAGTGGGAGGCACATATGCAAACTGTTGTAATTCCTACACCGTTCACCTGATTTGGATGTAAATACCCTCAAATTAAAGCTGACATTCTGCAGTTAAAGCACATCTTGCTCGTTTAATTTCAAATCCATTGTGGTGGTGTATAGAGCCAAAAATGTTAGAATTGTGTTAATGTCCCAATATTTATGGACCTGACTGTATATTTTGGACCACTTTGATTATTCCAATATGGATACATTTACTTCCAGAACACTAGCTAGAGCATTTTGTGCAACCTGTAGAGCAGATATGTTTAAATAGACACACACACACACACCAAAAAAGTACTCCTTTCCCAGGAGGAAACATGGATACATGAATAATTAATCGAGCCAAAATTATAGCTGTTGAAAATTACATTTAGTAATCAAGGGCTCTCAAATTACTAAATTATGTAAAATATGGTATTGCTGGCTGGATTTCTGGTCCAACAAAATGGCGCTCCCTTCCTCTTGCTTAATAATAAATGGGACTGTTAGAATGGACTAAATAGGATAACTTACTAATGAACATCCTATTCTGTATAATCCATACATAAGCATCTTGTATTCTATTAATGGATGGCTTGGGAATGCTCTCACCATCTGGATCTCTCTAGACCTGAAATAGCCTTTAACCATAAAATGTAATGTAATGGTAACTGGTTTCTCAATCATATATAGACAATGTCTCCAATCAAAATTCTATTGCAGGATGGCATGAAATTTTCTGGTGAACAGATGGACTGTCTGGTCTATCTCCTGTTATAGATACACACACACACTATATTGGCAAAAGTATTGAGACACTCCTCTAAATCATTGGATTCAAGTGTTCCAATCATCTCCATGGCCACAGGTGTATACAGGTGTGTGTGTGTATATATTAATATATATATATATATATATATATATATATATATATATATATATATATACACATACACACACACACACACACACATACAGTCAGGTCCATAAATATTGGGACATCGACACAATTCTAACATTTTTGGCTCTATACACCACCACAATGGATTTGAAATGAAACAAACAAGATGTGCTTTAACTGCAGACTGTCAGCTTTAATTTGAGGGTATTTACATCCAAATCAGGTGAACGGTGTAGGAATTACAACAGTTTGCATATGTGCCTCCCACTTGTTAAGGGGCCAAAAGTAATGGGACAGAATAATAATCATAAATCAAACTTTCACTTTTTAATACTTGGTTGCAAATCTTTTGGAGTCAATTACAGCCTGAAGTCTGGAACGCATAGACATCACCAGACGTTGGGTTTCATCCCTGGTGATGCTCTGCCAGGCCTCTACTGCAACTGTCTTCAGTTCCTGCTTGTTCTTGGGGCATTTTCCCTTCAGTTTTGTCTTCAGCAAGTGAAATGCATGCTCAATGGGATTCAGGTCAGGTGATTGACTTGGCCATTGCATAACATTCCACTTCTTTCCCTTAAAAAACTCATTGGTTGCTTTTGCAGTATGCTTTGGGTCATTGTCCATCTGCACTGTGAAGCGGCGTCCAATGAGTTGTGAAGCATTTGGCTGAATATGAGCAGATAATATTGCCCAAAACACTTCAGAATTCATCCTGCTGCTTTTGTCAGCAGTCACATCATCAATAAATACAAGAGAACCAGTTCCATTGGCAGCCATACATGCCCACGCCATGACACTACCACCACCATGCTTCACTGATGAGGTGGTATGCTTAGGATCATGAGTAGTTCCTTTCCTTCTCCATACTCTTCTCTTCCCATCACTCTGGTACAAGTTGATCTTGGTCTCATCTGTCCATAGGATGTTGTTCCAGAACTGTGAAGGCTTTTTTAGATGTCGTTTGGCAAACTCTAATCTGGCCTTCCTGTTTTTGAGGCTCACCAATGGTTTCCATCTTGTGGTGAACCCTCTGTATTCACTCTGGTGAAATCTTCTCTTTATTGTTGACTTTGACACACATACACCTACCTCCTGGAGAGTGTTCTATCTGGCCAACTGTTGTGAAGGGTGTTTTCTTCACCAGGGAATGAATTCTTTGGTCATCCACCACAGTTGTTTTCCGTGGTCTTCCGGGTCTTTTGGTGTTGCTGAGCTCACCGATGCGTTCCTTCTTTTTAAGAATGTTCCAAACAGTTGTTTTGGCCACGCCTAATGTTTTTGCTCTCTCTCTGATGGGTTTGTTTTGTTTTTTCAGCCTAATGATGGCTTTCTTCGCTGATAGTGACAGCTCTTTGGATCTCATCTTGAGAGTTGACAGCAACAGATTCCAAATGCAAACAGCACACTTGAAATGAACTCTGGACCTTTTATCTGCTCATTGTAATTGGGATAATGAGGGAATAACACACACCTGGCCATGGAACAGCTGAGAAGCCAATTGTCCCATTACTTTTGGTACCTTAACAAGTGGGAGGCACATATGCAAACTGTTGTAATTCCTACACCGTTCACCTGATTTGGATGTAAATACCCTCAAATTAAAGCTGACAGTTTGCAGTTAAAGCACATCTTGTTCGTTTCATTTCAAATCCATTGTGGTGGTGTACAGAGCCAAAAATGTTAGAATTGTGTCGATGTCCCAATATTTATGGACCTGACTGTACATACATACATACATACACATACGCACACACTATATTGCCAAAAGTATTGGGACACCCTGCCAAATCATTGGATTTAGGTATATAAAATCAAACACCTAAGCATGCAGACTGCTTCTACAAACATTTGTGAAAGAATAGGTCACTCTCAGGAGCTCAGCGAATTGAAGCATTGTACCGTGATAGGTTGCCACCTGTGCAATAAGTCCATCCGTGAAATTTCATATATATATATATATATATATATATATATATATATATATATATATATATATACACACACATACCGTATGTAATAAATTAATAATTTGTTCATATTGATAATTTGTTTTTATAATTCTGATAATTTGTTAATTGCCAAGTTTTTCTGGGCTTTGTAGTCCACTTGTCCAGCTGGGTGTTTGCCCTATGTGTATATACAGTATAAAAAAGGCTCCCATAGACTTATGTTTGAGAAGGGAGCGTGCATGCCTTATTGTGGCATGGTGCATGCTGCAAAACGCATCAAATTGCATTGTGAACTCTGGTGATGTCATCACGCTGACGTTGCGCTCCACGAACCTAAAGCAAGTGATTGGCTGGCCTTTTCCTTCCTCCGGTGACACGGTCAATGCTACCTGGCATCTCTATAGGCAATCCATTTGGCTTCCCAGATTCCTGATAAGCCTGTATTTATCTTTTAACATGTGAATTACCCTTTTTGGATTTCAATAAATGTTCCGATATATTGCACTTAGAGGTGCTTTTCTTTTTCCCTTATAGAAATAGTTTATTGTTTGTAGTTCTTCATAGTTGAGGTTCTCTGGCTTGCTTTTTATCTTTATTGCCCTGTTCTGGACTCTCTCAAGTTCAAGCACACCTTTCCTGAGGATTTGTGACCAGAATTGGACCACATAATCCTGACCCCTGAATTTTGTGTATTACATATTCCTGACCCCTAAACTCTGTTCATTACATACTTCTGACCTCCATATAAGTGTAATAATCCCACGAGCAACCAAGAAATATAATGAAAAAAAAAACAAAAACACTCCAATTGAAGTCGCTTACACCCTTCACACACTCATCAATGTGTCTCAAAATCTAAATTAAACATATTAGTGCAAACATATTAGTCCTACTAATAAACACCTCTTGAAAACCCACAAACACAAGTGTTCAGAAATATTCAGACAAAATTATCATAAACTCAAAAAAGTCCCATATACAAGAAGTATATCTAAATCAAGTCCCATATATAAATTGGATCTATCTTGATACTCCTTCACTCATTCACCACTTCACATACCATGAATTAGTGTTCCTCCACCAACACTCAAATTGTGCTCTCACCTGGAGCTTTTTGACCTCACATTATATAAAGCTTTGGTCACACAGCACTTGTGTCCTCTCAGTGGGACTGATGGAATGAACTCTGTGTTGTATATTCCTGACCCTTGAACTTTATTTATTACATGTTCCTGAACCCTACAATCTATATGCTACCTAATCTTCACCTCTTCACTCTGTGTGCTTCATTCTTCTGACCTCTGCAATTCATGACCCCTGCACTTTGTATGTTAAATACTCCTGTCCCTTACTCTCTGTTTATTACATACTTCTGACCTCTTGTGCTCTGTGTTTTACATACTCCTGAACCCCACACTATGTGCATTACATATTCCTTAGCATTGAGACCAATGCTAGTGCATTCTTACGCCTACTCACCACAGATGCCAGAACATTCTTATCTGCCAACGTTTGGGCTTTCTTCCTCTCAGTGACAACCAGTAATATTTTGGGGAAATGCATTGCTGTCAATGCGGAAAGTGAAATGTGAGTGGTTTGTGGTGGTTTTAAGGATGCTTAAGGATTTAAACTGGCTCTTGAGGGTTATGGAAGTCCCTTTAAACTATTCTGGTCCTGATCGTGTGCAAATATGGCTTCTCATTATCCTCATTAGTGTATTTTTTTTAAGAAAGAATAAATAGACAGTATATAGAGTTAAGTAAATAAAAATATTTTTGTAAATAATTTTTCAAACAGTAGTTTACAAATAAATCAATTTTGTCTAAATTACTGCTCTCATTCTTAGTGATTGAGGGTGAACTTTAGGTTCTGGTCAGGTCAAGTCAGCTAGTAGGTCATCTTGATTGATGCTGTATCTATATCTCAAGATGACATAATTGATGATGGATTTACAATGGGGGCATTGTTTACAATTTTTAAATTTCATTTTTTATTAAAGGACTGTTTCAGTTACTGCATGTTTATTTACATTTAGACTTATTTGGAATGAGTAATGAGGGGTAATGTATGAATAATAATATATGAAATGTCACGGATGGACTTATTGCACAGGTGGCAACCTATCATGTTACCACGCTTGAATTCCTATGGAGGGCAGAATATCTGGGGTCCCCTTATTTTAAACCACCACAAACCTCCACATCCTTTTGGGGACCTGTTCTGGAAGAGTGGATTTTCTACCACCCTATAAAATGGGATTTGTGTATTTTTAAGCTGCATAAAAAGATCCTCTTCCAGCTCCGGAGCACTGGTCCAGCACCGTACCCTCCTCCCTGCCCTGGAAGTCACACACCTTACCTACCTCCTCCTCCCCTCCCCCCTTTCTTTTTTTTCTCTCTCTCTCCTCTTTCATTCCCCCCCCCCCCCTCTTTACACTGGTTGCTCTATTAAGTTTGCAAATATCATATTGTTGCTATAAGGCCTTGGGCCATATGTTCTCATCTGCTACGTATACTGTAAATGATTGTTGCTTCCTGCTGTATGTCTTATACCCTTATAACCCAATAAAATGTTTGAACAAGAAAAAAGATCCTCTTCCCACTCAAAAGTATTTTATAAAAATGTTTTTTGCCTTGGAACATTTTCCACATGTCTCCCATAAACTTCAGAAAGGTTTGGCACAGTGGGGTTTATTTACTAAAGCTGGTGCATCTGTACATGGTAGCCAATCAGCTTCTAACCCCAGCCTGGTCAATTAAGCTTTAGCAATAAAACCTGTAAGCTGATTGGTTTCTATGTAGAAATGCACAAGATTCTGAGTGAACCAGCTTTTAATAAATAAACCCCTATGTTTGGAGTTTGTGAAGTACCTGTTGAGTTTGTCAAACCTCCTGCAAACCAATCTTTGCCAGGTTCTCGCATCCCTACTAATAATTAGGGAGGAGCTTTGGGTTTGGATCGACAATAAATTCAACCTGAACCCAAGCTGTTCACAGTTCATCGAATGGGCAAACTAAATGGATAGGACTGGTTTGCCTGCCCAAAACCTGAAGCTGGAATTAATTAATTTAGTGGAGGTGTCATTACTGCAATTAAATAACAGCTTTTCATCCACCAGCTTTCACCAGCTTCTTTCAAATTATAAGCAAGCCAGCGGGAATCCTGGGTAACATCATTGATAAAATACTGGCCAGTTTGTTGACATTCAGCATCCAGCCAGGAAATTGTAATTTTGTGATGGAAGTATTGAAACATAAAAACATAGAAAAATAGAAACATATTTGCAAGAGAGGATCATCACGGCATGTTGGTGTGTCATTGGGGAGTCCTCATAATAACTGATGATAAATCTACAACACTGAATGACATTACTGATGTTGAATTTACTTTGGGGTGGGGGGGAATTCTGTTTTTTTTAACAACATATTTATTATTACAATGTTTATTTGTGAATAAATTACAAGGTCTACTCTTTACTCAGTCCCGTGGGGGAGGGGGGCAGATTTTTATGGCCTTGATTATTTTAAAGAGGGCTTCCAAATTTTGATAAGCTTGGTATGTTTCAGGAGGGGAGTGCACACTTTCTGCCCCTCTCTTTCCTGACCAGACAGGCTGCATGTCAGGATAAGGATCAGGGTGTCTGACATGGATTTTGAGGAGAAGCCCACATCATTTTTTTTTTGTCTAGGATCTGGAAATCCTAGAACTCAGGAATTCCACTGTAGCAGCTATGTTTAGACTTCAGTCTAAATCTGGCTATACATAGGGGTTTATTTACTAAAGCTGGAGAGTCCAAAATCAGACTCCCTTCTGCATAGAAACCAATCAGCTTCTAACCTCAGCTTGTTCAATGAAGCTTTGGCAATGAAACCTGGAAGCTGATTGGTTTCTCTGCAGAAGGGAGTCTGATTTTGGACTCTCCAGCTTTAGTAAATAAACCCCATAGTGTCAAGTGATGATTTGTGTATTGTGATGGTGGGGGGAGTTTCCCCACTGTCATTATCTACACAGTAAAGAGGATTCCACATCCACATCATAGTTGTGGGTGGTCGATATGGGTCCGTTTTTTGTTCAACCCACTGGCTAAACAAAAACAAACTGACCTTTGAATGGCCAGCCTAATTCTCAGATGAGACAACCTAGTACTGTGTGTTTTTGTGTTGCTTTCTATGTGTAGATGTTGTGTTGTTAATTCAACTGAATTGTTGTGTTCTTTATTGTATTAGGCACCAACAAGTGCTGTGTTATCTACTTATAAATGAACAAAAAGAGAAGGGGTCTCAGGCTAGTATCTTATATTTCATTATGTGATTTGGACTGCAAATACATGTAACACACAGCATCTCGTCAGGGGCGTCCCTAGGGTTGGTGTCACCTGGTGCGATAACACTTGATGACACCCCCTCCGACGATCCCCACAGAATGGATCAGATCTGCGGATTGAGTATAATGGATCGGACTCCGATCCATTATGCTCTCCAATACGCAGATCTGATCCATCCTGCGGGGAACGTCGGCTTTCTTTACAACTTTCCTTTCGTGAAGCAGGTCCAGTGTCACCCCGTATAGGTTGCATGCTGACAATCCCCGCAGGATGGTTTTGATCTGCTGATTTAGCATAATGGATTGGAGTCTGATCCATTATGATCCCCTGCGGGGATCGTCGGCATGCAACCTATATGGGGTGACACTGGATCCGCTTCACGAAAAGGTAAGTTGTAAAGAAAGCCAAGAATCCATGCTGCGGGGATTGTCAGCTTGCTTTACAACTTACCATTTCGTGGAGCGGGTCCGGTGTCACCCGGTGCGTCACTGTAACGGTCATGTAAGATTTGAGTGGATAGATGTAGGATTTGATCAGTGGCAATATATAATTGTAACCATAGTGCATTTGCATGTGACATAAAAGGTACAGATTTGAGTAGATTAGATGTAGGTTCAGTCCTTTTCATTACAGATGTGTATTCAGTCACAAATACTCAATAGACAATAGACAAATAGCATCAATTAGTTTGAAAAGCCCAGCTTCTGGGATGTGACACCTTTGTGTTAATCAGGTTATCACCTTCTGGGAAAACCGGTTTGGAGGAAATTACAGCAGGCAGGGTGTCTGCCGGACATTGCGGGCTGTGAAAGTGTGTCACGGCTGATCTTATATTCAAAGTGTAAGTCCCCTTTATTCCCCCTCTTTACCTCCCTGTCATGGCCGCACGTGCGTGCCTCGGTTAGCTAATCGCTGTGGGCGTGGTGTGTGGGGGACCCATGACAGGGTGATTCTTGATAGTTGGTGGCAGCGGTGGGATCTGCTTAGTACATTAGTGTATAGTTTATTCATTTAACCCATGTACTAAAGGTTGGAAGCTTGTTAGAAGTGACTGACCTACAGAACCTCACTCAGTGCATAATTTTTGTTTTGTAGAAGACATACTTGGCTATTTGCTCCCCTCCCTCTCTTTGTTTTTCTTTTTGTATCTTTTATTTGGGCAAAAACGTGAAGATGGTAACCCAGGAATATGAGTTAATACGCTGGTACCTGAGACAATCCCATGAGACTGTGATTGACCTCTGTGATCTAAAAGGACATCAATACAGTTGGCAAGATGAGGTGCCAGCTCCTAGGTGCTCTGATAGAGATGGAGTTAGAACAGCGCGCCATGTCGGTGAAACCCTGCAACTTTGCCACTCCAGATGACTGCATGAATCGGTGTGACTCTGTTCGCAAACCCTCTCGGTACAAAAGATCAACACACAGAGAGAAAGATGATCTGGGAACAAACCTACAGCTTTTGGGAGGGGATGACCCTGAGGTGCAGTTTCAGCTCATTTCCGCGTTACTACAAATTGAGAGAAATTACCAACAGCGGATGGAGCGAACTGAGAGAATGCACAAAAGCGAGAGGGTCCAAATCCAGCAGGGTAATGCATTGTTACCTCCATCTGCATCAAGAACTACAAGAGTCAGACCTACATTTATGGAGACCTGAAAGTGTGTTATCTGTAACCAAGTGGGACATTACGCACAGCCCTGTCCAAACCTGAGGATATCTAGCCCACCAGCAAAAGTGGAAAATGTACCCCCTACTGTGTTTCTTGTTGGAGAAAATGGAGGAGGCCAAGCGGATAACCGGCCACCATTTACTGCAAGTAACAGCATTACAGTTGGACTACAAGATACGGGATCAGAGAATGTCCTAGCTCTTCCAGAATTGAGGAGCTGTGAGGACGTGATCCCAGTGGAAGCCATGGCTGTCACAGGGGTTGGAGGAGCCATCCCTGCTGTGCCTATGGCTTGTGTTTCTTTGAACCAGGAGTCTGGAAGTCAAGTGAAATGAGTGGGCAGAACAGATCCCACTAATGAAGGAGGCCATGTGGATAGCCTGCAGCCAGTTACCGCAGGCAACAATGTTTCAGCTGGACTCCGAGATAAGGGACCCAAGGATGTCCTAGCTCTTCCTGGATGGAGGACACATGAGGATGTGGTCCCAAAGAAAGCCACAGTTATCATAGGGGTTGGAGGAGTCACCCCTGTACTACCTACAGCTTGTGTTGCTTTGCCAAAAGGATCCAGGAGCAAAGTGAGAGAAGTGGGCATAGCAGATACCACTGACCTACTATTGGGTACTAACCTGGGGCAGCTGGTAACCCAGAACAAGTCAAAGTCAACACCCCTGAAGTCTACATTTCCACCTGAGGCCTCAGATTCATGTAATGTACTGTTGAGTGACTCAGTGCACGCTGGGAATTCTGAGGAGGGTCAGGGGGTGAAGGACTGTTTACCAGGGCCTGGCTCTAGTGGATGTCTGGAGTCAAGGCTTGGAGAAGAGTTTAAAATCACAGAGGACTCTGCAACTGATGTTTTATGTGATGCCAAATATAATGACATGTGCAAGGCAGACCTTCCCTCTTCTGCAGTAGTAACTCGGGGTGCCCACCAGGTGGCCCCAGACTAGTCATTGCCCACTGCTACAGAGGAACTGTCTGTGGAAGGGCCCAATCTAGCTGGGTTGGACCCTTGTGAACCTGGCCCAGAGGGCCTAAGGTCTCCTCAGACTGTTGTCCACCTGGCACCTGTGGCAGATAGCTCTGAGTCCCCTGGAGATGTGAGAATTGATGGCAGCCCAGAGGATCTCAGGGGTCTGGCCGAGGGACCGCCAGCAGTGGATAGCAGGATGGGGTTGCATGGGCAAAAGGAATTTGGTTTTGTACCCATATGTACAGAAACAGAATGTTCTTCTGAAGTTCCCGGGGAAAAGGCACATTGTGTTTCAGTAAGTCCTGGTATAGACCAGTGTTGTGTCCCTCTATCCCCTTGTGGGATGAAGTTTTCTTTTGTCTGCTCCCCTGTTTCCACAGATACCAGTCATGCTATTTGGATCCTGGGCTGTGGAGTGCAGAGGAGGGACCACAGGGTGAGGGTTTAAATCTGACTCATTATGACTCTACCCCCTCAGTAGCTGTGGCTGGCGGCACTGAGTTTCCAGAGGCTGTTACATTTGATGCCAGCCCAGAGGAACTCAGGTGTGCCAACAGACGCTCTGCTGAAGACGGGGTAGAAGTGTGTGACGTGGGTCAGAGGACAACCCCTGGTGAAATCCTTTCTCCTGTAACTTCCCCTCTGTCACCACAGTCACAGGTGCTGCCAGTGCAGACTCATTTCTGTGTGTTGCAGAGGACAGTCTGCAAGATGTTGGGGCAAATTCAGCCCAGTCAGTGTCTTCCACCTCAGCAGCTGCAGCTGACATCACTGAGTACTTCCAGGCTGTTAGGTTTGATGTTGGCCCGGAGGAACTCAGGTGTTGTGATGACAAATGTTCTGAGGAGGACAGAGTAGAAGGGTGTGGTACGGGTCAGAGGATGACCCCTGGTGGAATAAAGTCTTCTGTGGATTTATCCTTTGTCCCCACAGGTATGAGTATCATGATTGAGGATGCATTGCTGTGCACAGCAAAGGGAGGATCACAGGATGATGGAGGAACACTGACCCCTTCTGAATCTGCTTTCTCAGAGACTGTATCTGACAACACTGTATTCTCGCTGGCTGATAGGTTGGATGTCAGCCTGGAGGAACTCAGGGGTTGTGCTGACCAGTCTCTGGCTAAGGCAGAAAGAGCAGAAGTGTGGGAGACAGGTCCAAGGGTGGAGGTTATGGTAACCAAGCCATGGAACCAGGTCCAGATCACCCAGAAACAACCTTATACCAGGCTCAGGCATCTGGGTGTTGCAGCCAATGGAGAACCACCAGATGACCCTGGCCAGTGGCAGGAAATGATGACAGCACACAATGACAGGTTTGCCTGTACCTCTCCAGTAGACAGTCCGTGGCCAGTGGATGAAATGGATCCGCGGGGGGATTTGCTGGCCAGTTGTGACCCAAACCCTTTAAGATCAGTCAGAGAGCTGTACAGAAGCCCTCTCACATCAGCAGGGGGACGGGCTGAGCTGTCAGCGGTGTCAAGCTTTAGATGGGAGAACCCCCCCAACCTAGGGAACCTTCCTGGCAGACGCGTTAGCTGACCCGTTTAGGCTCAGCTATGCATCCTCTGGAAGAGAGGGAGATGTAACGTACATGTAAGATTTGAATGGATAGGATTTGATCAGTGGCAATATGTAATTGTAACCATAGTGCATTCACATGTGACATAAAGGTACAGATTTGAGTAGATTAGATGTAGGTTCAGTCCTTTTCATTACAGATGTGTGTATTCAGCCACAAATACTCAATAGACAATAGACAAATAGACAATTAGCATCAATTAGTCTGAAAAGCCCAGCTCCTGGGATGTGACACCTTTGTGTTAATCAGGTTATCACCTTCTTGGAAAACCAGTTTGGAGGAAATTACAGCAGGCAGGGTGTCTGCCGGACATTGAAAGCTCTCTAAGTATATTTAATCTTTCATAAAAGCTAAAATATTAGTTGCAGAGAGATGAACATGCTCCCTTCTTGTAGGGCATTCTCTGCGCTGCATTTGCATCTTAAAATCATATTCGTGGCTTGGGGAAAAAGCCAGGAAAATGCAGGAAATGGTTAGGTGGCGCTGGGTTGCGACAATCGAATGGTGTTTGGTACTGTTGCGATCGGGCTGATGCGCTGGTGTCGGAAATCCAATCCCCGACTTGGTGTTTGGGCCGAACTTGGGCAGGTCAGCATCCACAACATCCTGTAGGCCGGTCAGGACCACCCCCCAGGGTCAATTGGCTGAGGACTAATGTCCCGCCTACGTCCATATCCCCATAAAAGGAGTACATGAGCATTGGGACATTTCTAGTTCGTACGGAGCTGGTCGATCGACTAACGGATTGCTGATTTTCTGGCTTGCTCCAGTCGCAGGGTAAAAGTTTTATTCTGTTTTATTCCTTTTTTATTTTATAGTAATTAGTCATTTGTGTGTCTTCTTGTATTTTTTGTATTTCTGTAACTTTTTATATTTTGTACATATTTTATGCACTGCCCACTTCGGGAAATTAAATCTTAAAATTAATTAGTGAACTTCTGTGTATTTAAACACGTGCTCATATCTTCGGAGAGATTGGATTGGGGAGATTAGATCGGAAAGATTAGATTGGATTAGATTGTATTGTATTTTAGTGCCTTTAAACGCTTGGTCAAGCTCATTGCCAATCTGTATGCAAGTGCACTGTGTGTGGGCAGATTGTATGCAGATTGCAAAGGTAACAGATCTGCCAGATGGAGATCTGTGTGTGTGGTGCCTTAACAGACCGTTCTGCGGATAAACTGTTGGTTGGTGGCATGCTACCTTTTGTGGTGTGTCTGGTGTGGGAGTGTGTGGACAGTGGAAGGGTGATTAACACCGGGGTTCAAGCTAGGATAGCTGGAGGGACTCTAGAAGGGTGTGTAATTACTAAGCTGGTCCTCAACTCTAATCAGTGCATCAGATTGTATGTAAGATTTGTATCTGCCAGTGTGTGGTCGACCAGTAGAATTGGAGTGGAGTCTCCATCTGGTGGTGGCCAGAGGTAGTGCGGGCTGTGAAAGTGTGTCACGGCTGATCTTATATACGGTTTTATATATATTCAAAGTGTAAGTCCCCTTTATTCCCCCTCTTTACCTCCCTGTCACGGCCGCACGTGCGCTCCTCGGTCGCACACACCGCACCTGCCTCGGGCCACTGCATCTCGTGTATTGTCCTCTACTGTTCATGTTTAGGCAAAGCTGTTCACATTACCTTAGAAAAACATAATGAGACTGATTTAATAAGATGAGAATTATTATTATTATTATACAGGATTTATAAAGCGCCAACAGGTTCCTCGGTGCTTTACAATATAACGAGAGACAATACAGCAACAATACAGTTCAATATAAGAGGGTTAGGAGGGCCCTGCTCCTTGGAGCTTACAATCTAAGAGAATAATCTTCACTCAATAAATCTAAAAGCATTAGGATTCTTTGTTAAATATATTCCATGTTATTATTTCACTCCAAAGCTGTGAACATTAGGGTCCATGAGTGTTTATTTCTTATTGAACCTATGTTTGAAAAAGCAAGAATCAAAGCTGTAATTCTTATCCTTGGTTCACTGCTTAATGAGTTTCTGACCCAAAACAAGCATGTGGCCGCTAGACATCTGATATGCACATATTTGTTCTGGGTCAGGGTATTACTATGTAGTGAAGGCAAGGTACTTATGCAAGCACTTCAAAAACAAGCAATTACAACTTCCATATTTCTATAATGACAGGTTGAAGGGCACACTGCACTTTGACCAAAATTATGTAACATATTTAATTGAAATATATGCCACTTTGTAATTTAATTTTATAAATGATGCTGCAGCTATGCCTTTCTAAAACTGAACAAATGTTTACATTATTATGTGAAAATTAGTGGAGTTCTGTAAATTGTGTAATTGGTGTTTTTTCTTTTCTGATAAATATTTAATGGGCCATGTCAGTCTAGCAGTTCTGTTGCAGGTTAGACCTTGCACATACTAGGAGAAAATCAGACAAATGATTGTATGATTTTCCACAAAGGTGCATACCACGATGTAAATGACAACTTGTACAAAAATTCTTGAATGACAAAGGCAAATGTAGCTACGTACTAGTGTAGCTTACTAATGTCACAGAAAAAATATGCTACTGTTCACTGTTTGTAGATCTTTAATGGTCCAGAATATGAAAGTTCTTGCTTGTGTGTTATTTTTATTTTCATTGCCATCTTCTTTTGGGTCGGTCTTTGTTTCCAATTATTTCTGTACGATTACTGTACACATTAAACGAAAATTGGAAAATTTCTAGCTTGCACCTAACAGTTGGAATCGGATGTCTAAAGCACTATACTAATGAACAGATTACTGTTACTTTTGCTTACATTTTTATCTGTTTTTACTATCGTATGTACCAGCCTTTACACCCATACCAGTGGCAGGGTAGTTAAATACTTGCTTGCATGTGTCACTCCCTCACAAGCTAGATAAATGAGCATCACTTTTGACCCAGAAACATATATTCTGCAGGGTTTTGGCCAGTGAGGGAGCAATTCTTTGCTCATCCAGCTTTCAAGGGAGTGACACATGTCAGCAGGTCAGTGTTTTGTGTGAACATTTTAGCAATCATGCTGCTGGCAAGTTGCTGCCAGTGACAGAATCGCTATTTTGACACGAGATGAAGATTATTAGTAGCTCAAGTGATATAGATGATGCTCCATTTATTACTGTAACTTCTTTGCCAGATGGTAATGAAGGATAACCTTGCTATCTGACACTCAGTATGAGAAAACACAACAGCATCTTTAAATACAGAGATGTTTGCTTAAATCCATGGAATGTATAAAGTGTGCCAGACTTTTTTTTCCTCTCAACAAAGCTTGATATTCACTTTTACTGAGAGAAATAGATAGCCTGCCACTGCTGAGTCTTTTCTGAAGATGCTAGTTGCTTTGCTGTCTCTAGTTTTATTACTTTCAGAGTTTTTTGAGCTAAAACAATAATCGAGCAAGTTGAGTAAATTTAATATAGATTTGTTTACTTGTTCTAGATTAGCAGTGAAGACACTGGATCTGCTTTGTAGCCAACCTTTTTTAATAGGAAAAATGGTTGATTTCAGAAGGAGTGATCAGCATTGAAAGTGTACTTGCTTACCTCGGCTACTTTCAACTAAACCCCTCAATTGCTGAAGGTTGTACTTCTAATAATAATTATGAGAGGTAGAATAAATGCTGAAACAAAAAATAAAAGTCTCTCTCAAACACTACCATCCCAAAATGAATCAAACAAAAGTATTACCAACATATACAGTAGGTAGTTTAGTTGTAGCAATAGGGACTATGGAACACCAAATATACAGTACGTAAAACAAGTATCAAAAGATAAGTAATTTAAACACATTCCATAAAAATGCTCAATAGCACTAAAATTAAGTGTCCGTTTTAGAAGCAAAAGACAATCATTCATATTGCATCATACAGATGTGTCATACATGTGTATATTATATATTAAACTATCACTGTCCCATTCATCCACAATTATATCACCTATATTTGTCATAAGTATATAGCAAAAAATCCCTCAGAATTATAAAAGGTACATCAGCTTCCTAAGCACAGATCCTGTGGGGGGAAACCCTTAAAAAGCACACAGATTACACCTACATACAACACACCTTTTAACTGGTAGTCTCTATTCCATCATATAGTATGTAGCAGACCACTTAGTGAGGACTCTACAAAGGGTACCCCTTTTTACTCTTGTTGGTCCCTTGCCCCTTTTTTTCATCACTGGGCACATTTTTGGGGGAACACAGTTGCAAGCTTGGCTTTAATATCAGCTCTTTTGCCTGTCTGGGTGTTCTTTTCTTCTCCTCTCCATCATTATGCCATCTTGGATGGTTTGGCTTTTTTGGGGGCATATGCTGCTATACTTTCTTCCCCTGTCTCCTAGATTTACTTATCTTATCTTATTTACTCAAGTTGACCTTGTTGACCTTATATTTCATAGAATTTTTTTTTTATCTTAATCTTCTGCACAACATAATACTATACTGTATATATAATAATATGTTTTTTTATATATATATATATATATATATATTTACATTCCAGCTTTTTATATTTATTTCTTTATGTAGAGTGATCTTTAGTTATTAAAAAAAAAGAAATAAAACGTAAGTGAAAATATTAAAATGAATTACCTTTTTCTTTAGTAAATCCCCCAGAGATATTTTTTCAACTCACAGATTCTTGAACAAGCACTACACTTTTCATCTTTTGTGACTGAAGAAACTCAGAAGACTGAAGAAAGAGTTAACGTGCCAGAAAAAAAAAAATCTCTGTAACAATTCCTATTCTGGCGTTTTGGGAAATGGCAGCATCTACATCATTTCAAAGCAGAGAGATCAATACACTGAGCTTCACGATTTCAAAGAATGTTACAATGTTGCAAAAGACATTCAGGGAGTTGAACTCCTTTCGGTGTAAGATAGCGTTGTTGGTATGAATGGATATTACCTGAAAGCCTACCAGCTCCAGAGAGTTGTTGTTCATTTAAAGCTAGATAATAAAATTACCTTAGGTTTAGCTGTTCAGTTGAAAAACATGCCATGATGGTATTTGACTGCTTAAGGGAGAATATGGAAAGAGATAATTATACTTTAATGAAACATGCAATAGTCAAACATTTTGTGTGTGAGATAAATTTACAAAGGGCTTAAATTTTACTTTATGTAAAAATTAAAATCATTTTAATGGAAGCAAAAATTGCTAATTATTTTTTACTTTTGGGTGATCAACACTTTATTTATTGTTTTGTGTTTCAGGAAGACGACTCTGGAATTCTAAGATGTAATGCAGTTCTTAAATTGACACATTTTTTGCACAAGTAGGCAACCATGGGACCAATTAATTTGAACTAAGTTTCTCAGCTGAGTATATACAAGGATACGAACACATGAATCTGCAATTTTTATTTGCATATGCTAGACTAACAAATTTCTCTGTAGAAAAAAAACAAAAATGAATCTCTTTCCTCTGCTAAGTTAGATACTTAGTAACATGATAAACTCTATGTTTATCCAGAGCAAGGCAAAAATAAAGGGGCTGATTTACTACAAAATGTTGACCACATACTTAATGTGTTTCACATACTTAAGTATGTGTAGGGGAAATTAGGGGAAAAATAAGAAAACTCTGGAGCACACAACTGGATGTTAAAGTGTCCTAAACCCAAGACCCTACATTCACTATATCTGGTCTCCTACAGTACACAAAACATGGAAATGCAATTATTTTAGTAAATATAAACTGCTAAATACCTTTTCTCATCAGCATTTAGAGCAGTCTTGTGACTTCAGCAGAGTACTGGTTAAAGCTTGTAGGAGGAGTTTTGTTTCTGCTCTAGGGGGATGCGAAAGTCCTGACCCTCTGTCTGGACAGTGCTGATTGGCCCTGTGCTGATCACATGCACCCTTCCAAGAAAAAAAAATATCTCTAGCAATACACACCAAACTGGTAATTTCAGCAAGAGGAGGAGCAGAGAAGAAAGGATCAAACAGCCCCTTAGGTTCCACAGTGAGTTCAACAAGCATGATTTAGTGCATATACAGACTGATTTTAGTGTTGTGGGTTTAGTAACAATTTAACTAGTCTGGCTGTGCCAGCACAAAATTAGTGATGTAGTAAATTACCACTATATCTGAGGATATATGTGCTAATCATAACAGTACAAATAAAAGGATTAAAGCAAACCTGCTAATTGAAAAAATAACATCACCCAATTGCTGTATGCTTGACATCTTGTGGTGTATTAATCCTTAGTGGTGCTGACTACCACCAGGTTTAAACTTTCAAATCACGAAAGCTTGTCCTGTAAATGTTCATGTTAGTAAAAATAAAAATAGTATCACAGACAGTACTCAACTGTGCAATGCATGTTGCCTCAGCAACAAATTCTCAAACGCTAGAGCTGTGATATGTATGGGGAATATCCCTAACAATCTAAAAATGCCAACCATGATGGGTATAGCCATTATATATTCTCAGCATTTTTGGGACAGCAAGCTGAACAAGTAAACATATGGAAAGGCACTAAAGTGTTCCTAGCCCACAGCAGTAAGGTTATTTTTTATAAGGCTACATATATCATTTTTACCTCAAAAACTGAAAAAAAATATTCTACAGAAAAGATCACTATCTGTTTCTTCAGGGGATTTTTGGGTGATAGTTGAGATAATAGGGGTTTGCTGTTAAAGGAATAAAAAAAAAATCACCCAATGATTTCATAATCTTATAACTTATTTTCTGATTATTATGCACCTATTCCATTTAGGACCTATTCATATTTATATTGTGTTTCGAAGAACTGCACTAAGGCAGCCCATTAATGTTTAATGGCAGCTGACGGCACACCTTAACATTCCCAAAATTGGACATGAACACTTTTTTTTAAATCAACACAGTGTGTAGTGGTGCGTTGTCTGTTGGCTGCTATTGTGTAGTGCATTGAAGTCCCATTCAAAATGAACAGCATGGCAACAGGCTGTACCACATGTACAGATATTGCTGCACATTGTAGTCCAGTCTGGTTAAACATGCATTTTACTGTGATTTACAACATTGCAACTTTCTGGATGGGCATTTGAACCCTATAGAGGAGAGGTGATTATTCATTTAAACTTTGGCCAATACATAAAAATTAGAAGCAGCTAACACTAGACTCAAGCGTGATAATGCTTTATCCATCAATTCTGAAGGCCTTCTCTCAAAAAACATTTTTTTAAAGACAGGGAGAGAGATTATAGAAATCCATTTAGACAAATTCAACTCTTCTATGAAAACAATTGTTTATTCATTACTCTGCCAATCTAGATCAACCAGTTGCTAATTTATTTAATGCAATGGTCACTTTAGGACATTTTGAGGCATTACCTTTAAGACCAACATGACTTTTTCGTGTGTAGTCATTGTCTGAAGCGTATTTGGAGTTCAACTGGCCATATACCCACCGATTCTAGCAGGCAAAGTTCTAGCATGCCTGATCATGCGAAAGCTTGCCTGCCCTGTCTGCTTCTTGTGTAATCCTATTGGCCTGAGAGGCAGCTCATTATAGTGATGGTTGGAGGCTGGAGGTAGTGGCAAGATCTTATGCTACCCGGCGTAACGTACATGTAAGATTTGAGTAGCTGAGATGTGATATACTGTAAATATAAAGATTTGAGTAGCTGAGATGTGATCTGTAGAAAATATGACACTGTAGGTTTAGCTTCATTCCATGGTAATGTGTTCAGAATTAAGGCAGAGGCATATGGTCACCAATTAGCATCTGAAAGGGACAGAGCTTCCTCTGGAAGGAGGTGACACCTGGGTGCCCATAAGATTTGTCACCTTCTGGGAAATCTGGAAGGAAAAGGCTCCAGACAGTTCGGCTGCAGGAGACCAGGGGCGCCAATGTGTCTGGGGAGCTCTGATGTATATACACAGATCAAAGGAATATATTTCATCTCTCATAAAAGCTAAAATATTAGTTGTAGACAGATGAAAATACTTCCTTCTGATTGGACACTCTGTAGGCTACATCTGCATATAAAAACTGTATTTGTGGCCTATGTAGAATGCCAGAAAAATGCAGGAAATGGTTATGTGGTGCCTGATTGCGACAGCTGAACAGTGATTGGTACTGTCACGATCGGACTGATGCGTCGGAAATTCAATTCCTGACTTGGTGATTCAAGCTGTTCCTGGTCCAATCGACTTTTGGCATTTCAGCACCAAGAACATCCTGTGGGCTGGTACGGGAACACCCCCCAGGGTTGATTGGCTAAGGACTAATGTCCAGCCCCCATATTCCCATAAATTGAGGACTTTAGATATGGACGTGGTGATTCGTATGAAACACGCTCTATTGACTGACGGATTGCGGACTTTCTCTGACTTGCTCCAGTCGCAGGATAAATCTTTGTAAAAGTTTTATTTCTGTTTTTTATTCCCTGTTATTTTATAGTGAATAGCCAATTGTGTGTCTTTTTGTATTTTTTGTATTTTCTGTAACTCTTTACACCTTGTACATATTTTATGCACTGCCCACTTTTGGGATATTAAATCTTCAAATTAATAAGTGACTTCTGGGTACTTAAGCGTGCTCATATCTCCAGAGAGACTGGATTGTATTGTATTTTAGTGCCTTTATATGCTTGGTCAAGTTCATTGCCAATCTGTATGCAATTGCACTGCGTGTTGGCAGATTGCGTGCAGATTGTAAGGGTGACAGGTCTGCCAGACGGAGATATGTGTGTGTCTGTGTGGTGTCCCAGCAGACAGTTCTGCGGATAAACTGTTGGGTGGTGGCAAGCTACCATTTGTGATGTGTCTGGTGTGGGGGTGTGTGGACAGTGGAAGAGTGATTAACACCGGGGTTTTGGCTTGGAGGATAGCAGGAGGAATCCTAGAAGGGTGTCTTATTGCTAGGCTGCTTCTCAACCCTAATTAGTGCACCGGATTGTATGTAAGATCGTATCTGCTTGTGTGTGGTCGGCCGGCTGGATTGGAGTCTCCCTCCAGTGGTGGCCAAGAGGTAGTGCGGGCTGTGAAAGTATATCACGGCCGGTTTTATATATATTTAAAGTTAAGTCCCCCATATTCCCTCTTACCCCAGGTCACGGCCGCACGTGCGCGCCTCGGTTAGCTAGTCGCTGTGGGAGTGTGCATGTGGGTTGGATCCGTGACACCCGGATGTGCCTGAGTTTTGCTTGTCCAAACAGCTTATATGTAAGCTTTTGAAGGCTGCTGCAGGTATGTGTAGGCACCTCTTGGTTAATAAGTGTGCAGGATTTTTTTTATTGTTCCCCTTAACCACCTGCCCTCCAGAGGATTTATCCCCTGTCCTGACCAGGCCATTTTTTTTCGATACAGAGCTGTGTTACTTTAACTGAAAATTGCGCGGTCATGCAATGCTGCACCCAAATGAAAGTTATATCCTTTTTTCCCCCCACAAATAGAGCTTTCTTTCAGTGGTATTTGATCACCTCTGCATTTTTTAGTTTGTGCTATAAACAAAAAAAGACAGACAGGGAGGAGCCTAGCTGTTGCCGGCACGCCGCACAGGCCGCGAGGAAGGCTGGTGGCCATCTTGCTTGTTTTTTGCCAGATGTGTGTGCATTGCTTTCTGCTTTATCAATTTAATAATAAAAAATACTGCACTATCAAGAATTCTCTCTTTGGCTCGTTATTTAACGAGCCCCCAAGGTGGAGTCCTACAATATACCCACTGTGTTCCCATCCAATTGGTCAATGATATCTGACGTGATGTCCCTGGAGGTTGTATGTGAGGTCTGCTAATCACCTTAAACAGTATGCTGACTTGTGCCAGATGATTCTTTACATCCCTATCCACATCCAGATGACCATGATGGGATAATTATACACAAATGCGCTTTTATATTGCGCTTCTGGTTGGTGCAATTATATTTACCAGCTTCCAGTCACAGAATTCACCAATACTTATCTCTTTATTTGGACTTTATCATGTTTTTTATGAATCACTAAAGTCACTTTATTTAATTGGATTTTACTTTACGTATCTGTACACTATACCAATATGTCATATTTAGACAATACCACTGAATATTATATCACTTTTAGTGCTTTACAGCACCTGCACCATTTTTCATTTTTTTTTTTTTTTCCAAAATATTTTTTATTGAAATACAAGACATTTGAGATCAGAGACATGTACGGAACACATTCTGCAAACGTATAACTGAAGCAATCTCCCATAACGCAGACGGGTAGTCAGACATGTAATTGAAGTATGCAATAAACATAAACAGGAGATCACGCTACCCAGTAAACAAAGTAGAATAACAGGTTCGCAAATATGGATGGTAAGCAATAGAGGTATAGAGGATGCAAGTGTCGGGGATAAAAAGCTCTTAGGTAATCGGGTAGTGGAGCAAAAAACAGCATTGACGTCAGAGGCGGACGCATCGTGTAATTCCGCACCCGGCTAAGTTAAGTTTCTGCTTGTATGTAGAAATAGTTGTTTAAGAGAAGTATATGAGACAAAAGGAGAGAAAAGAGAGAAAAGAAAAAGAGGAGAGTACTGTATATGGAGGAAGATTTAGAGAGCACAGGGAGGAGTGAGGGAAAAGAAAAAAAAAAAAAGGGGGGGGGGGAACGGAGGGGGGGGGGGGGGGGGAGGTGGGAAGGAAGTGTAAAGGGAAGGATGGATCAAGTAATAGGTAATAGCTATTAAGCCAACCATAATATAATATAGTAGACAAGCTAATAGGTATTATCCTTAGGACTTAACATACATTCTGATAAACACGGTTATCCAGAGGTGATAACTTTGAACGGTATTCACGACCTGTAGATTAGTTTTAGTTATTCATATAGAGATTATAGAAATTGGTAGTTTGGAAGTGTTTCCAACACGCCCAAGTTTTCCGAAATCTCTCAGGGTGGTCTCTTGTCACTGAAATCAATTCCTCCATCTCCGCAACTCTGATGACCCTATGGAACCACTCCCGCACAGTAGGAATCTGTTCTGATCGCCAGTGGACAGGAATGCATTGTTTCGCCGCATTTATCATATGCAGGGTAAGAGACTTACGGTACATCCTTAACGGAATTGAGGAGTGGTGAAGTAAAAATTGAGCCGGGGTGTATTCCAGAGTGTAAGTAGTCACTTATGAGACTATATCTCGCACTTTTTCCCAAAAAGGCTGCAACAGGGGACAATCCCACCAGATATGTAGGAGTGTGCCTGTTGTCTGTCTACATCTCCAGCACAACTCTGAAATGTTAGGGTCAAATTTATGCAGCAGGGACGGAACTCTGTACCATCTAGAGTATAATTTGTAATTACTTTCCTGCGTGGAAACACACATGGAGCCCGAATGTATGTGTTCATAAATGTGATCCCAGTCGTCAGTTGACAAAGGTATTTGTAAATCTCGTATCCAAGCTTCACACGCTTTCCGAGGTTGAGATATACTAGTAGTTTCAAGAAGGGAGTAAAGCTTGGATATAACATGTCGCTGGGGGGAATTCGAGAAGCAAAGTTTCTCAAAAGGAGTAAGAGACCTGGAGTAGTCTTGTAAATGCGAGGCGTTATGTGTAAAATGATGAATTTGTCTATATATCCACGGTGTTAGGTTCAGGGATGGCCATAACTTCAAAATGTCCTCTCTAGATAAGAACTTAGTATTTTTGAAAAGGTGATGTATTGTCAGATTATCTGGAAGGTCACATCCAGAGAGGAAAGTCCGGGACATACCCGGCAAAAAGTCAGGGTTCTTTTTGATTGGGGTTAAGGGGCCCGGGGAGGAAGAGAGCTCAGTGTTCTGGAATATCTGTCGGCAACAGTTTAACGTGGGGCCTACAAGAGGGTGATCCCGAAATTCAGTGGGAATATGAGCATTTCCCAGCCAAGGGGAGGAGGCAAGCAAAATCATCGAAAAATCAGATTCTACGTCAACCCAAATCTTACGATTACAGTTCGAGGTCCAGTCTACTACTCTTGCCAATTGACACGCCCTGTAGTACCGTGTAATGTCAGGTAGTCCAATACCTCCACTTCTCTTAGGCATGGTGAGTTGTACAAAGCTAATTCTAGGGTGTTTGTTATTCCAAAGAAAGGAGGAGCAGAGCTTTTTATAAGATGTAAAGAAAGAACTCGGTAATGCAATCGGTATTGTTTGGAGTAGGTACAGTATTCTTGGAAGCACATTCATTTTGAGAATGGCTGCTCTACCAAACCAGGAAAACCAAGGTTTGTTCCAAGTCTGGAGGTCTTTGGAAATATTAAGCAAGAGGGGTAGGAAATTCAAATCATAGAGTTCCTTTAGATTAGTCGGTAATTGGATTCCCACGTATGTAATTACCTCCGACTGCCAGGCAAAAGGGAAGTTCGATTTCGCTTGCCTAATCACCTCCCGGTGAAGAGAGACATTAAGAGCTTGGGATTTAGAGAAATTTATTTTGAAATTGGCCAGGTATTGAAACAATTCAAAATCTTTTAGCAGATTAGGTAAAGTGATATGGGGATCTGTTAGAAAAAGCAAGATGTCATCTGCAAAGGCCGCTATCTTATGAATTTTGCCATTGATATGAATCCCCTTGATATTATCGTTTTGTTTGATGCAATTCAACAGTGGTTCCAGTGTTAAAATAAAAAGGAGGGGGGATAGTGGGCATCCCTGCCTGGTGCCATTGCCTATCAAAAAAGAGTCCGAGAGTAGACCGTTAACTCGCACTTTAGCTGTGGGAGAGATATATAAAGACATGATGAATGTACGGAAACGCTGAGGCAATCCAAGCCAAAGAGAACCGCCTCCATATAATCCCACGCTAACCTATCAAAGGCCTTCTCGGCACCTAGTGATAAGAAAAAGCCTGATTGTTGTTTTTGAAATAACCAATGATGAACATTTATGGCCCGTATGGTGTTGTCTCTGGCTTCTCTCCCAGGTACAAAGCCCACTTGATCCGTTGATACAATGGGGTCTATAATATGTAATAGGCGATTGGCCAAGATTTTTGCAAAGATCTTTAAATCAACATTCAATAAAGAGATCGGACGATAATTTGCTGGTGATGTGTGGTCTTTATCCTCTTTTGGTATAACCGTAATATGTGCCTCAGTGAGATGGCGCAAGGATTGCCCCGGTGTATCTAAGGTATTGAAGGCCCATAAAAATGGTTGTGCCAATATGTCGTGGAAAGTCTTATAGTAGGCAGTGACAAATCCATCGGGACCTGGGCTTTTACCAGGTTTCAGTTGTGCAATAGCTTGTTGTAACTCCATCAGGGTCAGAGCTCCATCTAAATCTTTTGCTTGTGTTCTAGTAATTGGGTTTGGGAGATATTGGTTCAGGAAAGTCTGGATAATTGTCTTACGTGATCTAGTGTCACCTGGAGGTTTAGATGGTACAGGTAAATTGTATAAGGCAGAATAATAGTTTTCAAATTCAGCTGCAATATTCTTTGATGTTTTCAATAAGCGTCCCTGCTTAGAAGTAAGCTGGTATATGTGTCGAGCTGCCTTTTTGGCTTGTAAGGCCCCGGCTAGAAACTTGCCACTCTTATTTCCATGTTCATAAAAGAGTTTTTGTTGAAGAATAAAACTACGTTTGGCTTTCCTGTCTACAACATCTAGAAGTTGTTTACGCACTTGATCTAGTTCAGATGCAGAATTCAAGGCTCTAGAGCGTTTATGTGTGCATTCAAGTGTACGAACTTTTTGCAGTAGGGAGGCAAAAGATGCTTGAGCTAGATGTTTTCGCGAGGCGGTTATAGACATGAAAAGCCCGCGGGTTACACATTTATGTGCTTCCCACTGTGTGAGAGGGGTCGTTTCAGGAGATACGTTTTCTTTGAAATAATTGGTCAGAGAATCACGGATCTGGAGGGAAACAGAGGAGTCTGTAAGAAGAAAGGGGTCCAATCTCCACGTTTTGGACGCGCCCGGCGCATCAGGAAATTGTAATGTCATCAAAATTGGGTGGTGGTCAGAAAGGATCATTGGTTCGATCGAAGCAGATTGCAAGTTATGTAAATCTTTCTGAGAAAGAAAAAAATAATCAATTCTAGAATGTCGCTTATGTGGTGCGGAGTAAAACGTGTAGTCTTTGTCTTTAGGGTGGAGGGTGCGCCAGGTATCATGGAGGAGAAGATCATGTAGCTCCAGTTTAATCTGTTTGAGTGCTTTGAAGGGTTTAGAGGAGAAACCGGTGGAAGTATCCTCCAATGGGTTCAATGCTACATTAAAGTCGCCGCCAAGAATCAGAATACCCGACTGAAAAGTGGTCAGTAATTTGGCGATTTTGCGAAAAAAGCAGACTTGTGCGGTATTGGGGCTGTAAATGTTAGCTAGAGTAAGTGGCTTATTATAGAGGGTGCCTTTAAGAAACAGGAACCTCCCCTCTGGGTCCTCAAGAGATTCAGTGATTGTAAACGGGAGCTGTTTAGAGAGTAGAATAGACACACCCTTTGCTTTCGCCTCCGTGTTGACTGCATGATATACCTTTGGAAAGTTAGCATCCGAAAATCTAGGTATGTGGTCTGCTCGAAAGTGAGTCTCTTGGACAAAGATCACGTCTGCTCTAAGGTTTTTCATATATGTTAGAAGTTGCGAGCGTTTCTCAGGTATATTTAAGCCCTTTGCGTTGAGCGAGGCCACAGAGAGTTTGGGTGCTGAACGCGCAAATGGGAGGTTAATAGCCATTATATTGTATGCCAAAAATACCTATTCAAAACCTGTTGGCGTATCAAATGGTTGTAAGTAAGATAAGAGAGATATCTGATATGGGGGGGGGGGGGGGGAGAAAGGGGGAGGGTAGGTATGGGGAGAGGGTAAAAAGGGAATTTAAGGAATACTAGAATGAAAGTGTGTCAAGATAGGAATACAGATGATAGATATGTAGGAGAGGAATAAAGGAGAAGAAGAAAGAAGTGTCAGGCGCGTCACATAGAAACCCATATATATATGTATATATAGCATTCATACGTTCCTTCAACTTCTTTTATATACAAGACTCCAGAGAAGATGTAGGCCAGCTACTCTCTCTCTCAATAAAGCTCTAGTAAATTATAAAGGTGTGTACTAGAATAGGAAATTACACTTGGAGATGTGCCGAGCCCAGAAACGGCCGTATTGTGAACGTATAATATACTCATGTAAAGGTTACATGTCCTCAAACGAAAGGTATATAAAGGATTTTGACCAACATAAGATGGCCTTGAAACACAGAGATATGTGGGAAGCAGCTAATGTATGTCGAGGGTAAAAAGGAAAGAGAGGTGAGTAACAGATAATATACATAAAGATTTAAAGCTATATAAGCTAAAGCATTGCAGATGAACACAGGGGCCAATGACAGTCCTCACAGGCGCGAATACACGATGAGGAATATGTAAGAAGTAAGTCATGAAGGAGAGTTCCTATGTGGTGGATTATATGTACGTGAATGTGGATAGGTACTAAAAATTGTGCTAATCAATAAATTGAAGCGTCCTCATACCTCGTAGCGTGGTAAACAAGCATAAGTTCAGTCTGTACATAATAAGTAAATAGATAATGCCTATCATTAACTATGAACCAATGATATCTGATAATCATATCACTAGACGAAGATCATTTTTAACTGTATCAGTTTCAAATAAGAACATCAACCGTATGTAAAATACAGTATGTATACAACAATAATATAGTGTTTAAGTGTTCCAGGATGTAGGCCATAGGCCATCTATTCCGTGTAACCGACATTCAAACATCTTTTTAAATACAAATCCTAACCGAGGGAACTTCTGTTATTTAGCATGTTACTGCTTACAAGTGTGTAGTTTTCTTACTGTTACCCTCCATGAGCGGCATATTGAAAGGAAGGTATTTAGAATCCATGGCCAAATTTGCGTATTGGTCAACGTCAATGATAGCATAAGTCACGCTTTAATACCCTAAGGTACACCATGGATGTGAACCACAACATGGAGGGCCTTTATCTTATAGCTGAGACACTGAGACACTACCTAGTCCGAGAATAGGTTGGGGTATATAACTAGTCAGATCCTATGATTCATGTGGGGGAGATCGGAGTAGCGTTTGGGGGAGCCCATAATTGTAGGGGTAGTGAAGAATATGCATATGCATCATATTAGTGCGAAGTCTACTCAATACCGATTCACACATAAATAAATACGTGCATGTATATATATACGAGCTGAATCATGGACACATAAGGACGGGAGCGCCATTAGTAGAGAACCCTATGGGACCCTCCAGCACCGGCCCATTCCAGGAGATAGTAAGGACCCGTTATACATCCTAAGTATGAAGCAACTATGTGCGAGTATTCCCCCAGTGGCACCTTGTAGCTAATAGAAAAGGAAACACAAAAGCCAAATCCAAGATATCTCAGGGAGCATAAAATATGCAATCGTCCTGGATGGAAGGCATTGCCTACGTAAATCATTGATGATAGGACGTTATAAACCCGGTCAGATAGAGCTCTAAACTAGGTGTATTTTGGTCAAAATACAGCGGAAATCAGGGCATCAGGTTTAGGTCAAGCATAAGGGTTCAGTCAATGTTACCAGAGCTCACGTTGGTCATATCGGTTTTCCATGAGGACTAGAAACTGGTTACAATAAACCGTTGCTGATTAAGCGAAAGCGCTCCAGTATCAGCAAGGGTAGTCCCATTATCTCCATTAGCCATGTTATCCCATAACCCCTCCGAATCTCATAGCAGAATAACCTCAGCAAGGAAATATAATTACACTTAAGACATACGACTGGTGGATAATGTACAAAGAAAATATGAGCATTTGGTATGTTAAACATACCTAAAAGTCCATTTTCCAGGACCACAGGTGGTTGTATGGTGGATTGCATAGAAGGGTCGTGGAGTTTATTTTTCATAACTTTCTTCCTTCGGAAACATATTCAAATCTAAGATAAAGAGGCTTCAAGTTGAGAAGCTAGTTCTGCACCTGTGTGTAAATAGGGGACAATGAAGTAGAGTCATTCATGACGTGCTTTACGATGTACCGGAGATGCTGGTAAACTGTTATCAGTAATGAGCCGTCGTCGTACAGGGGAGGTTGAGGTGTGCCGGGGGGTTCTGCGTCGTCTGTCTCTGCCCGGGTAGGCAGAGAATTGCGTATCCATAAGATCTTCAGCTGATCGTGAGAGGGGGAGAGATTCAGTAGACCAGTTGGGTATATCCAGTAGTGGGATATTCAGAGATTCACAGAACATTGTAAGATCTTCTGGAAATCTCATGAGAGCGGATTTCCCCAAATGTGTTGCCGCTAGGCCAAACGGGAACTTCCAGCGATAAGCTATTCCCTTGGAGCGAAGCAGATCGAGCAAAGAACGTAGGTCTTTCCTACGTTGCAAAGTGAGGTGGGAAAGATCTTGAAATAATTTGATTTCTGTTTCATGATAATGCAGGTGGTGTTTGTCTCGAGCCCTGCGTAATATTTCCTCCTTGAGCCGGAAATCCACTAGGCAACAAATTATATCTCTCGGTGGGTCGGCGTCTCTACCTCTCGGGCGTAGCGCCCTATGTATGCGTTCAATTTCAATTGGAGATTCAGGTGGCCTTTCCAAGAGATCATTAAAAATAGTCAGGAGCGCTTGAGTAAGTTGGGCAGATTCGATTGCCTCAGGGACACCACGCACCCTTAAATTATGCCATCTTCCCCTGTTGTCCAGGTCCTCTATGTGGCGGTCAAGCTCTCTCAAATGTAAAGTGTGCATGTCAACCTGTTTGCGCATCTCAGAAACGGCTCGATCTTGTGCGTTAATTTTAACTTCTACTGCGTCAAGCCTGTTGGCTACTGCTTGCATATCGATATGTAGCTCGGCTATAGCTGTAGACAGGGTTCCTTTAATATCTGATGCAACCGCTTTCAAATCCCCTAAGGTGAGAGGGGAGGATTCAGGGTGTCCCGTTGTGATAGCCGTTGGCTGATTCAGATACTGTGGATGAGTTTCCATAGGAGGCGAGTGTAATGGAGATTCATGAGAAGAGTCTTCCATGTGATCTGGAGTTTGCGACCGGAATAATTCCGGAATGCTGCGATTTGCCGGACCATTCGGACGCCGCGGGGATCGTGAGCGAGGGGTAGTAGATTTCTTATCTGATTTCCCCATGTTTCCGGTTACTCTCTGTGTTATGAATGCGTAATCCCACCTCTGTGTGACAAGGATCACGATATTATGTAGACATTTTCAATGGGCGCCAGCCGGGACCCCCAGAATTAACGAGAAAGAAATAAGAAAGGAAGTATTTCTGAACAAATCAGGGATCACAGCATAAACCTTAGCAGATTGGAGAGGGCGAGCAGAGATCAGCAGTGGTGAATCTATGTGTCTCTGGCTTCTGAAGCATATTAGGGATCCATATGAGTGCAAGGATTTCCTCTGCTTTCCCTATTAAACCTTTGTAGGAAAGGCTGCTGTTTCGGGCCTAGCTGTCAGACAGATCCTAGTGGGAGGTGTGTAGGCCCTTACTATAGGCCGACGTTCTCTGGGCTCTTGGGGGGGTGCCCCGATGGATAAGGGAGAGGTGCCCACTTATATATGTGGGGAGTTGCTTAGGACTTGCGGTCCTTTTTCACGCCGGGTGTCTCACTCACCCGGCCTGTACATGTATGCGCGGCCGCGGTCTCGCCGGGCCGCGACAAGCCCCACCGCTCCACCGCCTCAGATGCGGAGCAGCCGACACTCCCGATGTGGACGGAGGACTCCAGCCACCACCAGCTCGGGTGAAGGAGGGAGAGAGGTATGTTCGGCAACCCTCTCCTCGTGACCGCACCGTTCTCCTCGTGCACCTGGCCTCTCGCCGGGCGGGCACTAGCCGGGTTGTCTCTCGGTTGTGTTCGGCCGTGACCGGCCACGCTTGATTGCCGCCGCGGATCCGGATCAGCAAGGTCCAGACCCGTTCAATGTCCTCTCCGGAGGATACAGCAGGGTCTCTCACGGGGTTTCGATAGCTGCTATCTCGCAGATGGTGGTGGATACGGGGCAGGTCGACAGGAGCTCTGTATTAAGCGGCCTGTCCCGTCGCCATCTTGGACACGCCCCCCATTTTTCATTTTTAAGTTTCTTAGCGCTGCATCTTTGTCTTACAAATTTTGAAAACAAACCTATATTTTTTACTTTCTGCTATTAAACATGACCAGTAAAAAAATTTAAAAAATCAAATTTTGCCATAGATGTAGGCCAAAATGTATTCTGCTACATGTCTTTGCTACAAAAAATCCCAATACGTGTAAATTAATTGGTTTACGTGAAAGTTATAGTATTTACAAATGGTGGTATATATACTGGAATTTTTTTTTTGCTACTAGTAATGGCGGCAATTTACGACTTATAACGGGACTGCTGCAGGCATTCTGACACTGGGGTGAACTGACTTGGTGTCACTAATAAAAAGCACTGACATTGTACTAATGGCACTGGACAGGAAGGGGTTAACATGTGGGGCAATCAAGGAGTCAACTGTGTGCTGTTTTACATAATGTGCTGTGTGTTTCACTGTAAGCACACTGCTTTATATGGCTCTGCAGTGTTAAGTACAGGACACAATTCACAAGCTGGAATTCTAGGTGCATCTTCCTCCTAAGCAATGACAAAGGCACTTAGGGCTCAACACAGACAGTAGCAGAAGCAGCTGCTGTAGGGAGATGCCTGTGTAAGGAGACTGCTGAACAAACGTTAGAACCTAGTTAAGTGTGCGTGAGTGCTAATCTGTTAGTGTGTGCTGGAATGTGTGTTTATTGTGTGTTAGTGTGTGTGTATTTTGTGTGAATGTGTTTAGTGTATGTGTATTAAGGCCATGTCACACTAGTGATACTTTTACTGGTGAAAACATGCCAGGGACAGGATCACTATGCAGGCCAAAAGACTCACCTGCCTTCACACATTTTCACTGCACTGAATTAGAATGACACTTGTCACTAACCTGGTGCAAGCCAGGTAGTAATTCTTGGAGCTGGGTGAGTAATTACTCTGCATAACAATCTTGTAGCTGGTGATTCGTCGACAAAAACAGGATTGTTAGAGTGAATACAGCCTTGCGTCTTCATGATACCTGCAGACTTGTTTCTGGTTGTCTCACTATGATACTGATGGTGGCTCTGAGAGACATTCTTTCTTATTCTGATTTAGGCTACTTTCACACTGAGGAGTTTTTGAAGCATTTTTGCATTAACAAAAAGCGCCTGAAAAGCTCAAGAAAATGCTTTCCTATGTATGTGAATGTATATCTATGTATGTTTCACACTGAAGCATTGGGGAGTAAAAACTCCTGCTTGCAGCATCTTTAGGGCATGTTTGGTGAGTTAAAAAAAAAGCCCCCAAAACGCCTCTTTCCATTGAAATCAATGGAAAATGCCTGAAAAATGCCTGAAATGCACCTCAAAAACGCTTCTGAGAAGCATTCTTGGTGCAGTTTTTAAGTCACGTGTCCTTTAAAAAACACTCAGAAAGCACGGTAAAAATGCCTATGCATTTTTGCTGGGTTTTATGCAGTGGATCAGTGTGAAAGGGGGGGGGGGAACTATCAGTGCTGGCTCTGAGCTGTGGGAGAGATCCCTGCAGCCACTGGATAGCCACAGTCCAACCTTTTGGGGCCCCCTCCACAGTGACATCAGAGCAGCGCAGGGGGAAATTGCAATCCTGTCCCCCTGGCCCAGTCCACCCTTGTACACTACACCAATACAAGAAGGAGTATCTGAAATTTCTACATTTTTCATTCTACTAACGTAGTGGGACATTGTTCCTCCCGCTGATCACCAATGTAAGTGTCAGGAGATCTTGAGCTGTAATCTGTTACTCAAGATCCTGCATTTGATCCTGATGTCTGTTGCTGATCTGGATTCTCTGACTCTGCTGTGCCCTTCCTCTGTCTGATGACCTTGACACAAGCTTGTTATTCAGTTACAGTCAGATACCACTTTTGCACATCTCTGCCCAGCTGTTGCAGACCTCAGCACAGTCCTGTGCTCTTTTCTATGGTGACCTAAATCTCCTCTCCCCTATAGACACATGAGGACAATGCTCATGAATTCCAGTGACATCACTGGCACTCATGTCAGTCCTTCGTCCCTGCATTATCTGTCCCACTACTCAGGGGTGCATGGACTGGAACAGTAAGAGAGGCCACCCTCATCATCCCTGGTTCCCCATCAAGGTATGTGACAGTAAGAGAGCATTCTTCTTGCCATTGACCACCAATGTAAGGGGCATTTTTCTTCCTACTGACAACAATGTAAAGAAGCATTTGTCTTGCTATTGATCACCAATGTAAGGGTGCCTTCTATTTTCTACTGACCATTTGTTATGTGATTTTTGGTTATGTCCCTGACTGAATCCTCTTAAATTGAAGACATAATCCTATACGTAATGCCACTTGTTATAAACATACTATTGTATGTATACCACATGTATTTATGTCGATTTTTTAATGATGTCTGTCCTTTTTTAATAGTTTCATATTAAAATTATTACATTACATCAGAGTACCTTTTGCACAGTTTAATTCATTTGATCTCTCCTGACTTTTGTAGTTCATGTATTTGTATATTCGTTTATTAGAGCAATAACCTTTTTTTTTTTTCATAAAAAGACTATTATAAAAATGCACAAGGTACAAATACAGGTCTAAGACAAGATTTTGCAGCTTCTCTTCGTTTTGCTCTAAATAGTACCAGAAACAAAAGTCATGGGGTTTAAATGCATACATTGTATCATGGGTATGCATAATTAAATAGTTTATTGAGGGCAGTTTGCACATTTTGCACGGTCTCTTTTCTATTTTGGAATTTTCTGTCAATAATAATGTTATAATTCAAAGAAATTCATCACATGGGTGGCTTATTTAGGTCATTAGGGACTTCCTGCCTCATCATTGCCATCATTTGTTTTTTCTTTGTGTAACTTCTCAATTAGTCTTCTTGCTCCAAATAGACTAGAGCAGAATTAGTCACCACCAAGGTTCCCACTTGTTTCCATGCCAACAGACTAAAATGTAGCACACGCAAGTGGGGATTTCTGGGCTAGTAACATGTTTCTTTCTGACCCCATTTTAGTGAGCTGTCTTTACTCGCCTGTTAATTTTGGTACCAATAGCTGCTGCCTCCGACACCTCCCTACTGATCTTTTAAAATGATGGAAAACTTTCCAAGCCAAATGGAGAAGTCAGGAGGAAGGGAGGGTGAAAGAATTTAATTTTTATAGTAATCCAGGCATCCAGACTTGGATCTACTATGATATCCAATGTTTTTTTATTAAGCTTTAAACTTTTTACAATAAAAACTCGTCAGGCAAATTTGTTTGCTGTGTTTTTAGCTGTGTTATGAAAGACTAAAAAGCACTTAAAAGTCTTGCTGAGTCAGCCTTCTGGTTTACATGCAGTTGAAACATTTGTTAGGACAGGTTTTGTTTCATCCAGGACAAGAGTGGATGGATTTGGCCTGAACTTAAGGTAGCATTGCATTTTTTCCACATATTAAATTTTCTTTCCTTCCATTACAAAATGAAAAATCAATAAAACATCAAAAACATGCATTTATATGAACAGTATCATCATTTTCCTATCTTTGAGTAAGCCTGCAATTGTATTTTCTTTAACCGAGCCAGCAAAATTATAAAGTAGGTAGTGTAAGACCTCAGATGTATTTTTCCTCCCAGTGCTGACAGTGTTTTCAAACTCACGGTAAAAAAAAATGTGTGTGTGTGTATATATATATATATATATATATATATATATACATACACACACAGTATACACTATATTGCCAAACATATTGGGACACCCCTCCAAATCATTGGATTCAGGTGTTCCAATCACCTCCATGGCCACATGTATATACAATCAAGCACCTAGGCATGCAGACTGCTTCTCCAAACATTTGTAAAAGAATGTGTCGCTCTCAGGAGCTCAGTGAATTCAGGGGTGGTACCATGATAGGTTGCCACCTGTGCAAAATGACAGAGCGGGGTCAGCATATGCTGAAGCACACAGTGAGCAGAAATCACCAACTGTTTTCAGAGTCAATAGCTAAATACCTCCAAACTTCAGATTAGCACAACAGTGCATGGAGAGCTTCATGGAATGAGTTTCCATGGCTAAGCAGCTGCATCCAAACCTTATGTCACCAAGTGCAATGCAAAGCGTCAGATGCAGTGGTGTAAAGCACGCCGCCACTGGACTCTAGAGCTGTGGAGATGTGTTCTCTGGAGTGACAAATCTCTGTCTGGCAAATTGATGGACATGTCTGAGTTTGGGAGTTGCCAAAACAGAGAGCGGTACTTGCCTGACTGCATTGTGCTAACTGTAAAGTTTGGTGGAGGGGGATTATGGTATGGGGTTGTTCTTCAGGCGTTGGATTTGGCCCTTAATTTTAGTGAAGGGAACTCTTAAGTTGTCAGCATACCAAGACATTTTGGACAATTTCAAGCTCCCAACTTTGTGGGAACAGTTTGCGAATGGCTCCTTCCTGTTACAACATGACTGTGCACCAGTGCACAAAGCATCAGACAACACTTTTATAACAAACTGACAAATCATGATATTGAGCAATAAAGGATACGCATTGTAATACCTGAGCAACCAGTTAGCAATTATGGTAATATTCAGGCAGAAAGGGGGTAATTATGGCAACACATGAGCAACAAAGGGGCAATCGTGGTAATACTCTGGCAAAAATGGGAAAATTTTACAATATTTTTAATACTTGGGCAATTGTGGCAATACTCAAGGAAACAATTCTGGAAACATTACAATATGTAGGCAAAAAAATGCAGGTATGCAACAGACAACAAACGGACAATTGTTACAATGCATGGGAAACTAATGAGCAATCACAGAAATACAAGGACAGCTGTAACAATACTTGGGCAACAGACAGGTAATCCTGACAATACATGGGCAATAAATGGGCAATAGTAAAAAAAAAAAAAAAACTCTTTTACATTCCGCTACTCACATGACAATCATTGTTTATGATAAGTTAAATTCCAATGGTTAAAAACCCTTTTCAAGATCTTATGCAGCCAGATCAAGACATCTCATGGCCTAAAAAAGGAACAACCATGGATCTATTCTCACTCCTTAAAGTAGCTGTAACCCCCCTCCTAAAAAAGCTCCTGTTCCTTAAAGACATTATATATATCATAGTGATTTTGCAGTGTCATTTGCTCCTTTGTTGTACAACACCTGGTTGATCCTGCCTGTTCCTGTGTTCCCCTTTTTAAACTGACCACATTAATCATGGCTGCTGATCCACAATGGTGTGGTCAGTTTATGTCCCTTCGTAATCCTGCTGTTTATTCAGCATTTCTGCTTATACCTTTTTCCCTCCCTGTCATTTTCATAGTCTGTGTGAAGCCAATCTCATCCCCGCCTTGATTGAACATTCTGCTGTAACTGCTCCTCCCCTTTAAAAAAGTGATTGTAAAGTCACATCTAGTGTATGCTTTTATCCACTCTGTTTTATAATGCTAAATACCTTCTTTGTCCAGCTCTGCTGTGTGGCCACATGTCCTTTTGAATTGATTGGAAAACGTGCATTGGTGACAAAATTGGAAGGAGTCCTTTCCAGGAGGAAAAGCTATGGTATTATGTTGTATGCTATGTCCGATTTCATTTTTTTGTCATTGTGAATGCAATTTTTCAAAATACTACATACACCTAGCATTAAAGTATGTAAACGTACACCTTGTAAAACAACCTATTCAGTTGAAAATAGAAATGAAAGGAAAAACAATTTTTTCCTGTGTTTTATAAGTGGTCACAAAACCCTTTAAGCACCTAATACAGTTGAGAACAGAGAGCTGCTGGAGGAGAAACAGCAGGACACTGAACTTCCCAGTGAAAGACTGCAAGGGGTGGGGGAGGGGTGTGTAAGTAGAAGTCTCAGCATTGAAGAACACACCGAGTTCCAAACACTGCTAGTTAACTGACCGTGGTGTGTCCTGAAGCCTAGTGTGGTCAGTTTTTAATAGGAAACCAGAGGGGCTGGCAAGAACACCAGATACTGCACACAAAGGAAACAATACAGAGAGAACAGGATGCTTTTTCATACAAGCACATATCAGGAATATGAAATGTTGGCTTTACATATTCTTTAATGAATATCAACACAAAGCAAAAGAGAGAATCTGGAGGAGAGAGGGCAGATTTCAAATTGTGTATGGAAGCAGTTTTGTTGCAGAACAAACAGAAAGGAGTGTGGATCTCAATTGGAAAATGTTTTACAGTACACAGGATGAGCGCAGACTGAACTTTGGAATCGGGAAGTAGTTGATATCCTCCAGTCTGTAGGGGATAGTAGAGAAGCAGATGGGGTAGCCATCAATAACTCAAATTGGATAAAAATGTGTTATAGCACATAACTGTGCTTATTTTCTAACACGTACCAAGAATTGTGAGAAATATTTTTATTCTCAAAGAACTTTTTGCCACAGTGCTCTTGTGACATGTAGGATTGATATGTATGGTACAGACGTTACACACTGTATTGTTTTGAATGAACAGTAACAGAATAGCCTGAGATTTATGTGTGCATTCTAGTAATGCAAAGGAGATTGTATCAGCTGTTTCTAAGGAGTGAGCATTGATTTATGGCTGTTCCTTTTTGGGGCGATAAGACGGCTTGATCTGACTGTATAAGATCTTGAAGAGGAATTCTAACCATTGGAATTGAAATTATGATAAACAAGGATTGTCATGAGAGTAGCCAGATGCTTGCTGATGTAAAATTGTTGTTTTTTTTCCTATGTATATTTAAGACACATGGGGAGAAGGTGTAGTAATCTGGTGATTCCCATAGGGGAGGGTGTACTTTTTTTAAGTGTGCTTGTTAAGTAATAAATGGGCAATGACAGTATAAAGTTTATTAAATGCAAGGGAAACAACTAGAAACTGGTCTGCCTCCACCCACCTCCTTATCTTTACTCTTTGGCATTACTAATAGTTTCTTTTTTACCTATAAACCCTGCTACAGATGATGCGACTTTCTCTCCTTCAGCCACCCCTCCCATGGAGATATTGTATTCTCCCAGCAGGGAGGCACTGGAGGAGCCATCTCTATGAGGAGAACACAGTGATTATTACTAGCAGCTATAGTTGCTGGCAATAATTGCATGAAAAATCGGTTCAACAACAATCTATTTGGGTACAATCAGCCTGCCCATAGATGGTTCGAATCTTGGACAGTTCAGAAGAGAACATCTATGGTGGGCTTAACCATGTGTGCTCTATCAGTGATCAGGGGGATGTGCTGGGAAAAAAAAAGAACACAGCCCACACCTCGTCCCAGGCCTCAGTTTGAGTGGGGTAGTAACCTTAAAGTGGTTGTAAACCTAAGACACAAAATGTGAACAAAGCATATCCCTCTATAGTGTGTATTTGTCTCAATTAAGAGCAGTAAGTGTTATTTCTGTCTGCTGCTTCATTCCTCTGATATCAGCATGAGTCATTTCTGACAAGTTTCCTGACACCAAGAAAAAAATGGGGATGGACATCCATCATATTGACAGACTCAGCTCTGTTCATGTGTGGAGGGGTGTGTGTCACTTTCCTCCAATCATCTCTCAGACCTCTCCTCACTGAGCTCTGCATAGTGTAATTTCAGCGCTTCACTCACTTTTTTTCTGAACCCTCAAACAAGCTGTAAATTCAACACTTTGAACAAATGTAGAGAAGAGAAGCCTGTAGATATACAGGTACAACTGTTGTAGGAGGATTTGTTTTGTCTCTGTGTATCACCTGAGGCCAGTCACTTCACTAGATATATGTAAGGGTTTACAACCACTTTAAAGAATATGTTGCCCCAACATTTTATATTCCTGATATGTGCCTGCTGTACCATGTACTTGTATGAAAAACATATCCTGCTGTCTTTGTGTTGCTTCCTGTGTGTTATATACCTGATATTCCTGCCAGTCCAGTTCTGTTAACATATTTAAAAAGTGACCACACCAGGGAATGAGAGCACATCCATGCCAGCGTGGTCAGTTTTCTGGCTGTGCTGGCAACCCAGCCTGCTGTCCTCCAAAGGTTAGACTAGTGCTGACATGCCCACCTGCTGCACAGCCATTTTATGGGAAGACTATTGTACTAATGTTTCTCCTCCCCGAGCTCTCTGAGCTCCTTATGCAGCTGAGAACAGATGATATGCGATCACTTATAAAAAAAGGAAAAAATTATATTTATATGTTTTTATATGTATACACACATATTTTGCCTTTGATTTCTATTTTAAACAGAGTAGGTTGCATTACAAGCTTCGGGTTCACATATACTTCACTTATACCACTCTAGAAGGAAAGGAAGGAAGCCTGGAAACCCAGTAATTATAATAGTTTACAGATATGTGCCTAATTGGGGACATTATGGGATTGATTTAACCACTTGCCCTCCTGACCATTTACCCCCCTTCCTGACCAGGTCACTTTTTGCATTACGGTGCTGCGTTTCTTAAACTGACAATTGCGCTTTCATGCTGCACCCAAATTAAATTTACATTTATATTTGATCACCTATCCGTTTTTTATTTTTTGCGCTATACAAAAAAAAAAGACCCACAATTTTAAGAAAAACAATATTTTTGACTTCTTGCTATTAAAAATGTCCTGTAAAAAAATGTAAAACATCACATTTCATCATAAATTTAGGTCAAAATGTATTCTGCTACATGTCTTTGCTTTTTAGCATTACGTGTAAATTAATTGGTTTATGTGAAAGTTATAGCGTTTACAAATGACGATATAGATACTGGAATTTTTGTTCTACTAGTAATGTTGGCGATCAGCAATTTATGGAAGGACTGCGTCGGACATTCTGACACAGGGGGGAACTGACTTGGTGTCACTGACATCCCCAGTGACACCAATACAGTGATCAGTGCTAATAAAAAGCACTGACACTGTACTACTGGCACTGGGCAGGAATGGGTTAACATGAGGAGAGATCAAAGGGTTAACTGTGTGCTGTTTTAATAAATGCTGTGTCCTGTGCTTCACTGTAAGCACACTGCTTTGCATGGCTGTGCTTTGCCCAGCCATGCAAAGCAGTGTGCATGAGCTGACAGGGAGGAGAACTGTTTTGTTTACAAACAGTTTTCCTCCCCGTCATAGATGCTTGGCAATCACCGGGCACTGGCCAGGACCTGGTGATCGACAGCCGCGGCGGCACGGGTAGGGAGCGCACCCCCTACCCAGAAATGCAAACTCATATATGTGATTTTGCACTCCCGTGCCACCCTGTAGCAGTATTTCTGCTATAGGGCGGTCGGGAAGCGGTTAATAAAACTGGTGCACTCAGAATCTGGTGCAGCTGGGTATGGTAGCCAATCAGTTTCTAACTTCAGCTTGTTCAGTTAAGCTTTCACAATAAAACCTGGAAGCTGACTGGTTTCTGTGCAGAGCTGCACCAGATTTTGCACTCTCCAGTTTTAGTAAATAACCCGCTATGTGACTAAACTTATGACTGCATTCCACTATCCTTTTAATTTAATTCTGACTTAGTACACGTGACCATTGAGTTGTATATCCCTAACTTATGGGTATAGCTGTCATTTAAACAACTGTAGAAATTTATTTTTTTGCAAGCAAATGAGATTGTATTTTCCCTTTCATTGTAATGTTGATAATACATGCTCTGGTTGGGAGATTTATGTGTCTTTTCTCAAAAAGATAAAAGCCTATCATCACAGAGATCAGCAGCCAAAAGAAGTTGAGTACACATGCAGATACAAGCAACATCCATAAATAAATACTTTAAAAACTAACATTTTATGTCTCATCCAGTTTCTAAGATTGTTTCGTGAAACGACTGTTATATTCAGCAAAATGCTGCTAGAGTACAGCAAAAGATATCCAATGACTACTAAAAACACAGTATGTGTCTATGCTATCAAAATTGAGTAGATTCATGCCATGGTAATTTAAAGCTAAATCAAAGTTGAGATTAGTAACTATAATAAAAATGCAAATAATTCCAGCGATAATAATAATAATTAAGGTCTCAGTGAAATAATGCAGAACTTGAAACACAAACCATCTGTCCAGACATATTCAAAGGAAAATTATTCTAAAGCTTCTGGCAAAATACATTGAAAAAAAATACTTTCTAAAGCTTAGTTTTGTTGTTTACATTTTATGTCTGGCTATAAGCACTGGCACATTGCTTTTGCTTGCAAAACACAATTGGGCTTATTATGTAAAGCAGCAAACACTCTGCAATTCACGGCAACATTTGACATAGGAATAGAACAAAGTAATAGGCATTTCAGCAATTGTAGCACTGAAAACTGTAACGGAGTCCTGTTCCAGAAAGTTTTTTGAGGGACTCCTTCAAATTTACTGCACAATTATTGGACCATAAGCATAGGTACTTTAACTAGCTGCAGCAGAAAACCTCTTTATTGTTCTACCACCAAAAGTGCCAAGTAGAGTGGAAATGCCATTAGAAATCTTAACTGGTTACAACATGAGGTTGCTACCAGTGTTTTTAGTGCACAGACAGGATGAACTCAGTATCATCTGTTTTGAGAATTGTCTGTGCCAAATTGTCGCAGGGAGTGGTAAGAAGAACCTGATCATCCACATGGCAACTTAAGATGGCCATACATTATACAATTTTCTTGAGATTTTTGCTTTAGATTTCCTAAAAACCATATAATAGGAGGTCAAATCCAAATAACACTTTCAGTTGTATCCAATTAGGCAGGCCCTTGCACTACACAGTTGAAGGTAAATCTAAAGGAAAGTGGACAGAAAATTGAATAGTGTATGGCCTGCTTTAGGCAGGAGCATAGGACCTGGTGGATATCTACAGAGTCCAGCTACAACCTTCATACTCCAGCACCAAACCAGAGAGTGCAATTGGTCAAAGCTGTGCACCTATCTATCACGTCAATAAGGAGTATGATTTTGTAGGCAACTGGTATCTCATGTTGAAGGGATATGCCAGTACAGAGCAAGCAAATGTGGTGGTTTTGTTGTGCTAACACAATCCTTATCATCATCAGTCAAAGAAATGGATGGCCCAAAGCTTCTACCTTGCTTAGGGCACCATTCTGCCTCATTCCACCACTGGTTGGAAGTATTATTAAAAGTAGCAGCCATATCCATATGTGCACCTGTCTGCTTATTTGTCTACAGAATATTTTAGGTGTGTTATCTCTAATAATCTAATGCACATAAGTAATCCAACTGCAGCAGCATCAAGAAGATCATTGGCGTAGGATCTGTGTTTTCAAAAGAAATAGAAAGCATGGTGTTTTGTGCAGCTTCCTTGTACAGCTTGCCATGGAAGGACTTTTGAAAACACTCTGTCAGGAAAGAGCTCACCACTGGTGGTGCTGTGGCTCACCTTCTCTATGGGCTGCAGTACCAGGATATAGCAGCGAGTGCCTTTCAGCAGCCAGGATCTCAGCTCCTGCAATGAAGCCATCACCTGAGGCTGATTGCAGGAGGCGTACTTAACCACTTTCCTACAGGGTTCTTATTCCCCCTTCCTGCCCAGGCCAATTTTCAGCTTTCAGAGCTGTCGCACTTTGAATGACAATTGCGCGGTCATGCAACACTGTACCCATATGACATTTTTATCATTTTTTTTTTTAGACAGATAGAGCTTTCTTGTGGTGGTATTTAATCACCTCTGGGGTTTTTTTTTAATTTTTTGCTAAGCAAACCAAAACAACTGAAAATTTTGAAAAAAAAAATGTTTTTTCTTAGTTTTTGTTATACAATTTTGTAAATAAGTGATTTTTTTCTCTTAAACTGATGTGCGCTAATGAGGCTGCAGTAATGGGCACTGATGGGCTGCACTAATGGGCACTAGTAGCTGGCACTGATGAGCATTGACAGGCATCACTGGGCTCTGAAAGGCAGAACTCATATGGCACTGATAGGTGGCACTGACTGGCACTGTTAGGCGGCACTAATAGGCAGCACTGACAGGCGGCACTGACTGGTATTGATATATGCGGCACTGACTGGCAGCACTGATGTGTGGCACTGACTGGCATTGATAGGTGGCACTGAAAGGCAGTGATATGTGGCATTGATGTGCACTGGTAGGCACTGATATGTGGCATTGATGAGGCACTGATGGGCACTGGCAGGTGGCATTGATGAGCACTGACAGCTGGCATTGATGGGCACTGACAGGTGGCACTGCTGGGGAAACACTGATCATCAGTGCCCTGATGATCAGTGTACATGTCCCCTCCGAGGAATGCCGATTACCCACTCTCCTCTCCTCTCGAGCTGACAGCGTGACAGCTCGTGAGGAGAGAAATGCCAATAACCGGCATTTCCCTATTTACATGCGATCGGCTGTGATTGGACAGAGCTGATCACATGATTGAGCCGACGTCTTCGGCTCCTTCCATTGATCGGTGATCCGCTATGTCTGAGGGACACCGATCACCGCGCTGCTCATTCCCAGAGCCGCGCATGCCTGGTTAGAGTGGGAGGAAGTCATATGACGTCCTCCCAGGACGAGAGAACTGCCTTGCGCCCGTCATTACCTTATATGGCTGGCGGGAGGCGGATAAACAGCAATTAGGCCTGTAACCAGTGCCTTGGTGTCTGTTCCCATGTGCCTGTGATAGCCTGTTTCCCTGCTCCCTGTTCCTGTGATCTGCTCAGTGTCCTGTCTGCCTCTCTACGCCGCATGCTTCATCAACTGTGTATGACCCCCAACTAGCCCTGACTACTCTTTTGTTCCGCACTTGTATATATTGGGTGAAGGTTTTTGTTATTTGGTTTTTGATTGCACTGTGCGTTTGTATACTGGTGTGTCTCACAAATAAATTATATTATTTACATTGCTCCTGAACCTGATATTCCCTGTGTTAGTCCACACATCTCTGGTCATATCCGGATTACTGACATAACACCAAGGTCAGTCCTAACCAGAAGTAGCTGCACAGGGAAGCCATCTTGGCTTGCTGTTTGTGAAGGGTGCATCCTGAGGAGGTTGTGTACTTGTCTCGGCTAGTAACAGAGAACAGAGAATACTGCTATCAGATTATGAAGGAGTGGGCCGGGGATCAGCTGCTAGAGTGCATGCAGGTTGCTCATTCTCTAGTTGATAAGGGCAGGATGTTTTCTGAGGTGCAGCCATTGATTCAGGCTTGTGCAGAATTGGCTCTGTCTAGTACACCTGAAAGCAGGGATGACTTTTCTCTACCATTCAGTATGGATTAAGTAGAATCACTGGTATGGTTTTTGGAGGATGATCCGGATTGCTTCTTTGAGCATTATTCAGCATGTTCACATGTGCTAGTGGCAGGGGCGGACTAACCATTTGGAAACTCAGGCACGGCCCGGGGTCAGTAGAGGGCCCCATGAAATTCCCCTGGTACCTTTTTCATAGGCTTTTTTGAGTTTGAGCAAGGACACAGGGGCCCTATGATCCCCTATTGCCCGGGGGCCCCATGAGTTGTCAGTCCGCCCCTGGCTAGTGGATTGTATAAACGCAGTGCAGTCTTTGGTCAGACAGGCAATGTGTAAGCTGCACTTTGTTCAACCAGTACTACAGACATGGTCAGGTTTGTTACACCCAGCCTCAGTCAGCTTGCAACAACCCAATCCTGCTTCTAATCATTCATTTTCTCAAAGCTCTCTTTCTCCATTCCCCACAGCACCCACAGTTACAGCCCAGTATGCCCTGCTATCAACCACATATCAGTACCCTGTTCCCACTCACTGCACCTACCCTGTTTTTAACCCGGTCAAGAAGTCCTCTGTAGCAACTGCTCCCTTTTCTGTTCCATCCTTCAGCTCTTCTCTGTCTTCAGCTGCTCCCTCCGTTTACAGCCCTGCATTCACTTGAAGTGCTTCAGTAACTAAACCCAAGAAGAAGTGAAAATTCTTTCTAATTAGTACCATCCTGCCAGTATCCAAATCGGCCAACCAGGGGCGGACTGACCATTCGAGCACTCAGGCACTGCCTGAGGGCCCAGGGTCAGTAGGGGGCCCCATGAAATGCCCCTGGTACCTTTTTATAGGCTTTTTTTAGTGTGGGCAAGGAAACAGGGGCCCCATGATCCCCTATTGCCTGGGGGCCCCATGCGTTGTCAGTCCACCCCTGCGGCCAACCTGCTGTCTGAGAACCCGCCTTCTGTTATTCAGCCTGATGACCTGATGCCTGCCATCCAGCCTAATGACCCGATGCCCGCTATCCAGTCTGATGACCCGATGCCCGCTATCCAGCCTGATGACCCAATGCCCACTATCCAGCCTGATGATCTGATGCCCGTTATCCAGCTTGATGAACCGATGCATGCTATCCAGCCTGATGATCTGTTACCCGCTACTCTGCCTAATGACCCGATGCCTGCCATCCAGCCTGATGACCCGGTACCTGCCGTCCAGCCTGATGACCTGGTGTCTGTTGTCCAGCCTGATGACCTGGTGCCCATTATCCAGCCTGATGACCCAGTGCCCATTATCCAGTCTGATGACCCGGTGCCTGTTGTCCAGCCTGATGACCCGATGCCCATTATCCAGCCTGATGACCCGGTGCCTGTCGTCCAGCCTGATGACCCGGTGTCTGCCTTCCAGCCTGATGACCAGATGTCTGCCTTCCAGCCAGATGACCTGATGTCTGCCTTCCAGCCAGATGACCTGATGTCTGCCATCCAGCCAGATGACCCGATGTCTGCTGTCCAGTCTGATGACCCGGTGCCTGCCGTCCAGCCTGATGACTCGGTGCCCGCCATCCAGCCTGATGACCCGGTGCCCGCCATCCAGCCTGATGACCCGGTGCCTGCTATCCAGCCTGATGACCCGGTGCCTGCTATGTAACATGATGATCTGGTACCCGCTACTTCGCCTAATGACCCAATGCCAGTTATTCAGCCTGATGACCCAGTGCCCGCTATCCAGCCTGATGACCCGATGCCCCTTATTCAGGCTGATGAACCGATACCTGCCATTTGGCCTGACGACCTGCTGCCAGTTATCAAGCCTAATGATCCAGTGCCCGCTACTCTGCCTGATGACCCAATGCCGGCCGCCCGGCCTGCTGACCCAATGCCCGCGGTTTGTCCTGCTGACCCGGTATCCAATGTCTGGCTTGATGAGCCTGTATCCATTGCCCAGCATGATGTTCTGGTTCCAGCTGTCTGGCCTGCTGACCCAGTGTCCGCTGTTTGGCCTGATGTGCCACTGCCCAGCCTGATGAGCCTCTACCCATTGCCCAGCTTGATGTGCCTCTGCCTGCTGACCAGCTTGATGTGCCTCTTCCCGCTGCCCAGCCTGATAATCTGGTGCCAGCTGCCCAGCCTGATGTGCCTCTGCCCGCTGCCCAGCTTTATGATCCAGTGCCCACTGCCCAGCCTGATGTGCCTCTGCCAGCTGCCCAGCCTGATGTGCCTCTGCCAGCTGCCCAGCTTGATGTGCCTCTGCCCGCTGCCCAGTTTGATGTGCCTCTGCACGCTGCCCAGTTTGATGACCCAGTGCTTGCTGTCCAGCCTGATTTGCCAGCCCCTGATGTCCAGCTAAACTGACCGATACCTGATTCCCAGCCTGCCTCTGGAGGTCCTGTGCCCAGCAATCTGCCTCCCTGTGTTCTGCTGCATAAAGATATGTCTACCAGCAGGAAGTCGCTTGACTCCGGCAGTGAGATATACAGCCAGTTACCTGACCCGGGCGGTGGAACATTTTGCCCATTAAGGACTGTTTGGAGCACACTGAGGCCACTCCTTAGAGGGGGGGGGGGGTACTGTCAGGAAAGGGCTCACTGCTGGTGGTGCTGTGGCTCACCTTCTCTATGGGCTGCAGTTCTGGGACATACCAGCGAGTGCCTTTCAGCAGCCAGGATCTCACCTCCTGCAATCAAGCCATCACCTGAGGCTGACTTCAGGAGGTGTACTTAAACAGCAATTAGGCCTGTAACCAGTGTCTTGGTCCCATGTGCCTGTGATATCCTGTTTTCCTGAACTTGCTCCCTGTTACCTGTTCCTGTGATCTGCTCCGTGTCCTGTCTGCCTTTCCGCCCCATGCTTGATCAACTGTGTATGACCCCGGCTAGCTGACTACTCTTTTGTTCCGCACATGTATATATTGGGTGAAGATTTTTGTTATTTGGTTATTGCTTGCACTGTTCGTTTGTATACTGGCACAAATAAATTATATTATTTACATTGCTCCTGAACCTGATATTCCCTGTGTTAGTCCACACATCTCTGGTCATATCCGGATTACTGACACACTCTCCATGTAATTAGAAGTGCTGCATCTTCCTGTACAGGAGAATGAGTTTCGGGGGGGCTGGTCCACAATTTGCACCAGGACCTATGCATCATTATCTATTTATGCCACAACCATAAACAACTACAGAATTCACCACAAATGACCTGGTTCCACCAAACAGTGGGTTACCCCTTTTTTTTGCCTTTTATAGTTCTCCAAGTCTGACCCCTGAGAATGACAATCTGATAATCTGCAGCAATTTATCTTGTTCAGTCTGCTACAACACAGAGATTTACATGGAATCTGTCAGCAGCAGAAAACAGGGGGTGTGGATCTGAATTCCCACATTGCACAGCTAAGGGAGATGAACTCTGAGCCTGATTAGAGGGAAGGAGCACACCCCCTCCTCATACTACATAGAGAACAAGCACAACTGTGGCTGTCAATTACAGGCTGCGTGCTGGAGCACTCCTTCCCATCTTCTTTTTTTTTCTTGGTGTAGGTGAAAAGCTATCAGAGGTGAGTCATACTAATAACAGAAAAACCAGGCAGCAGAGGGAAATGACAATCAGCCTTTGGACAGAAGCAAGTAGACAGTATAGAAGGATGTGCTTTGTTTATATTTCAAGTCTAAGGTTTACAACCACTTTAACCTCTTCGGCGGTCTGATTATTTCCGATTTTTTTGTGCTGAAAGCGGTACCATTTGTTTGCAGGGAAATATGTAGTTTTTTATTGTAGGATGTAATTTTTTGGAATAACTTACTGAAATCTGTACGAACAAGAGTTTAGTAAACATCCCGGGTAGGATAAAATTTGAAACACGAAATCATAAATTATAATTTAATAAATAATCATAAAAAAATAATAATATAATAATTAATTTAATTCAATAATATAATCAAACCAAAAACACTGAAATTTGAAATACAGAGGCAAATTCGCACATCGCTGAGCAAAGTCGCAAAATCGTTTTCAGTGTCTGATGACGAATTTCCCCACGAATCATTATCACTCAATTCTGCAAGTGGTTCTGATTTACTATCACTGTTCTCTAGCTGGTCTAAAACCGCTTTTGACGTAAAGGGACGCTTTTTGGACGCCATGGACTTTTCTAAGTTTCCAGGCAGAAAGAACAGTCAAAATGCAGGCAGGGCACAGGACAAAGCAGTAGGGACAAAATGTATGTGAAATGCATTGAAACAGCAATGTTTTACTATGTAATAATCATTTTTAAAAAAACAAAATTTTTCCGACACTCGTACGTCCCGACGTCACAGGGACCGGAACACGGAAGCCGGATGCCGGCATCGGCCGGAGGAGATGGCCGGGGACGCTGCAGGGGACACATCGTGGGAGCGAAGGACAAGGTAAGTGCTGCAGGGACTCCCTGAGCAACGCCGCATGGTAAGCCCGAGTGTAGCTCGGGGTTACCGCTCTTGGTAGTCAAATTTTACCCCGAGCTACACTCGGGAATACCACTAAGGAGGTTAAGGAGGATCCCCCCTTCAAACACTCTTATTTTATAGAGGGATTTCCAGATTCTGATAAGTCCCTTCCCATAGACCCCCATATTCAATGGTCCAGGGATGTGGGGGTGATACCCTTGCTTCCATCAGCCTGGGAACAATTTTACTTTCTCAATGAGGGTATATGGCCTGGTATTGCTCAAGATGGGGGTGCATGCTTGCTATTCCTCCCTTTCCTGACCACCCAGCTGCATGCCTAGATAAGGTTCTAGTATGTATTTTTGCTGTTTGCATGGAGTTCAAACTGCATTTAGGCATGTAGACATGGTGATTATGACTTGCTGAAGTTCAAAGCGAGCATAAGAATGGGGAAGAAAGGGGATTTAAGTGACTATGAACATGGCATGGTTGTTTGTGCCAGAGAGGCTGGTCTGATTATTTCAAAAACTGCTGATCTACTGGGATTACCTAGCATGTTTCAGGAGAGGGCCCACATGTTCACTATTCCCTCTTTTCCTGGCCACCCAGGCTGCATGCCTGGATTACACTTTCAAAGAAATCCCAGCATGAAAAAAAACCCCCAAAAAACAGCATGGACTTATCCTTGATACTGTAGGTGTGTGTTATGGATTTTAAGGAGGACCTCAAAAAACAAAACAAATGATAAGACATAGGATCCCCCCCTAACCCACCAGACCCTCTTCCTGGCACGCAGCCTGGCTACCCAGGAAAAAGAGCAGCAGCAAGCATGTGTTCCCCCTTCTAAATCATACTAAACCAAATGTCTAATCATGGAAAGGATACCTTGCCAGCAGGCGCCGAGTGCCTCATACTTAACATTCCAGGCCCAGAATGTGGAAAATATAGCATTGTCTGAATTTGTAAGTCCCTTCCAGATATTTAGCCTTTCCCCCCCATGTGAATTTATACATAGCACCCCTTGTTTCTCATTCACTAAAAAGGTTATATAGTAGATAAAGACAAATACAAGTTTGAAAAATATCCTCTATTAAAACAAAAAAAGTTCAGTGATGTAAATGCTGTGTCAATTATGCCTCCCAGCTTTGAAAATCCATCCACTAGTACAAAAACTGACACTGTGTTGACTCACTGACATAAACATAACAGTCCTCCACCACCAGATTCTTGTCACAAATGACAGTTCCCCAGCGCTGTCAGAATGTAAACAAAAATCACAGGAGGACCTGGCTGAGGTTATTGTTCACATATGGCCATGACCAGATGTGGCCGATGTCACATGAGATCCCCCAGCAGCTTTGTTTTCAAGTATAAGCAGGCAGGGGATCATAAATGACATTTAGCGATAGTAGCTTTTTTAATGACACTTTTGCTGAAATATATCCTACAGGTGTGCCAGTTTACATGCATTTTTTTCACATCCCCCAAGTATTCTATTTACCACCTCCCACCCACCAAATAAGGAAATGACGGGCAGGTGGTGGCTCTATCGTTCTGTGAGGATGTCATATGACGTCCTCCCACTCTAGCTGCACATGGGGCACACGGCGCAGCAATTGTTGGTGCACTGTGTCCCTGGGACACAGTGGATCACCGATTGCAGTAAAGAGCCGATGACAAAGGCTGTATCATGTGATCAGCTGTGTCCAATCACAGCTGATCGCATGTAAATAGGAAATGCCAGTTATCTGCAGTCCACTCCTCCCGCTGACAGCGCGAGGAGAGGAGAGGAGAGCTAGTAAGCAGCATTCCTCAGAGAGGACATTTACAGTGATCATCAGAGCACTGATCATTAATACCCTGATTATATCAGTGTAGCCTTTCATTGCCCATAATTGCCACCTGTCAGTGCCCATCAGTGCCACATATCAGTGCCCATCAGAGCTGCCTTTCAATGCCAACTTTCAGTGCTGCCTAACATTTCCAATCAGTGCCACCTATCAGGGCCATATATGAATGCTGCCTGTCAATGCCCACCAGTGATGCCTGTCAATGCCATATCAGTGCAGCCTCATTAGCACACATCAGTGAAGGAGAAAAATTAATTCTTTACAAAATTTTATAACAGAAACTAATAAACTTTTTTTATTAGTAAAGACTCCCTCCAGGTGAAGGCTTCCCTCCTCTGGATGTAGTATGTATTGGAAGCTGTGCCTCTAGTATCTGGAAGTGGGGCCCTCCGTTTTTATTCAGCCGTACACAAGATCCGAGCGGAGGAGCAGACGCCTGAGCAGCTGAGACACAGCTTCCAATACATACTACATCCAGAGGAGGGAAGCCTTCACCTAGAGGGAGTCTTTACCCGGTTGATCCATCCCGACCCTAAGGAGGCCCTGTGAGTCCAGCAGATAATCATTTGATGACACCCCTTCCCGAGGGAGAACGACATCTGCGGAATTTAATACACACATGCGCATTTCCTGTGCATGGTCAGTGAGTGCGCATTTCTGCCATTTCTTCTGGATTCCTCATAGCTGTTTCTACTATATTACTGTATCGATTAAAATATTTTACGAACATTTGATAACGAATTTTAAAGATTTAACTTTTTAGATCTAACTTTCTGCTTGCTGATTTTTAACGCTGCACTTTATTTATTTATTTATACTTGAGGCGGTTGTGATCTCCTTTAGTGCTATTAGCTGCTTACTTTTACTTTGTTTTATATATTTTAGACATCAAAGATGTTCAGTGTTTGCCACGCTTTGATAATGGCACTGACCTGCTGTCTGCCATTTGTAAAGGAAAGTTCACGCACCTACCTTGCCTGACTGGCACACATCCTCTGCCTGGTGGTGCAGTAGTTTCTAGTTAGGTACTCCTGCTTTCATTTAACAATGAAACTGGAATAATCATAGATCAACTTTCATATTTGCCAGCACACCACGGATCACCAAATACATCCAAAAGGCTATTTTTAATTAAAAAATGATCACATCACAAAAGGAAGCCTGCAATGTTTCGGAGCCACGCAGGACCCCTTTGTCAGGCATGCCTGATGAAGAGGTCCTGACCGGCTCAGTAACGTTGCACATTTCCTTTTGTGATGTGATCATTCTTCAATAAAAATATCCTTTCAGACCACATTGGTGATCAGGGTGTGCTAGCAAATTTGAACGATGACCTATGATTGTTCCAGTTTCCAGCTGGATGTTGCTGCTGCACCCGTTACTTTTAAGCCTGATCTAGTAACGTGTGTGATGGGAACCTTAGCATTAACCTGCTTTCATTTAAGTCCTTTAACAGGCTAGAAGTACTTGCAGCCACTACAGGTAGTCAAACGTTTGCTGACCGTAATTTAGCAGCAACACAAGCTGATGCCAACTAGCAGATATGCAATGTGCCCTTGTACTGGAACTCGACATTGGCCATGCTAGAACAACTGCATTTGCAGCAGCAGGATGTTCATGAGAATCATTTTTTTTTTTTACCATGTTAATTGCACCTGAATTAGGATATATGTACTGTCTTGTCACTATTTAAAGAAGTGATCAGAATGGTGAGTCACAGTCAGGTGGAGGTCAGTGACATGATCAATTTGGTGTTTCTTATGGTGCACACACTGTGTGGTGTAACAGATGAGGCCAAGGGGCCCAGCAATAAAGAGAAAGAGGAGGACCTTCCGGTGTCTTGGACTCAATTCACAACTGATTCCATTCCTGTGAGGCATGAGCAGGCAGAAAAGGTGCTCAAGGAGGGGTGGGGTGCCAGAGGTGATGAGGAGGAGTATATGGGGAAGGCTTCTAGGGGTATGTTGTAGATAGATGTGGTGAGATTTAACAATGACAGCAAAGAGTCAGGATCCTCTGCATCCAGAAATCTATGCTGAGTAGGTTTATTCATGTTGCAGTGCCTGCTCAAGGCACACCAGGAATTGGACTATGAAGGAGGGGGACCATTACTGTCCAGCCAATCTTATAGATCCCAGAGGAAAATGTCAGACCTCATCCTACTATCACAGATGGAGTAGAAAATGCCACTTAGAAAAGGTGTGGTGAGGAAACTCTTATCTACCATTACACAGAGTAACAGGATCTGCTTTCATGGCCAATGTGCCATATGCCTTCAGGTCAGTTAAACGAAAAGCAGCAATGGTGTTGGCTGCCTCTTTTCAACACATTGACCAGGCCTTATGGCCATCAGCAGTCAGACGCAGTACCTAAACCTCGCATTATATAGGGTGCAGGCACCCTTAGAACCAATGGCCCACTGGACTTTGAAAAATTCATGAGGGATCACTGAATGCAGCTTGACCAGTAGGCAATCAAGCTGCTCAGCATAGTCATAGTTTTGTGAAATAAAAGAATTGACCTTTTTTCTGGCTTTAAACATACATTTTATTATAATTGCATTAGTTTGAGTCCACTCTCCTCTGTGCACTTTCACATATCTGGTCACATCTGCTTGCGTGATCTTGGTAACAACATTTGGTATTGAAACACTGGCTTACTTTAAAAAAAAAGAACCAGTCTTCCATCAGCAACAAATTACCATCTCCTGCTGCCACTGATGGCCTGCCACCATTAGAGTCTGCTACCACCATTGCCAGATCCTGCCATTATTACCTGCTTCAATTACCACTGCTGGTCTGATACCATAACTATCACTTGCCACTGTTCTGGACTGCCAGCATTATCATTTAATTCTGCCTCTATTACACTATTCCAGTGCTTTGGCACTGTTGGTAGTGCCATAATGTTTCTGTAATGACTCCTCAGCTGCAAAATTTGGATAACTTTTTTTCATCAGGGTCAATTCTGTGTTTTCACTTAAAGTTTGCAGTGTTTCCTGGGGCCCTGGCACTCTCAAGATGCCATACATATTGCTTCCACAACTGGTCCTCATATGCAAAGTATATTTGTTTGCTGTAGGCTAAATAATGCTCTCTGCTTTCTTATTTTTCACCTCTTACAGTGCTCTGTCAGTTAAGAATATTTGTGTCTATTTTGTCTCTGAAATAGTGTTTTCTTACTGTGATTTCTTCATTTAAACCTGCCTGGCCTCTTACAATTAAATTGCAATCTAGTTGAGGTGCTTACAAACATGGACAGAGTGCTGACCAATCAGAATCACTCTGATCCCTCCCAGAAGCACTGCATAGAGAAGAGGGAGAATGGTAGAGATCAAATCCCTGGACCAATGCACCTGCTGCCTGGGCACTGACAGCTTAGAACCCACTGAGGTAATTACAGCAGGACATAAGGGGGGGGGGGGAGGGGGGGGCATGGTGCTAGTTCACCTTTTCATTTTTTTCTGTAAAGGTGGAGTAACACTTTAAATGTGGATATTTTGGGCTACAGAACTGTAAGTTGTCTGTCATTTTCAAAATGCGGCCTACAAGAAATTGTTGAAACACTATCTGTGTATCATATATAATATTTACTTTTTAACTGTGAAAAATATAAAAATATACATGTGCTTTGCCTTTTTCTTCTCAAAAGCAGCAAGAGGTGAGGGGAGTGAGGCTTCCCAGATTTCTTTTTACAATTATGCCTTTGACATTACAGTTTAGTAAAAGTGTTTTAGTGTCACATAAGTAAACAAGTTCAAGCTGCACCTCTGATGTGTTTCACCCATTGGCCCTCTACAGGATCTCTATGACTAAGCCCAATCCAATTTAAACCAATCAGAGGGGTGTGGCCAATGGCTGGAGACTGTGGTTGAAGTTGGAATTATCACTGTTTGACTTGGTTGGTGCAAAGAAAATGCAATTTGAACTTGTTTACCATTCTGGAGGATCAGAGCAAGGCGTGCTTCTCACAAGACACCTGAAGCAGAGGGGAAGCTGACAGAACATCATAGAGGAGGCTTTTGAGTGGCACTATTCACATATGATTCCATGATGTGCACCATTTATGTGCAATACATACTAATTTTTTTCATAATAAAACCTACCATATGTCTCCCTCTTTCATGGCTGGCAAGTAAAAGTGCTTACATATGTGCAGTTAATATGTATGGTATTTCTGGCAGTTGTTTCTAAATAGATGCTCTCATATTTTGCAGTATGTCTGGTTATGGTCTGTGAAATATGGCATTTTTATTTTAGCATAACAGCTGCCTTATTTCTGGAATGTGGGGTTGTGGTTTTGAAGTGTTATTGTGCAGTCTGTGTTGACATTTTCCTAAACTTAAATTAGGTGGTGCAGCAAAAACTAGAAAAAGTATTTTAGGCAATAAGGAACTGGTTTGGGTGCTATTGCTGAATGTAAGCCAAATAACAATGTAAAAGTAATGAAAAAAATCACTTGCAAATTATGTGATGCCAGAGATCCTTGCTTATCTATTACAGCATGTATAGCTTAAAGGTATCTTCCAAGCATGTAGTTTAAAGGGCTGGTGTTATAAACATATTAAAAGCAGTGAAGAGGGGACCTCCTACCACTGATTTGCAGACAGAACAGATGTAGTTGCTGCAGATCCATAACATTACTGAAAAAGGATGTTGGCGAGTCAGCCTAGGGTGGACTATTTACAAAAATGAATTACTGTGTTAGCCATTCTCCTGTCTTCATACCTGGACCCTCATTTTCTTTGGGAGATAGGACTCAGAAAATGAGCAGGTTGTGAAGATGACGAATTGCTCATGTAGCACTACCCCCTTAGGGGTTACTGTTGAATTTGGGTTCCCCTATAGACCTGCACAGCCAGTCAGTTAGTATTTTCCACACAGCTTTCATCCACAGACAGAAATCAGGCCTTGAGTGTTGGTTTTGTTGTTTTATTGATGGGACCAAAACTTGGACAGGGCATAGGATGCCCAAGGGAACCAAAGTCCAAGGACAACCCCACGAACCACCCACAGCCTCACTTCTCTCTGACGCACAGTCTCCGCTGAAGTGCTAGCCAGCAGCCCCAGCAATATCACTCCAGATGAACTCCTACCCACCCATCAATCCAAAGGCCCTCCTCCCAAGCAGCAGATGCGGCCCCCACTCCCTCAAACAAGGTGCACAGTCACCAGAAGAGGGCCAATCTAGTCTCTCACCAGAGTACTCCCTGTGGAATGGCCGCTGCCACAGGACCACCAGCTGGGCTGCTTCTTACCTGCCACACAGATCATCCCCTCCCAGGGTACCAAAAAGTCCCCTCCCCCCAGCTCCAGGCTCGCAGGCAGGCCCCATCCCAGCAGGCCTCCTGGAAGTCTTCTCCCTGCAGCATCACATCTTCCTGACTCACACTCCTCTCCCACCACCACACTCCAACTCCTACTACTGAGCAGACTCTAAAGGGAGTCCAGCCCCTTACCAAGCTTCCTGTTGGGGATTGGCTGAGGTCCCTCAAAAGTGCAGCCAACCACTCCTCAGATCCACCCACTGCCTCCTAGTCCCTCCTCTGAAAGCCTCAGAGCAAGGGGAAATTCCAGAGGGCTGGCCTGCAGAGTCTCTTGGCCCTGACCCAAATGTGACCCCTCGGGCTATTGCACCTAAACTGCTATTCAGCTCCTGTCTAACCATTAGGGATCTAGTGCCACCGAGTGTAACTAGTAGGGTGCTACACCAAGATGCAATGACTGCTCAGCAGCAAGGTCAAGGATTGCATTGAAGACAGTCAAACTAATTCACATTATATGCAGACTGCAGGCAGATTGTTTAGTAAAGCACCATAATGTATCTGCCTGTTTAGGCATTCCAGCTACTATATCTATCTGCCATGCTAAAGAGGAACTCTACAAATTCAAAGGAAATTCCAAATCATAGATTGAGGTGTGAAGATGTCTGGAGGGGGTTAGGGATATATGTATTAGTTAGCCTGAAGTGTAGAAGAGAAGTTTTACCAAGAGGTGAATGAAGTTAAGGTCTAAATAAGTAAAGTGTGGTTGGAAAATGGTTCCAGAATGGTTTCACTCTAAAATGATACTTAAGTATTTTTGTATCTCTACAATACCACCTGAAAAACACACGATACTGGCCTGTTTATGTTAACTGAAGTTTTTGTAAAGCAATGATTGTTACGCACTGATAAAGCTTTTAATTTTGCTTTCCCTGCTTCTTCCCCTTTCCCCTCATCAACATGCTAATTATACTTTCAGATAAAATATTTCTCTTTTTATTACATACCTTGTTTTAGACACTGCAATGTCAACACTGAGTCTTTAGCCTTTTCCATGCAATGCAGGCCAATCATGGTTGATGGGAAGTGCTGTACATAGCTTCCTGAAAACATCACAGCATTCTGCCTCAATATTCCCCTAAAGAGCCTTCAGCCCTAATACAAGATGTGGGCAGGATCCTGAAAGGATGTGTGCAAATATAAAATTGCCTTCATTGGCAGGTATCAGTCTAAAGGAGCGGGCAGTCTCAGGCAACCCTGCCTAAGACCCACGTGATATGCTGAGCCTCCATTATTGAAATAAATTACATCCAATAAATGCAAGTGTCAGGCCAGGGAACTAAGGTTGGAAAGGAAAGTGCTAGATAATGCTGGATGTCCTACAGCCAGGAAATGGCTGTATTGCATCTTTTTTTCGCATCTTCTAAAGCACACTGTGTGAAGCTAAAGCACAAACAAAGCAACACATGTTTTTCAGGTTAAAAAAACCCAACAAAATCAAAACACACAGCATGTAGGTGATTTTGTTGTCTATATACTGTACAATCAATGATCTCATTAAATATACTTAATTTTTGTCTTAGCAAATTTTAAATGACTGTATAATGAGATCATTGAATGTACAGTTTAAAGACAACAAAATCATCTACATGCTGTGTTTTCTGTATTTATTTATTTATTTTAACCTGAAAAACATGTACTTGTTGCTTTATTTTTGCTTTGATTTCATGAACTTTTTCCTTCAGTATATTTATATGAGGGAACAAATATATTTAATCCTTACAAGTCACAGAAGTCTGGGAATCCTATATGAAAAACAGAAGCACTCAACCTTTGTATTCTAGGACCTCAACAGTCACATGGTCATTGCTCTGGAATCTTTACATTATGTGGTTCCTTATATGATGCAGCAAAACACTTGCATTTTTTATGCATGAAAATGCATGGCAAGTAGAAACGCAATTTTGTCTTATGTTGTTGGTTCACATCTAAGTGTAGCAATCATGCACACTGAGATGGACGCGGTCATCCATCTTGTTAAGAATCTTCCATTTTGTATAATTTCTACTCCCAAATCAGCTTTCCTCATCCCCCCTCTCCCTCTCTGTTGAGTGACATGTGGTCTGTTTGATGCAGATCACAGGCAGCAAATTCATTGGGAGGGCATCATGGTTATAAATCCCACAACTAGCTGGTGCCCCTCTGTCTGCGAGACTCTTGCTGGAGAAGGGGTCGTAAAGCCATAAACTGAGCCCTCACTGAGCTTCAAAAGACATTCCAGGGAGTCGTAAAAACAAACGTACATTTTAAAACCCAGTTTTACATATAATTTTATATCTCCAAATAGGAAATAATTACACAAACATGGAGCACATATTTGGATTGCTCACTTTAATACAAATTGCCTGGTATATTACACCCCCTATCTGACATACACAGGAGAGCAGAAAATTATATCTCCTTAACCATTCAAGCAGGTATGTCATATTTCATATCTAACCATTCAGCAGATGATTCTTGGTAGCAATCTACTCATGGATAGAATGTTATATGTACCTAGGAAAAGTTATTGGCCATAGTATAAATTTGTGAAGGCTTTGGTCATAGCCTGAGCTCCCCGCCTACACAACCCCCTCCCCAAATGAGGTGATTGGTTCTCTGCTTCAAGGAGACACCCTGTGGAGTTCCTAGAAAAAGCTGAGCTGAGTTGGAGTTGAAGAATCTCCCTGTTAAAATTGGAACTAACGTTGGGAGATAAGGCATCCTTTTGGCTCTGAAACCTGATCTGCTTAAAACCAAGACTGATGGCAAGTACTTTATCCCTCTAAACTTCTGTTATCTCTTTGCTGTGCTATTGCTTTCTGTATATTTATATACAGTATGTATATATTGGCTACATCTTCTTCTGTAAATATTTTTTATTGCACCCTTTTGACCTTGTAGTAATACATCTTACTTTCTGAAAGTGTTGAACTGTTTCTAAAGCTCTTTAATGCAAACTAAGAATCCCTGCCTCTGAAAAACGCTACTGTGTGTGTGTTCTAAACCTTGGTATATCTCTGCCTGCGGTGACAGTGGTATATGGATGATTATTCAAACATCATAGTGTTATTGCTGATTTTGCCAAGTTTTCTCTCTTTCTCTGTACAAAAAGGAGGTGGTGTCAGTGTGAAGGGTTAATTGCGTAATTAACCTGACCCAGTAACAATCACTCCCAGGCTGCCGGCACACAGGTTGTGGTCTATTAGCTGTAAAATCTTTGTGCAGGGTGCAGCTGGGCATGGCATTGTTACGCACGTGACAGCACAGTTTTAGATTGGCTAGTCCTTCGGTCACGAGTTTGGTGAGAAGGGCTGGGGTCTGATCGTCACACTAAGTACTGCAGTTTAATTTGAAAGACATAAGTAAACTCTATGGACCTATTCACATCCACATGAATGTGTCACCATGTGTACACTATACACATGCAACACACAGTTTGTGCACCTGGGTTATAACAGTCCATCTCTTCTAACTTTGATTTTTTTTTTTTTTGTGGACCATGCTGTAACTCAATGTTTCTTAACCATTAAGTTACAGCATGGTTAATAAACCAGGCATTTTCTGACACTGATTGTTTACATGGAAAGAACAGTATTTTTTGCTAGAAAATTACTTAGAACTACCAAAACATTATATGTATTTTAATGAGAATAAAATAGTGGGTTTTGCAATTTTATGGTGGGTTTTACAAATTTAGGTCACATGGTATTTGTGCAGTGGTTTGTTAAAAGCAAAGTGTTTTGAAAAACTACACTTTAATGAATTTTAATGCACACAAACACAATATAATATCTATTTTTTTGGTAAAATATAAAAGATTGTGCTATACTGAGTAAATAGGTACCTAACATGTCACACTTTAAAATTGTGAACGCTCAGAGAATGGCGCCAAACTACAATATTGAAAAATCTCCATAGGCGATGCTTTAAAAGCCTTCATAGGTTACCAGTGAAGAGTTACGCAAGAGATCTTGTGCTAGAATTATTATTCTCATGCTGACGTTTGTGGCAATACCTCACATGTGAGGTGCGATTGACGTTTACGAATGCTTGCAGGACCAGTGTGTGCTGTTTACATCCAGGGAAATTGGCTAGTGACAAATTGATAGTAACGTCCATTTTCCTACACCATAGAGCTGATAAGAGAACTTCCAGTCCTCATAAAACTCTATTATAAGCCAGTGGAACTTTTGGCTTCAGTTCCTGGTTCTCTGGTGGAATGCAGAGCACGGAGAGACACTGGTGGGCGGTGGGAATGGGGAGATTCCTCATGCCACCTGTTAAAGCAATCCAGCAGCTAATTAGCTGCTAGGATAGCTTTTACAAATATGCTGGTTGCCTGCAGAAAAAAACAATACCAGAATGATGCCTATAGCTTCAAGCATCATCCCAGTATACCACTTGAAACAGCTGACATACATGTACGTTAGGCGAGTTTCAAGTGATTTTAAACTAGGGGTTGGGTCCTTGTGTAGACATCCAAAAGCCCCCATCTTGAATTAGATTTTAGCAGTCGCATCAGGCTCAGAACCGTCGCTCAGGTGACGCTCTGTAATAATATTAACGTAGTATTATTAAGTAGGGAAGTGAAGCAAAGGTAGAGAAGCTCGGCAGCTTTGATGTGCAAGGAGGGAGGAGACTGTCCCAGGAATAGTCAATTTTTCTATCAGGGTCAAACTTACATTGTGAATGAATAAAAAATATTTATGGAAAGGAAAACCACTGCAAATAAGCACTTAAATGACTTGACTTTTCTGTGCTTTTAACTGTAATTTTTGTAAGTTGTTGGCAGGGCCTCTTTAAAAATTACATTTAATGATTTGTTGATAAATACAGAGTTTGAAGCCTACCTTTGAAGCAGCTGGTTTACACTGGCGAAACTGGTCAGGAAAGGCTTTTCCACACTCCCAGATCCACTAATGGTGATTTAAAGTGAGGAACAGAAGTATTTAAACACCCTGCAATTTTGCAAGTTCTCCCACTTAGAAATCATGGAGGGGTCTGAAATTCACATTGTAGGTGCATTCCCACTCTGAGAGACAGAATGAAAAAAAAATTCAGGAAATCACATTGTATGATTTTTAAAGAATTTATTTGTCTTGCACTGCTGAACATAAGTATTTGAACACCTGAGAAAATCAGTGTTAATATTTGGTACAGAAGCCTTTGTTTGCAATTACAGAGGTCAAACGTTTCCTGTAGTTCTTGACCAGGCTTGCACACACTGCAACATGAATTTTGGCCCACTCCTCCACACAGATCTTCTCTAGATCGGTCAGGTTTCACAGCTGTCGCTGAGCAACACAGCGTTTCAGCTCCCTCCAAAGATGTTCTATTGGATTTAGGTCTGGAGACTGGCTAGGCCACTCCAGAACCTTGATATGCTTCTTACGGAGCCACTTCTTGGTTATCCTGGCTGTGTGCTTTGGGTCGTTGTCATGTTGGAAGACCCAGCCACGACCCATCTTCAATGCTCTGACTGAGGGAAGGAGGTTGTTGCTGAAAATCTCACAATAAATGGCCCTATTCATCCTCTCCTTAATACAGTGCAGTCGTCCTGTCCCCTTTGCGATCGGCCAAGTCCCAGTGCTCGCCAGCTAGTGCGCATCAACGATCTGCGCATGCGCGATCCCGCGGGCAGCCGAGATCCCTGACATTGTCCCCCCCCCCCTACGGGCAGCCTCCAGATGCCCAACTGACTTCTCCTTTGTGGGTGGTTGTGACAAAACTCTCGGATCAAATAAAGTGGGATGGAACCCATAGTTGGCGTAAAATGGCGATTGCTTGGTGGCGGAATGGTTTGCATTATTATAGGCGAACTCCGCAAGGGGCAGGAATGCCAGCCAGTCATCCTGAAGGAAAGAGGTATAGCACCTGAGGTACTGCTCCAACGTCTGGTTGGTCCGCTCCATCTGCCCGTTTGTCTGCTGGTGGTATGCCGAGGAAAATGACAGCTTGATCTCCAGCATTTCGCACAGAGCTCTCCTAAACTTTGATGTAAATTGGACTCCTCAATCTGATACTATGTTCCTAGGAACTCCGTAGAGCCTTACTACTTCTTTGATGAAGAGCTCTGCGGTCTCGGGAGCCGAGGATGTGTTCCTGAATGGCAGAAAGTGAGCCATCTTGGATAAGCGGTCAACCACCACGAATATTGCGGTATGGTCTTGGGAGGGTGGTAGTTCCACAATAAAATCTATAGACACCATACTCTATGGTCTGTCAGGTACCGGTAAGGGTCGTAGTAGGCCCCAGGCCTTACTCCGTGTAGGCTTATTCCTGTTACAGATGGCACAGGTCTTGACATAACTTTCACAGTCCTTGGCCATGCTTGGCCACCAAAATGTGCACTGGATCAGCTCTAATGTTTTGCCTATTCCAAAGTGCCCTGCCAATGGATGGTCGTGACAGTAGCCCAAGACCAGGGTTCGAGCTTCTTCAGGAACCACAATCTGTTCCCCATTCCATAGCAATCCTTCTCTGCTTTGCACCGAGATTCCGGATGGATTGGGGGCCCCCATAGATGCAGCTTGCAACTTGGACAAAAGTTCTGACTGTAACAGCAAAAAGTTACCTGCTAGCAGAATGGTATCAGGTTTAGGAATTTCTTTGGGGTCCTCGAACTTTCGTGACAGGGCATCAGGTTTTGTGTTTTTGAAGCCAGGCAGGTAGGTTATGTGGAAGGTGAACCTCGAGAAAAACAGTGCCCATCTGGCTTGCCGTGGTCTAAGGCGCTTGGCCGTCCTTAGGTACTCCAAATTTTTGTGGTCTGTGTAGACCAAGACTGGGTGCAGGGCTCCTTCCAGTAAGTATCTCCACTCTTCTAGCACGGCTTTAATGGCCAGAAGTTCCCGATCCCCGATATCGTAGTTCCTCTCCGCCGGGGTGAGCTTCCTGGAAAAGAAGGCTACTGGATGCATGAGTTCCTTTACGCCTCTTCTTTGCGACAGGATAGCTCCTACTGCATTTTCAGTTGCGTCTACCTCCAGAATGTATAGCAGGGATGCATCCGGGTGACTTAAGATGGGGGCTGCCGTGAACAACTTTTTCAGGGTCTCGAAGGCAACCTGCGCCTCTGGTGTCCAATTAAAGCATATCCCCGATTTAGTAAGTTGGGTAATAGGAGAGACCAGGCCTGAGAAATTCTTAATGAATTTTCGGTAAAAGTTTGTGAAGCCAATAAATCGCCGAATGCCTCTTTTATCTGCGGGGACTGGCCATTCCAGAATTGCAGAGATTTTCTGGGGGTCCATGGCAATTCCCGAGGTGGAGATGATTAACCCCAGGAACTGGATACTGTCTTGCTCGAAGCTGCACTTCTCTGCCTTGGCATAAAGTCCAGACTGACGAAGCCGCTCCAGCACGCTCCTGACGTGACCCCGATGTGCCTCCAAGGATGCGGAAAAAAATTGTATATCATCAAGATAGACTACCGCAAAGATATCCAGCTAATCCTTGAAGATGTCATTTATGAAGTGTTGAAAGGTGGCCGGGGCGTTGCACAACCCGAATGGCATAACCAGGTACTCGAAGTGCCCAAATCGGGTGCGAAAGGCTGTCTTCCACTCATCCCCTTCGCGGATACGGACCAAGTTATAGGCACCCCTGAGATCCAGCTTTGTAAAAATAGAATCTATGGAATAGTTTGGGAAATAAGGGGAGAGGATAGCGATTCTTGACAGTAATTTTGTTCAATTCCCAATAGTCCACACAGGGTCTCAGCGACTGATCTTTCTTTTCTACAAAAAAGATTCTGGTGATGTGGACGGGCGGATAAATCCTTTTTTTGAGGCTCTCCTCGATGTACTCTTTCAATGCTCCCAACTCCCGCTCTGATAAAGGGAAAATTCTGCCAAAAGGAATCTCCGAACCTGGAAGGAGATCAATTGGGCAATCATATGCCCGATGCGAGGAAAGGATGTCCGCTCCCCGTGGGCTGAAAACGTCAAGATATGAGTGGTAGGCCGGTGGAATAGCTTGGATTCATTCTTCATCCATGGTCACACAGCACAGGGACTGATTGGCTACTGGTATCTTGAGGCAACAGTGTTCCTGGCAATAAGGAGATATAAATTGAATTGCGCCTGTCTTCCAGTCAATGTGAGGGTCATGGGCACGTAGCCAAGGAAGTCCCAGGATAACCGGAAACAGGGGAGATGCGATGGCGTCCAAACAAAAGATCTCCTGATGGTGCCCAGCTAGCTATTGTAGTGTGGATCGGAGGGGTCTCTCGATCTACCAACCCGGACTTTAGCCGAGACCTGTCCGCCAAAAAGATATTCAGGCCCTGCTCTTTGGTATGCAACGGAATCTGCTGATGAGCTGGAAAGCCAAGGTCGATAAAGCAGCTACAGGCTCCTGAATCAATAATGGCCGTCACCAGTACGATTCTTCCGGGGAGCTGGAAAGAAATAGGCACAGCTAGGTGAGTTGCGTTGTTTAGGCAAGTAGGAGACACAGCAGAAGCGACAGATGCGCACTTACTTATCTTCTCAGGACAAGAACAGACTATATGGCCAGCTGCTTCGCAATATAGATATAAATTATTCAGCCGGCGCCTCTGGCATTCTTCAAAGGTTAGAGGGGGCCGCATCAATCCGATCTGCATCGGTTCAGGCCCATCAGCCACTTTCTGACCTCGATTCCCAATTGGAGAAGTAGTTTGGAGCGGAACCCGGGGCAACACCCATGTTGGCCTGGAACTTGGATTGGCCCTTTCTTGCCGATGTTCCCGCAGCCTGCGGTCGATCTGACTGGCCAAACTAATCAAATCCCCCAATGTGCCAGGTATGTCTGTCCTGGCCAGCTCGTCCTTAAGTGGGTCGGACAGACCCAAACCCAATTGGTGACGCAGAGCTGCGTCGTTCCACTGTGTATCCCCACTTCAGCGCCTGAATTCAGCCGCATAATCTTCCACTGCCCAGCAGCCTTGTTGCAGGGTATGCAGAGTTGCCTCAGCCGAAGAGTCTCGTTGCGGGTCGTCATAGAGTTGTGCCAATGCTTTGAAGAATGACAAAACAGAGTCCAAATGCAAATGATGATCTTCCATCAAACGGTGGGCCCAGCCTTGGGGCTCCCCCTGCGATAAGGATATAACGAACCCCACTTTTAAAGATTCTGAGGTAAAGGTTCAGGGTTGGAGGTCAAAATATAGCAGGCAGGAGTTCTGGATGGCCCTGAACTTCTTCCGATCCCCATTGGGCATTGGTACCCGAGGTTCTGGTGGAGGAATGGTGAACACAGTTCCGGCGGAGGATTCTGCGGAGCCCCGGGCCGGAGGCGGACCCACCGTGGCTGGTGAAGTGGCTGCTGGTGCGGTTAGGGTCTGAATATGCCCCTCCAGATGTGTGTACCCTTCTTGAAGTGTCTTCACCGCCAGGGCAAGTGCCGCCAGATGTTTGCATATTTCGTCCAGAGGTGGCTCAGTCATTGGTCTTATGGTTCTGTCAGGAGCCGACTGGTGGTAGCCTCTAGCGACCCACTGGCCGGTGTCCCTCAGGAAGCGGAGTCTAAGCCTCAGTCTGCTGGTTCACCAGAGCCCCTGATGGTGGGGATGGACTTGAAGCAGCCTGAGACCAGGTCTCATCCCCCGAGTAACACCAGCTGTGGTAAAGGCAGCCACCAATGGCGTAAAGCAGGTAAGAGCCAGATGTGAAGAGGTATAACGTAGTCAGACAGGCCGGGTTGGTAACAGCGGAGCAGGCAGTACAGAGCAGCAGGCAAAGAATAAACAGGTCACGAGCCAGGTTCAGCAACAGGAGGTCAGGCAATCAGGATCAGGCAGAGAATAGTCAGGACAAGCCAAGGGTCAGAGCAGGAGAGGACAACAGTATCAGGATCAGGCTAGGTCAGCAACAAGGCAGTCAGGAATACAGGAACAATCAGGAACACAGGAACAAGACCATGAGGCAATTTGGAGATGCACAGGCCTGGTTTAAATAGTGCGCCCTGTACTCTCATTGATGCCAGGCGTGCGTCCACGATCGCGGGTGCGCATGCACAGCCACCGCCGTGATCGCCCAAGTTCCAGTGCTCGCCGACTAGTGCGCATCGGCGATCTGCGCATGCACGAACCCGCGGGCAGCCGAGATCCCTGACAGTTGCTATTGGAAGATTTACTTGGTCTATGTATGAGGGAGGCCTTGTTCATTCAAATCCTCCCTGGGACAACACCCCCCATCCCTTTGGGTGCTAGAGGGGCGTGAAGACATATACCATTTTATATCCAAGGGACTGCCCCTTCACTTGTCTACACCATTTCCATTGAAAGATTAACTCTGCTCATGTATGAGGGAGGTCTTGTCCATTCAAATCCTCCCTGGGACAGCACCCATATTCCCTTTGGGTGTTAGACGGACAGGGGTGAATATGTTCAGCAATTCATACCACATTATATCTAAGCCTAACCTGTTTCGTCCTCTGGACTACAATCAGTCACTGTCTTCCATTTGGGCTCTACAATCACCTGTTACAAGATGTCATCTATTTAGTAAATGAGGGAGGTTAATATAGCATCAAGTTCCTCCTCTGGACTGCACGTTTGTTACATATATTTTTCATCTACCACGCATGTCCCTTTTGAAAGACGTGTTACTACAATTCATGGATTGTCTCATTGGTTCTACCCCGCAATATGGAGCTGATATAGTTACTATGGAATGATACATATTTCAATATATGGTCCACTATATTCCCCAACTTTAGGGTTTTAGCATGGGATCTGTGGAGTGTCGTGCTTTATTGTTCTGCTTTGTATGTTTTAAGATGTTTTTTCATTGAGTCGTTCATTGAGTAACGTTTTTAGCATCAGTCTGTGTATTTATGTCACTACACTATAAATAAGTATATATATATATATATACACATATATATATATATATACACGCACACACACACCCATGAGTCCTGGTTGAATCCATAACCAATTTCTTCATTTTGGTATGCATAAATACAGAGTTGCATTCATTTTTATCTTGTGTATCTAGATGGAGTTCATCTTGACACAGTCTTAATTTTCTCTGTTGACAACTGTTAGTAACTGTCTAGAGAAAAATATTTAATATGTATTCTATTCAATGCTGCAGCTGACATCTCAGTTTCTTGAATTTCATGATATTACTTTTGTTTCCCCACATTTTAATTATTCACGTGTGTATTTTAAAATCCAGGCACATTATGAAAAGAAATAATATGATGTCCATCATGGCAAATATTCAAACATTTTATTACTTGGGATAACTATAATAGCTTTGTCATGGCCATTTCAATCCCTTTGCTGCAATTTTTTACTTCAGTCAGAATGCTGTGAATAACAGGTGCAAATGTAATCATAATTATATCCTACTATCCGTTCTCAGGTCAGTAATATTGCTGAATGATCCAACGGTTCTTTCAACTGAAATACGTAAATGACAGAATCCAAATGTTATGAACATATTTTAGTAAACAAAGAGGAATAGTGCCTTGAGTCACAGGTTTACTTCTGTACAAAGAATTGTTGGATTGTATCCACCGGGTGGTACCATGGTACAATGAATTTAATAAGTGCCACTCAGAACAGAATTATAGGTTGTGGATAATGGACTTTATAGGCACGTACACAACTCCATGCTGTCATATTAAAACTATATAATTTCTTACCATAATTGATGCAAATTATAAAAGTTCAGATGCTCAATGTGTGGACTATGGTGTGATACCTCCAAATAAAAACAACAGAGGCACCCACTTGTGATAATGTTGTCATAGCTACCCAAACTTGATATTTTGGTGCTCTAGTTGCGGTACCTATTGGCCGGGCCAAGTGACGTCACACGCTAACCTAGAATGGGCGCCCTGGTTGAGGTGTACTTATAGGGCTGGGGAGTGGATGGCACAGGAGGACACACTCTATGATGATCTGGAAGACTGCATGACAGTCCATCATCAGACCAGAGAGTTTTGTTTCTCATGGTCTGAGAGTCCCTCAGGTGCTTTTTGGCAAACTCCAGGCGGGCTACCATTTGCATTTTAGAGGAGTGGCTTCCGTCTGGCCACTCTACCATACAGGCTTAATTGGTTGAGTGCTTCAGAGATGGTTGTTCTTCTGGATGGTTCTCCTCTCTCCACAGAGAAATGCTGGAGCTCTTTCAGAGTGCTTGGTTACCTCCCTGGCTAAGGCCCTTCTCAATCGATTGCTCATTTTGGCCAGGTGGCCCGCTCCAGGAAGATTCCTGGTGGTTCCTAATTTCTTCCAGTTACGGATGATGGAGGCCACTGTGCTCATTGGGACCTTCAATGCTGTAGACATTTTTCTGTACCTTTTAACCAGATCTGTGCCTTGATACAATCCTGTCTCTGAGGTCTACGGACAATTCCTAGGACTTCATGGCTTGGTTTGTGCTCTGATATGCACTGTTAACTGTGGGACCTTATATAGACAGGTTTATGCCTTTCTATATCATATCCAATCAACTGAATTTCCCACAGGTGGACTCCAATCAAGTTGTGGAAACATCTCAAGGATGGTCATTGGGAACAGGATGCACCAGAGCTCAATTTTGAAGGCAAATCTGTCTTTATCAATTTTATAGTAAATCATATAAATAAATGAGAACAGTGGGTACAGACATATGGGACCAGAGCATTGATCTTAAGCATGAAGACAATCCAAGGAGACAAGAACAATCTGTACACCTCAACAGTAGAATTAGAGGAATATCAGTAAACAACATAAATATTACAGCAACATATGACCCAGGGACACACCCTAAGGTAAGGCACAAGGAGCATTAGTATTCGTCTCTGGAAAGCTCACTGTAGAAAATGAAACAAGAAAAAAAAAGGGAAAAAAACAAACAAGCACAGGATGTGAGAAGAGGTAGAGGGGGAGTCGGGAACTTGATAAGGACATGGGGCAAGGCCAGAGCTCAATTTTGAGTTTCATGGCAAAGGCTGTGAATACTTATGTACATATGGTTTTTGATTCTCTATTTTTCATAAATTGCAAAGATTTCAAAACAAACTTCTTTCACATTGTCATTATGGGGTATTGTTTGTACAATGTTGAGGAAAAAAATAAATTTAATCCATTTTGGAATAAGGTTGTAACATAACAAAGTGTGGCAAGAGTTAAGTGCTGTGCATACTTTCTGGATGCACTGTAAGCCTTTGAAAGCCTCCTCAAGTACATTGGGGTATATGGTTCCTCTGTGTTGTCTTCTCTCAGTTCGTTGTGCACCCCTGCATCCACCCTATTGTCGGGTCCTACATGCTGCCTGTGGACCCATCTCTTACCCCAGGAGTGTGTATGATTCACTAATTGTTTTTAGTAAGTGTACATTCTCTTACTATCATCCATAGTGATGCTATCAAAGGGATTATAATACATGTATGGTGTTATATGTATTTTTCTTCTACATAGATACTATATATTATCTCCTGAAGAAGTGATTTTAATTACAAAACATGTAGAGCATATTAGGAAGGTGGAACTCCAGCAACTGGAACACCTGGATATCAAGTTTGAGTACCCACAACAACATTGGGTGCCTCTATTGTTATTATTTGGGGGTATCACACCATAGTCCATAAACTGAGTATCTGAAATTTTATTATGCATCAATTATGTTAATAAATTATGTTGTTTTAATATCACAATATGTAGTGATGTACGTGCCTATAAAGTCCATTATCCACAACCTATAATTCTGTTACATCTGTACAATGTCTAATCCGCTTAATCATTAATCTGTAACTCCAGTAAAAATGTTTAGCGTTCCCTTTTGGATAGGGTGGAAGGATTAGAATCTCTGTTGAGTTTTTATTGTTTTCTGTATTCCTATTGCAAAGCCTACCATTCAGTTCTATTCATATATCATTAACAAAGCGTTTGTGGATCATACTGTATGTTATTTATCATTTAAGCATTTTTCAAGGATATCACATGATAAAAACATTTATTGTAAACAATATGTCAGTTTTACTGTACTTGAAGAGTAAATAGTTGCATCTGTGGACTTGTGAAACTAATGCACTAGTTTCATATGATTTTCTATTAAACACGTACAACTCAGTGGTCCTTTTTGCTTAAAAAGTATTAATAATCAAAGTACTAATAGGTAGTAATGAGGAAAGAAGCCTACATGTATTATGAGTGAATGTGCCTGGGTTCAAGTCATCAGGCATTCATTGATTTCATTATAAATTGCAGACATTGTCAACTTTAATCTAAACCCCATAGGAATCAATGGGGGAAAATTTATAAAACCAATTCTGACCATTTACAAGGCTAATAGGTAAGGAATTTTCAAACAAAAAGGCATGGGAGCTTACCATTAACAAGGGAAACATGTAACAGTGTAGAAAACAATTTTAGGAAACAGTGTTCAATGGGTAGAGGGTGTAGCAATCGCACACACAGAGATGGACGCGTCATCCATTTTGCTCCAACCCTCCATCTTGTATCTCTCTCTCCCTCTTTCCTCATCCCTCTGCCTCTCTGTTGAGTGACACGTGGTCAGTGTGTGTTTGCAGAGATCACAGGCAACAAATTCAGTGGGAGGGCGTCCTGGATATAAACCTCACTAGCTAGGTGCCCCTCTGTCTACGAAACTCTTGCTTGGAAAGGGATCGTAAAAGCATAAACCAAGTCCTTCACTTAGTTCAAAAACATTCCAGATAAGTCATAAACACCACATTCAACATCCTTTTTTCCCTATGATTACATATCTTGGATTATGGGAGACTTATATAAACATGGAGCACAGATTCGGATGGCTCACTTTGATACCAATCTCCTGATATATTACACCCCTTATCTGACATATATAGGAGAGCAGGAAATTGTATCTCCTGAACCATTCAAGTAGATGTCATATTTCATATTTAACCATTCCGCAGATGTGGCTGCCTATTAATCTAATGGCAAGGCTGCTAAATGCCCCGAGAATAAGTTATGAATCATAATAGAAGCTATGAGAATTTTTGGTCATAACTTAGGTCTCCACCTACACCTCCCTCCCCAAATGAGGCGATTGGTTTACTGCTCCAGGGAGACACCCTGTGGAGTTACTAGAAAAGCTAAGCTAGGCTGAGTTGAGCCATGTGAGAGAGTTGAATATCTCCCTGCTTTAACATCGAAACTGACAGTGGCAGAAAAAAGCATCCTTTTGGCTCCGAAACTTGGAAGCTGCTTAAACCAAGGCTGACTGGCAAGTACTTTATCTATCTAAATTCCTTTCTGTTATCTCTTTGCTGTGCTATTGTTCTCTGTATTTATATATATATATATATATATATATATATATATAGGCTACATCTTTTCTGTAAATATTGTTATTGCACCCTTTTGACCTTTTAGTAATAAATCTTAATTTCTGGAAGTATTGAACTGTTTTTAAAGCTCCTTAATGCAACTAAGAATCCCTGCCTCTGAAACACGCTACTGTGTGTTTTAAATGTCTGCATACATCTGTCTGTGGTGACATTGTGTATACAAACGATTATTCAAACATCATAGTGTATTGCTAATATTGCCGAGTTTTCTCTTTCTCTGTACAAAAAGGAGGTGGTGGCAGTGTGAAGGGATATTTGCGTAATTAACCTAACCCAGGCTGCAAGTGCACAGGTTGTGGTCCATTAGCTGGAAAATCTGTGTGCAGGGCGCAGCTGGGCATGGCATTGTTACACACGTGACAGCGCGGTTTTAGATTGGCTAGTCCTTCGGTCACGAGTTTGGTGAGAAGGGCTGGGGTCTGATGCCGTGATCATCACAGAGGGCCCTCCTTTTTATGTGACATCAAGGATAACATGATAAAAGCATCAATTTTTTAAATTACTTGGTTGGAAGATTACTTTAAACTGTGTGCAGTGTTACAGAACAGTACAACTCTCACTGACAGCATTGGCAACACCTTATTCTCATCACACAAACATCTAATATGTACACTATCCTCCACACCATAAACCCTAATACTGGGACTCAAATAATTACAAAGTGTAACATTCCCAACATAAAGTCCAATCTCCAAAAAAAAAAAAAATATGTATAAAGTCACTGCAACAAAATAAGTGTCCGAAGTCCAACTTGTCAAATCCTTTGGTGCTGAGCCCCCCCACTGGCTCTTAAAGGACAGAAAGTACCTCAAAAAAAAGAAAAAAAGAAAAAAACTCAAAATAGTGCATTACCTTAATAAATGAATCACAAAAATATCACCCCTTTTCCATATACATATAGTACAAGATAAAGTGCAAAAAATTCATATAGTGCAAAAATAGCGAACACTGTGCAAAATAAGTGATAGTGCGTCACTCTGTGAGTACAGCAAAAACCAAGTGACCACAACAGTGTACACTTCTATGGTGTAAAGCATATATACGCTTACCAGAAAAATAAATAAAAAATGCCTTAATCATATAGTAGGAATCAACAGCATACTTCCACTCCTTTCCTCTACTCCTGAAGTATACCTCCTAGGATATTATCCACCATATCCTCCTGAGCATCCCCATGGTTTAAGAAGACATCTCCTAGGACTCCAGAGTGCTCATGCAATAGATGTATGAATAGAATATAGTGTTATTCCGTTTTATGAAAATATAAAATTATAAACTTTATTTTCACTGCTTACAGTGTAAAAATGATTAAATGCATATTCCCATGCCCTTCAAACCTCTCAGGGTTGCCAAGCAGCTTCCACTCATGTTTGACATGTGGTTTTCCAGCTTCCAAAATGGCCGACGCGCCACTTCCGGTACCTCTGCTGTATGTCCGAAGTCACTTCCCTTGACGCGGTTCATCACATCCGGGACTTAGTCATAAGGGGTATGTGAAAGGGTATTTTGGTTAGTTTAATGGTAGGTGATATATTATTTATATTCACATAACACCGTATTCTCGCATCACATTCAGTATTTAGCATGTCTAATACATTATTTTATATTGACATTATTGTTTGGCTTAAATACAGCAGCAGCAAGCCAAATAATTAATTTAAACTTATTGCTGTAACACCTGAAAGCAGTAACCACAACAGCTCTACTAAAAGATTTAGACTTTAAAAATAAATAAATAAAGCTAAAACTCTAAACTTCAGAAAAATTACTATGTGGCAAAAAAGATTAAAACTTTTGGTCTTCTTTTTGTGTAGTACCACACAGTAAAAAAATGTAAAGGATAAGTTCACCTTTTAACAAAAAATAATAAATGCACAATTTTTTGCAGGTAAAAAAATGTGCATTTATTATTTTTGTTTGTGGAACCTCTAAAACATTGCACCAGTGATCAGCAGATCGCTGGTGCCGTGCAGGTCTCCCCCTGATCTGTCAGTATATCTGCTTGCTCATACCTCCTGTTTTTTGTTTTATAAATTGTAATAGATTCTGATATGTACTTCTCCTGATGAAGCGGTTTGGACCGTGAAACACGTAGAGCTTAACGGTGACCCTCTCTCCTCTTCTTTGTATAAAATTATAGTATTGTACATAGCTCTTCTTTGGACTGAGCAATTGGCTATCTTGATCTACAAATGTAATACAGTTATAGAGGGTTGGATATTTGTTTTGGGTGCACCTATATTAAATGATTCAGAATCTTTTCCCTTTATTATGTGTTTTATGTATAATCCTTTTTTTATTGTGTAAAAATAAAACTTGTATGTTAATCAAGTTGTCATTATTTGATATCAGGTGCCTTAAAAGCCAAAATATTTTGGGATTCTGTGACATTGGATGACAGATCATTGTACTGGGGTGGTCCCAGTATCGTGATTGCTGTGACAGTGCTCAAATGACAGTTGTACACAATGAACAGCTTTCATTCATGTACTATTGTGATGACATCTGTGATTGGTCACAGTGATCACATGGTACAGACAAGGCCAATCACCGTCCATCTGTACCATGTGATAGCTTTGGCACAATAACACTCAATACACTTAGACTTCGTTAGATATTCTGGCTCGGTTAGACATTCTGGCCCCCTTTCTCCGGCCAGAATGTGTAATTGAGCCTAGGTGGATAGTTGGGGTACACATGTAAATACACTATATTGCCAAAAGTATTGGGATGCCTGCCTTTACTTGCACGTGAACTTAAATGGCATCCCAGTCTTAGTCCGTAGGGTTCAATATTGAGTTGGTCCACCCTTTGCAGCTATAACAGCTTCAACTCTTCTGGGAAAGCTATCCACAAGGTTTAGGAATGTGTCTATGGGAATGTTTGACCATTCTTCCAGAAGAGGTCAGGCACTGATGTCGGATATGAGAGCCTGGCTTGCAGTCTCTGCTCTAATTTATCCAAAGGTGTTCTGTCAGGTTGAGGTCAGGACTAGTCAGGTTCTTCCACAACAAACTCACTCATCCATGTCTTTATGGACCTTGCTTTGTGCACTGGTGTGCAGTCATGTTGGAACAGGAAGGGGCCATCCCCAAACTGTTCCCACAAAGTTGGGAGCATGACATTGTCCAAAATGTCTTGGTATGCTGATGCCTTAAGAATTCCCTTCACTGGAACTAAGGGGCCAAGCCCAACCCCTGAAAAACAACCCCACCTCATAATCTCCCAGTCCACCAAACTTTACACTTGGCACAATGTAGTCAGGCAAGTACCGTTCTCCTGGCAACTGCCAAACCCAGACACGTCCTTCAGATTGCTAGACAGAGAAGAGTGATTCATCACTCCAGAGAACATCTTCACCGCTCTAGAGTCCAGTGGCAGTGTGCTTTACACAACGATGCTTTTGCATTGCACTTTGGTGATGTAAAGCCTGGATGCAGCTGCTTGGCCATGGAGCCCATTCCATGAAGCTCTCTACACATTGTTGTGCTAATCTAAGGCTACATGAAGTTTGGAGGTCTTTAGCTAATGACTCTGCAAAACGTTGGTGACTTCTGTGCACTGTGCGGTTCAGCATGTGCTGACCCAGCTCTGTTGTTTTACATGGCCTACCATGCTCATTTTCTGTTGTTCCCAGTTGCTTCCACTTTGTTATAATACCACTAACAGTTGACCAAGGAATATTTAGTAGCAAGTAAATTTCACGAATGGCACAGGTGGCAACTTATCATGGTACCACACTTGAATTCACTGAGCTCCTGAGAGTGACCCATTCTTTCACAAATGCTTGTAGAAGCAGTCTGCATGCCTAGATGCTTGATTTTATACACCTTTAGCCATGGAGGTGATTGGAACACCTGAATCCAATGATTTGAAGGGGTGTCCCAATGCTCTGGGCAATATTGTGTATTTTGAAGGTGGCCTCAGTGACTATCTGCTGGTCCGTGGTGGTCCAGTGATGGTTCTGAACTGGTGGAGTGGGTGGAGTGGGTGATGGCAACCATATTTTGTTCCTGTGGAACTCACACTACACGGCATACCCTCTTTTTAGGGCACCTCTAAAGAAGTTATTGCTTTGAAATGCATTGGATGATCCTATATTAACAATACAAGACAAATTATCATTAAAGATTGTATTTGTTAACTAGGGATATTGGATATCTAGATGTATATGTTTTGTAATGCACTGTGTGTGTACAAAGACTCAGCCATGCTATGAGTTTTACACAACTTTTATTACTTTGTATACAATAAATATTGATATGAATGTCTTTTAACATACTGGTGTGTCATATTGCCTTAAAAATCTCAGATGGGGCACCTATCAGTGCCACCTATCTGTGCCCATCAGTGTTGCCTTTCAGTGCCACCTACCAGTGCAGCCTCATCAATGCACATCAGTGAAGGAGAAAAATTACTTATTTACAAATGTTTATAACAGAAACTAATAAAAACTCTGTTTTCAAAATGTTCAGTCTTTTTTCGTTTGTTTAGCAAAAAAAAATAAAAAACCCAGAGGTGAGTAAATATCACCAAAAGAAAGCTCTAGAAGTCTCAAACAAATGATAAAAATTGTGTTTGGGTACAGCATTGTATGCATGCGCAATTGTCATTCAAAGTGAGACAAAGCTGAAAGCTGAAAATTGGCCTGGGCAAGAAAGGGGTGAAAGAGACCAGTAGGCAAGTGGTTAAATAAATTGACTTGTGCTCTGTGTATATTCCACTCCAAACAACTCCAATTTGTGTCACCACCCATGTCCCTCCAGGGGCTGAGCTCATCATTGGTTGTTGACCTCCTAAGCATATACCAATAAATACTTGTATCACATACCCACTGTGAAAGTTAGGCCTTCATCCAGAGATCAGTGCTTGCCATATTCATACCACACATGGAAAGGCAGGAAGCCAAAAAACAGTCCTAATAGTGTAAAAACATTTATTAAAAAGAGCATGATAAAATATTTAGCAACACTCATAAAATGGGGTGCCTCCCCTGGAACCCAGAATGATGTGCCAAAGCTTTCACAGTCAACTCCAGTCCACATGGAAGCAGGCATGCATTCCAAAGAGCAGAAGTGTTGTGACTGGAAGCTCCCACCCCTATACGTATCATCATATCTAGGACATTATCCGGAGGTGTGGTCTCTGCCATTTCTTCCGCCTCCTATATACTCTCACTGCAAGATTGACCCTGTAGAAAAGGATACCAAACTTATAGTTATGGACCAGCTGCCTAACATTATCTGTGGTATCTTGAAAGTGCCTGATCAACAGATTATGCTAGAAACTCTAAAGTGCAATACTACAGAAAAAATATAAACAAAAAAAAAGGTATTTGTAGCGCCTTGACAATGCTTGATCAACAGAAGTCACAGAAAAGTTAGAAGGGCAAAGCAGGAATAATGCCACACAAAAAAATTGGTCCAGCTGTGAAAAAATTATGTGTGGCACCTTTACAGTGGTAGAAAACTGGAAAAGGGAAATGTATGTGAAAGCACACACAAAACACTTGCTGTTCGAAAATGGAAAATAAATCTTTATTAATGCAAAGGTTCATGCCTGGGAATAGAATTGAAACACAAGTCCAGGCTTCTTCTCTTTCTGGTCTTGCTGCTGCTCCTTTCTAGATCTGGGAAGGTCTCAGGCCAAGAGGCTTGAGAAAGAAGGAAAACCATTGAAGCATGTAATCTTGCCCACTGGCCTTTCCACCACATGAGGTCCTTTCTGAGGCTTACTGTGGCACCGCACACCTATGTTATCTGGTAGTTTTACCTTGAAGCAGCTGCATTTTTCACACAATCAAAATGCTGCTCTCTGGAGTGTGTGATGTAGATCAAGGTGAAGGCTTTTAAGGATAGCATTTACATGTGGAAGCTATCTTTTTCAGTCATGTAAGTGATCAATTGTTTTTAAGTTTACAATTAGAGCTTTTTTATACTGCACCCTTTGTCTCTGTTTGCTTACAACTTTAAAAGGGCAGTAGACGGTAAATCACAGGATGGTAAGGGAAACAGGCTAGCAGTGGAGCAGGAGATGGTAGATGGTTATGGTGTCAGGCAAACATTGTTAGAAAAAGCTGGTAATGGTGGCAGAAGATTGTAATGCATGGTACAGTATATATAGGCGATCTGGTTCATTAGTCGTATACCTATTCACCCTTGGTGAATAGGTATCACTAGGGGCTGTCTTTAATTATAGACTCCCCTCAAGTTTTTTATTCCCTTTTAATTTGGTCCTTTCCATAAGTATTTTACATTTTACATTTTTTGCATTTTTGTATATTATTGCTTCTATGGTGGGAATTGAGGTTAGAGTGCCGCCTTAGGTTGCCTTACTTCGGTATCGGAGCTTGCACCTGAGTGATCATAATCCACCCACAAACTCATTTCATCCCATATATCAACCCTCGATACGATCGTTCGGTTTGAGATTTTTTATTCTAACCAAGATACATAGAAGACTGTCCGCTCTCATCGCACTTCATTTTAATGGCGGTCGGCACCGCCCATCAACAACGATGATTGGGTAATCGACCAATAAATTAAGCTCCGCCGTCAGTAGGCGTATATCCTGATGAAGTCACGTGTTTGAGTGACGTAACGCGTAGATACGCCAGAAGGAGGAGCTTCCTACGATTGACGGCTTGACGTCACATCCGGCGTGGACGCCATCTTGGTGCTCCAAGCTTTGAATACAGTACACCCTTGGAGAGGTGTAAAGGCCTGCTTACTATCTGACTCGTGTAAGTAGGCTCTTGGTTGTTTTTACTCAAAATAAAAGGTTTTATACTATGTAAGTCTCTCTTGCCTCACTGGTGACCGTACTGGAGAGCCTTTATCGGAGAGACACCACGGGCAGTGCTGAGGTTACCATTCCCTACTAAGACCTACCAGGAGGAGTGAGTGGCACTACTATCACCAGCAGGATCCATTGACCAGCAGGATCATCACTACCAGCATTATAAGCTCTTTGGTCCCTGGGGGCCTGAGCAGGAAGGTGAGGGGGCACCCCAGACTTAGAGGATTGGCACATTGTGGCTCACACCTGCATGAAGTCCGTGTGACCCACTAAGGACACCATTCACTTTATGTTCATTTATTTAGGACATTATTCACGTTTTTACTCACCTTCATGCATGTTATATCCTTTATATATATATGTCAGCTATTCTTATGTCAGCTACTACATTATATGGTATATATAACTCTGCATATTTAGCGCCGTATTAATTGGTTTTATATTGAGTTGTTGTCTTTGGTGCTGTGGCTGTGGCACTACTAATACAGGCTGCTTTTTATCATTTAATCATTTACATCCACATTTTGGCGCAGGAGATTATCCTTTTCATTTTATTCTTACAATCACTGCCTTACCTCCAGCTGCCACTATGGAAATTTTTAGCTTTATAGAGAATAGGACCATCAATCTAGAGGATGTTTTCTCTAAACCAGAAGATACCAGGAAAGGTGACCTTGATACTAAGTTTAGAAAACTTGGCCACCTAATGGAAAAGAAATTATCCACATGGTGGGATATGCTGACATATGAGAAATATCTGAAGGACAGGCTTATCCCTAGAAGGTTGAGATGGGATGTGCCCATAGGGGATGGGCTAACAGATGAACAATCAATAGAAGAGTGGTTCGATTTCTTCCATGAAAAAGGCCTGGAATTTATTTCATTTCTAATTAAGAGAAAACAAAAGAAAATGTGTAATTTAGAGAAATCCATAGAAGAGATTAAGATCCAAATAGAACCATTCAAAGAGATGCAAGAAATGGTAGGACTTAGTCACCGTTTAAATAAGGATCTAGAAAAAGCAGAACAGGAAATTAAACATAGAAAAACTAAGAAGTATCAAAGAGACCTTAGTGACTTTAGAAAGGATCAGGTGTTCAAATGGCAAGATAACCTGAATTCCACAATAGTGACCTTAGCCAACACATCCCCGGTAAGGGAAACCAAACCTGCCCCTAAACCAGGCATTACATCGCAAGCCAACAGAAAAAACAACAGCACACAGGAGCACCAGAAAAATAATCGCACCCCAAGCAGTAAAGGGAACCCTCAAAATAGAGGGCCACCATATAATAGACCTAATGGGACGAACTATGGCAATCAGTGGAGACCACAATATCAACAATATCCCCAATACAGACCTCAGTATCCCCCTAGACCTAATCAGTACCCCAATGATCGCCAATACAGACCACCTAACAGAGACCAAGGCTACTACAATAATGATAGAAACTATTATCAGTCCTACAATGTAAGGAGCCCACTCCCGATGCATAATCGTTATGATCCAATTAGATATGACTATCCCCAAGATCATAACAACCATTTTTTAGAGAGAGGCAGAGCAGCAGAGAGCCCAGAAAGGGAAAGAAGGAGAAGCCCCCCAAGAAACACAGAGGTTGCAGAGCAGGAGCAAAAGAAAAAAAGAAAAAGAGACCACTAGGGGTTGGAGTTTTCAACCTCAGTGGGGCAGTCCTTTCTAGAGAAGAACTTGAAGTACTAGATAAGGGACTCAAGTTTGCCCCACCTAAACCTGCCAATAAATTTAGTATCTATGTAGATATGTTGAAGTTCACCAGGAAACTCAACATTAAAAAACATTTTGCAGGGATACCAGGCAACACACTTAATACTAACAGAGGGGCCAGCCAATATATACATACCGAGCTGAGGAACAAATCATTGTTTAACCCACAGATAAGTAGAAACAATCAAATCGAAGTATTTAAAAAGATGCTGCAACAAGATATAGAAAAACTCAAACTACCACGTCTATCTGGTAACAATTTGATACAAATGGGTACAAAGAAATTATCCCAGCGGGATGACATAGTGATCAGACCAGCTGACAAAGGAGGTGGGATAGTAGTCCTATCTAAAGACCAGTACTTGAAGGAATTGAATCTCCAACTGGCAGACACTACTACATATAATATCCTACAAAAAGACCCTACTGCCAACTATAAACAAGAATTAGAATCCTTGGTGAATAAAGGAATGCAGGATAAGATCCTGAATAAAAAAGAAGTAAGATTCCTTGTGCCTGACACATGTAGGATACCGGTCATCTACTTAGTCCCTAAAATCCATAAGGACCTCCATAATCCCCCAGGGAGGCCCATAGTGAACGGCATCGATTCGATCCTATCTAGATTGGGACAATACGTGGACATTTTTTTACAACCCCTAGTCAAAGAGACACGTGCCTACCTTAGGGACACTAAACATCTGATCCAGTTACTTGATACCATCCAGAATACGGACAATCTGAGAATAGCCACAGCTGATGTCTCTTCCTTATACACCATAATCGACCATGATAATGCAATTTCATCCACCAATTGGGGTCTGAGCAAATATAGCAACTTACAAGTGAAACAGCAGAAGTACATCATTGACTGTCTAGATTTTTGCCTCACTCATAACTATTTCTGGCATGGACACCAATTCTATAAACAAATAAGAGGGGTTGCCATGGGTGCCCGCTTTGCCCCGAGCGTGGCTAACCTGTTTATGGCCCACTGGGAACAATATTCCATCTACTCCCAAACACCTAAGGAGTTGGCGTTATACAAACGCTATATAGATGATGTGATAATCTTTTGGAGGGGTGATGAGACCTCCTTGCAGTTATTTTTACAAACGCTTAATTCTAATGACCCTAATATTTCTTTTTCATGGGAAACCAGTGAAGAATCCATTCATTTCTTGGACCTAAACATTGCAATTAAAAGAAACAGACTAATCACCACTACATATTTTAAAAATGTTGACCGGAATGGTTACATTGCACTGGACAGTTGCCACTACCCTAAGTGGCTTCTGAATATTCCCAAGGGTCAGTTCATTCGTCTAAGGAGAAATTGTACCGAGATAGAGGATTATAACAACCAGGTCCAAAAGTTAGAGGGGATAGATTCGAACAGAAAGGTTATAGTAAACATCTCATTTCTAAAAAAATCGACGAAGTGGGGAAAATGGACAGAACCCAATTGTTGGCAGATAAAACTAAGGAGGCACATCTAGATGACCACGTATCTATCATTTTAGACTACAACATGCACTATAAAAAAATCGAGAAAATCTTTAAGAAGTACTGGCCTATCCTCCAATCGGACCCCCTTTTAGAGAAAGCTCTACCTGCTAAACCATTGTTTATATATAGGAAGGCCCCCAGCATTAGAACTAGCATAGTCAAAAATGTGATTGACCCCCCTCAGATTAACCGCAGCAATACACTTTTTGATCTAAAGGGTTTTTACCCGTGTAAGACCTGCTACGCCTGCAAGGCCACAAAGGGTAGTAATAGGAAAATGAGAGAATTCCAAGCAACCACTACAGGAATGACATATACCATCAAGGAGTTTATTACATGCCATACAGAGGGGGTAGTATATTGTCTCCAGTGCGAGTGTGGGCTGCAATACGTGGGACGAACTAAGAGGCCTATGTGGAAGAGGATTAGGGAACATATCCAAAATATAAAAAAGGGCCACACCAAACATAGTGTTCCCAGGCATTTCACCACCCACCACCATAATGATCCATCCAAACTTAAATTCTGGGCAATAGAAAAATATAAAAGACACTGGAGGGGGAGCAATAAAGTGAGATCTATCAGCCAAACGGAATCCAAATGGATTTTCCTTTTGAGGTCACAAGCCCCGAGGGGCCTCAACGTTGAATTCGACCTGAATTGCTTCATCAGCAACTATTAAATCAGACCCCTACCATAATTCATGCTCTGCATTATGCCCTGCATTTGGCTCTGTATTGTTCATTATTATGTTATGGTCATTGGCCAACCCTATGGTGTACTGTATATATAGGCGATCTGGTTCATTAGTCGTATACCTATTCACCCTTGGTGAATAGGTATCACTAGGGGCTGTCTTTAATTATAGACTCCCCTCAAGTTTTTTATTCCCTTTTAATTTGGTCCTTTCCATAAGTATTTTACATTTTACATTTTTTGCATTTTTGTATATTATTGCTTCTATGGTGGGAATTGAGGTTAGAGTGCCGCCTTAGGTTGCCTTACTTCGGTATCGGAGCTTGCACCTGAGTGATCATAATCCACCCACAAACTCATTTCATCCCATATATCAACCCTCGATACGATCGTTCGGTTTGAGATTTTTTATTCTAACCAAGATACATAGAAGACTGTCCGCTCTCATCGCACTTCATTTTAATGGCGGTCGGCACCGCCCATCAACAACGATGATTGGGTAATCGACCAATAAATTAAGCTCCGCCGTCAGTAGGCGTATATCCTGATGAAGTCACGTGTTTGAGTGACGTAACGCGTAGATACGCCAGAAGGAGGAGCTTCCTACGATTGACGGCTTGACGTCACATCCGGCGTGGACGCCATCTTGGTGCTCCAAGCTTTGAATACAGTACACCCTTGGAGAGGTGTAAAGGCCTGCTTACTATCTGACTCGTGTAAGTAGGCTCTTGGTTGTTTTTACTCAAAATAAAAGGTTTTATACTATGTAAGTCTCTCTTGCCTCACTGGTGACCGTACTGGAGAGCCTTTATCGGAGAGACACCACGGGCAGTGCTGAGGTTACCATTCCCTACTAAGACCTACCAGGAGGAGTGAGTGGCACTACTATCACCAGCAGGATCCATTGACCAGCAGGATCATCACTACCAGCATTATAAGCTCTTTGGTCCCTGGGGGCCTGAGCAGGAAGGTGAGGGGGCACCCCAGACTTAGAGGATTGGCACATTGTGGCTCACACCTGCATGAAGTCCGTGTGACCCACTAAGGACACCATTCACTTTATGTTCATTTATTTAGGACATTATTCACGTTTTTACTCACCTTCATGCATGTTATATCCTTTATATATATATGTCAGCTATTCTTATGTCAGCTACTACATTATATGGTATATATAACTCTGCATATTTAGCGCCGTATTAATTGGTTTTATATTGAGTTGTTGTCTTTGGTGCTGTGGCTGTGGCACTACTAATACAGGCTGCTTTTTATCATTTAATCATTTACATCCACATTTTGGCGCAGGAGATTATCCTTTTCATGGTACAGTACAGTAATGTCTGTAGGGCCAGATTCCAAAATGTATTCATTAGTACTGGCTGCAGGGATTTTTGTAAGATAAGACTATATGCCTGAATCTTGTACTCTCATGACAGTAGTAAATATCAAACTGGTGGATTGCTCATTTATAAACAATCCAATCAAACGACACTACTCCAAAGACAAAAGTGTGTATGCCACTTGAGCTGTGCAGCTTTTATGGTGGAATACCTATACTGCAGTCAAATTGTGGGGTTAAACAATTTATTAAAAAGCAAAAGTTCTCTCTATCCCTAATATCATCTCCCTGTATGTATTCAGCTCACATTTCTCACCGGTTGGCTTTATATATAGTGCCCTTACTAACAAGGGGGGGAGAGGGGAGAGTTCAGATGGTCTTCCTAGATGCTGCTGGAGGCCCCTAATGTATTTGCATTCCCCTGCCTGATGAGAACATACTCTACAGCTGTTATGGCATGTAAAATCATCATACACATGTATATTTTCATCAGGAGTCTCACCCATCAGACCAAACTTAGGACTATACATACAGTCAGGTCCATAAATATTGGGACATAAACACAATTCTAACATTTTTGGCTCTTTACACCACCACAATGGATTTGAAATGAAACAAACAAGATGTGCTTTAACTGCAGACTGTCAGCTTTAATTTGAGGGTATTTACATCCAAATCAGGTGAACGGTGTAGGAATTACAACAGTTTGCATATGTGCCTCCCACTTCTTAGGGGACCAAAAGTAATGGGACAGAATAATAATCATAAATCAAACTTTCACTGTTTAATACTTGGTTGCAAATCCTTTGCAGTGAATTACAGCCTGAAGTCTGGAACACATAGACATCACCAGACGCTGGGTTTCATCCCTGGTGATGCTCTGCCAGGCCTCTACTGCAACTATCTTCAGTTCCTGCTTGTTCTTGGGGCATTTCGCCTTCAGTTTTGTCTTCAGCAAGTGAAATGCATGCTCAATTGGATTCAGGTCAGGTGATTGACTTGGCCATTGCATAACATTCCACTGCAACTATCTTCAGTTCCTGCTTGTTCTTGGGGCATTTCGCCTTCAGTTTTGTCTTCAGCAAGTGAAATGCATGCTCAATTGGATTCAGGTCAGGTGATTGACTTGGCCATTGCATAACATTCCACTTCTTTCCCTTAAAAAACTCTTTGGTTGCTTTTGCAGTCTGCTTTGGGTCATTGTCCATCTGCACTGTGAAGCAGCGTCCAATGAGTTGTGAAGCATTTGGCTGAATATGAGCAGATAATATTGCCCGAAACACTTCAGAATTCATCCGACTGCTTTTGTCAGCAGTCACATCATCAATAAATACAAGAGAACCAGTTCAATAAGCAGCCATACATGCCCACGCCATGACACTACCACCACCATGCTTCACTGATGAGGTGGTATGCTTAGGATCATGAGCAGTTCCTTTCCTTCTCCATACTCTTCTCTTCCCATCACTCTGGTACAAGTTGATCTTGGTCTCATCTGTCCATAGGATGTTGTTCCAGAACTGTGAAGGCTTTTTTAGATGTTGTTTGGCAAACTCTAATCTGGCCTTCCTGTTTTTGAGGCTCACCAGTTGTTTCCATCTTGTGGTGAACCCTCTGTATTCACTCTGGTGAAGTCTTTTCTTGATTGTTGACTTTGACACAGGTACACCTACCTCCTGGAGAGTGTTCTTGATCTGGCCAACTGTTGTGAAGGGTGTTTTCTTCACCAGGGAAAGAATACTTCAGTCATTCACCACAGTTGTTTTCCGTCGTCTTCCGGGGCTTTTGGTGTTGCTGAGCTCACCGGTGCATTCCTTCTTTTTAAGAATTTTCCAAACAGTTGTTTTGGCCACGCCTAATGTTTTTGCTATCTCTCTGATGGGTTTGTTTTGTTTTTTCAGCCTAATGATGGCTTGCTTCACTGATAGTGACAGCTCTTTGGATCTCATCTTGAGAGTTGACAGCAACAGATTCCAAATGCAAATAGCACACTTGAAATGAACTCTGGACCTTTTATCTGCTCATTGTAATTGGGATAATGAGGTAATAACACACACCTGGCCATGGAACAGCTGAGAAGACAATTGTCCCATTACTTTTGGTCCCTTAAGACGTGGGAGGCACATATGCAAACTGTTGTAATTCCTACACCGTTCACCTGATTTGGATGTAAATACCCTCAAATTAAAGCTGACAGTCTGCAGTTAAAGCACATCTTGTTTGTTTCATTTCAAATCCATTGTGGTGGTGTATAGTGCCAAAAATGTTAGAATTGTGTTGATGTCCCAATATTTATGGACCTGACTGTATGTGGTAGCGCTTGTGTTTGATGCATGTCCACATCTAGTGGAATTAAATTGTGCCTTCCAGGATACTCCTTATAGTGAAGGAAGTATCCAAGACATGCACCACCACCATATTGGGCCTTGAAGAACCCAAGGCACCCATTGGAATTTGTCGGAAAGCCACCACAGCCATGCCAACTCGGGGCAGCCATGTCCATCCTGGAGGCAAGACCCACTAAATGTAGAAAATATAAAGGAATGGAGAGATGAGAGACCATAACCAAACAATAGCCTTATTCCTTCACCCACCCACAAGTCCTTCCACTCAATATATGGTACCATAATACTCCCACCTATGCTCATGCATCTGGCTTGTCCACAGAGGACATACACAGGAACCCCAAGGTTTATGTCCACAAAATTGCTAGTTTGACATTTACATTTTTTGTATATAGTTGAACATTGATACAGACAAAAAATATTTTACATTTATGAAGTTAGGTTGAAAAAAAGCATGGCCCATTTTTCTTCAGAGGGGGAAAAACTATTTCTTCCTGGTCCCCCAAGGAAATCATATATTCCCTGTATCAATATTCTCTGGTGTTAACTAAAAATATTAAAATCAAGTTTTATTTTGTGCATTTGGGAATGCACCCATCTCTGTTTTAAATAAAAAAACATTTGACTTAGCTGGTCAAAAATAGCTCTTAACAGAGATAATCATTTTGTTTGTTTTTTTGAGCTATTAAGACTGCATACTATTGCATAAACATTTTTTTTACAATTTTACTCCTAGACCTTATTTAAAGTAGAACTAAAGGAAAACATTTTTTTGGTTTTATACAGAGTGGAGATGGATTAGAACACCTATCAGGTTGTAGTCTGTGTTCCTGTTAGGGAGCTACACCATCTCTATTTGTCCTGTTTACCCTTATCATTGAAAGTATTAGACAGAACATTTTCCAATGAGGATACTAGTCTTGGCGACCTGGAGATCCCAAAGGAATTCTCTTAATTTGCAGAGATTTTCTCACTTCCTGTTTTGGCTATGGGGTAGGAAGTTATGGTAAATCTTCCCAATTGGACAGGGATGGCAAAGAGTTTATTACCCTTTCTTACTCTATCCAAAATGATAAAAAAATATTTTTGCCTATATTTCTGCTTTAATTAAAGAATTGTATGAAAATGTATCTCATGAATAAACTCACTCAGGGCAATTTAGATAAATGCTGTGTTTTATGACTTAAGCTCTTGGAAGTCACAATGTTGAACTCCTGTTTACTTTAAGTCAAGCATTAAAAAATAAAAAAAAAAATAAGATATAATAAAACTGAAAGTTCATGAATGTGTAAGACCGAAATTCAGGTTAACTTTCTAATAAGTACTCTGAAACTTGACATCTGATGGCAACTGTTTTAGAAGATCAAGACATATGTTAAAACTCCATGTCAGTATGAGATACAGGCTGTTTGCAAATCTGTCACTCTTCTTAGTTATGCTTTGACATCTAACTCCTTGATGATATACATCCTTCATTAATAATTTTCTGAGTGCATGAAGGGGAGCAATGCACTAATCCATCAAATGAGATAACAAATACTTGCAAATTTCCTAGTTGTATACAATAAAAAAACATTTTATTCTGAAAAAAAAGCCATTATTAATGTAAAGATTATTTTCACTTTTTGTTACAAAATGGGAAAACTAAAGATGTTCTCATTGATTTTGCCATATTATTATTATTATTATTGTTATTATTATTATTATACAGGATTTATATAGTGCCAACAGTTTGCTGAGCACTTTACATTATAGTGGGAGACAATACAGTAACAATACAGTTCGATACAAGAGGGATTTGAGGGCCCTGTTCCTTGGAGCTTACAATCTAGGAGGGCGAGGTGAATGGTACAGTAGGTAGTCACTGTGAGGGATGGAGTGGTTGGAAGAGTAGAGGATTCCAGAATTAGCAGAGGGCGGGATAGGCTTCCCTGAAGAGAAAGGTTTTCAGTGATCACTGAAAGGCAAGTAGAGTAGGTGATAATCTGATAGATTGGGGTAAGGAGTTCCAGAGGATGGGTGACGCCCTGGGAGAAGTCTTGGAGACAAGCATGGGAGGAGGAGATGAGGAAGCTAGAGAGTAAGAGGTCTTGCGAGGAGCGGAGTGTACGGTTTGGGTGATATTTAGAGATAAGATTGGTTATGTAAGTTGGGGCAGTGTTGCGGATGGCTTTATATGTCATTGTTAGAGTTTAAAATTTTATCTATTGGGCAACTGGGAGCCAGTGGAGGGAGTGACAGAGGGGGGAGGCGGATATGGAATGGTTAGTGAGGTGGATGAGTCTGGCAGCAGCGTTCATGATAGACTGGATGGGGGATAGTCTACGATGAGGTAGGCCAATGAGGAGGGAGTTACAGTAATCGAGGCGTGATATGACAAGGGAGTGAATAAGTTGCCATATACAGCTGAGACCCGAGAAAAGCTTTTTCTGAAATGGAGATAAAAAAAGACAAATCACATATAAACAAGCACTAATTTCTTGCACTTTATAATAAAGTAAAGTACTGGTCAATATATTTTAGTTAAAATAACACTGTTCCTTTGAACTAGAGAAACATGGAAACACACTACTAACATATTTGTGATACTATTTTTTCATATAGTTCACTTTCTGTCCTGTAGATGCAACAAAAAGTGAGTGGAAATCTCTAAAAGTGAGGAAAATTCCACTTTTGGCTGGTTTTTACTGGAAAAGTTGTCCCCATAGGGAAACTTCACCTCTTGTTCTAGTGACAACTGTACAGTTTTGGATTTCCTGTCGCCTTCTGTCTTGGTGACAATGACTACCAGAGACTGTATGTCTCCAGGTGGACACAAACAGCTAAAAAAAAACCCAAACAAACACACAGGCAGCTTAAAAAAAATAAAGAAAAAAAACTCTCTATTCAGACCAAAACTGAAAAAATATATGTAAATAAAATTAAAATATACTTACTGGACTTAGGGATGCATTTCAGAGGCAGTGCTAATATCTGCTGTAAAGTAACATGTCAATAATCTGCCAGCTTTCAACAATATATTTATGAAGATTATATAGTTATGCCTCTGACAATGGCTTTAGAAATCATAAATACCATATTCCCAGTAAACTAAAGCTGACCATACACTAGTAGATTTCTGAATTAACGTTTATATAAATATTCATTCAAAAATGCATGCAAAAATTCTCAATATATTCGATGACTTGACAAATGTCATTGGAAATTACTTCAACAATTCATACCCGTTAAACATTCAATTTTAAAACAAATGAGAATTTCAGAACAAACAATCACATATACTATTAGAAATTCATTCATTCAAGAAAAAATGTCCTGTTCCTTTGAATTTTCTCATCACTGCAGTCAAAAATGAACATGGTTTGACCACACTAACAGCTGGAAAATTGAACAAAGCTTCACAAAACATTGAACAAAACATTCCAAACAAAATTCTACTAGTGTTTGGAAACTGGGACCAGTAATGATTTTAGCCCACCAAAGAAAATGCTCAGGTAAGATGAACTAATCACTAAGCATCCCCTTAGAGTTCAGTCTTTGTCTACATTTCCTCCAGTGTTTCTTTGGCTCCTTTATCAAAGCAATTCATGGAAATTTTACAAGACTCCACCTGAATTATCCTAAATGCTGAAAGTACCTGTTTCTATATATTAAATATAGGTAGCATTGCTGTTCCTCTAGCTTGAATCTCCCTCCATGCATCATTAATAAAAATAACTGCTGTTTCTAATACGTTAACATTACTGGTTAAAGTCACCTCTAAAAATTAAACGCATCAGTTGAGCTTGGCTTATGGTTACTGTGTTGAAGTTGGCTACTTTGATTAAATCGAAAGGGATGACTTTCATGGCGTGTGGATTTGTACTGTATCCTGGCTGAAGCTACTGGTTTTCTTACCATGTGCAGCTTCTTAAACACTCTTCTCACACTCTCCTGTCCCATATTCTCCCCCTTGGTCTTTTTTTGCGTTATTCAGAAAGCATAGCCACTTAACTGATCCCCTCCGTTACCTTTACCTTAGGTGGCATGTTTTATGCTCAGTGTGCAGGAGGTCTCAAGTCATAATCTCATTAAAAAGTGATTTTATGTTTGGTTTCTCTTTGGTAAGTGCAGAAGAGCATCATGAAATAAGGAATACATCCTTATTTTTTATATTTGCCATGAAAATAATGACATGTAATTACTTCTTTAAACAAGAGCAGTCTGTGCTGCCCATAGTTGCCAAAATGATTATCTTTCATTTTCCAATTTTGTACAGGAAGAAGTTTTTATTTTAATTATTAGGCTTATTATTCACTAAAAAAAATTGATTGCTGATGTATCATCTCAACTAAGCAACTTGCCATGCTTCAGAAAAAACATTAAATAAAAATGACAAGTCGTGTGATTGGAAAATGGGCTCTAATGGAATAAAAATTATGTTCTCTTTAACAATTTTATATTATTGAAAAAACAGTCAAGTTAAGCTCATTTCTGGTAAAATCACAACATTATGATGTAATTTGATGAAACGTTTATGTTAATGTATATTTTTACAGCCTTAACAACTTTTAGTGAGTTCTAACACTAAATACAAAGCAAATGGAAGTGACTAATGTTGCAAGGAAAAAAAGAGATAACTATGAACATTTAATCACTGGCATTTATTCATTTATGCACAAAGTGAATTATTGTTTTCATTAGGATGTAAACATAATTAGGTAATCTGATTTCCCCACACCAACCAATAATATTACAGATTGTCAGTGCCTAAATTAATTTGTAGGTTATAATGAATATATTTTTTTTTTATCAAGACATGGGTAAAATTCATATTGGATTCCTCTGGGTATATGTCTTTTTAATGGTGTTATTACACAAGTTTGAATATTCTACCAAATCAATCAGCCAAGCATAGTGATACTTAATTATTTAACCCCTCTCATGCAATGACTCTGAAGTAATTGACTTCTTGGCTTTGTTAAGTTTGTATTCATCAAACTGACATGTTAGGTTCTATTATGCCATTTATAGTTAGTACACAATAGCAATGCTGTTTTTGCCACATCTGCAAAATAAATGCACATCGGTTCCTATATTATGTGTTTGTGCACTAACCACTTTGATCTTAGTATGCCATATGGTATACTGACTGTCACAGCCCCCATGACACCCCACCCTTGTCAGAACCCTGTAGATGAAATACGTATATAGAGTTATTTAAGTAGGAAGACATATATAGAGATAGCCATCTACATGCTGATTGCATAAACATGTGATGCAAGGTAAAACAGATCCTAGCAACTGAATACAGTTTTTCAACTTTAACAAGAACTGTACATATCATTGCAACTAATTAGTGTATCCAGGTGAGTAATACCTTGTTTTTTCAGGATATATTTACCTTCCATTTGTTGGTAAATGGTAATAGATACAGTATCTCCTGATTTGATTTTTGTTATTTGATTTGATATTGTTATAAAAGAAAAACTGGCACAACATCGTAACAAATATATAATTTTTAAAAATATAATGGTATATTTCTAGCTATTACCATAACCTGCCACCAAAGAACAACCCAAAATAAATTCTTCTGCTTTTGACAATTGCAGCAGTACTACATTTGTGTATGTTATTTTCTGTAGGACCCAGAAACAATAGTGTGCATTTTACGTTTTGTATAACACTTAAAACACACTGACAATGAATTAAAAAAAAAAGCATTTTAATCCGACCTAAAAAATAGTGACACTGACCTTTGACTCTGACCATGACTTTTGACCCGAACTCTAACCATGAAACGTACCTAGATTAAACCTATAATGTAGTTTTTTGTTTTTAATACACACTCCCAGTTCACAATTATTACTACGAAACCTGAGGCTCTCAGTGAGAACAAAAATGGCACATATATGGTGCCCGGGAGAAGAAGATCCACTTCCAAAATGCCACATATATTTGTACAAAGATTAAACCAGGTTCATTGTATAGTACAAGCAGCAGAAAACATTAATTACTATACTTAAACTCTCTAAATATTTGCAACCCTGTTCAAATTCTTAAAAAGGATTCAACCTCAGACCTGATCTAAGAATTTCAACCCAGTTAAAGAACCCCAAAAGGTGTAATTAGCACAGCAAAGTTTGCTGGCCTTAACTTTGGTTTGAACAAATATTCCTTAGGGGGTTTAGACCTAAGTTCTTCCCCACTGGGGCAAATGAATATATTTTTTACAGAGGATTAAACTGTAGACATATACTGTATATATTTGTATTCTTTCAAAAACCTGTGATCATAATATTTTCTGCATTCCAGGTGGGCAGTTTCAAATTAGGTATTATGATACAATTCTTACCAGCTGCTTTCTGACTGGAAATAAAAACAGAAAGGTATTTGCAATTTACAGTAAATGAAAAGGTATTTGTAGCATATAAAATTGTTATATGATAGTTGAACAAAAGCAGAGTTGCCCCTTAGAGACTAAAAAGCATGTATTAAACAAGCTTATTCATATAAAAAAAGTTCAATAATTTAGTAAAGGAGAAAAGAGGTGTAGCAATAGCAGTGCCATCACTAGGGTTGGTGTCACCTGGTGTGGTAAAACATGGTGTCACCCCCCCCCCCTCCCCAATTGGGCTCTCTCCTGTCTAGCCTGACACAGTGCCCTGTAGGGTAGGATGTAATGGGTAGTTAGGTAGATGTTCTGTAAATTCACTTTGAACTCCACCTTACTTTAGTCTCTCTCTTTAGGTATTAGATGTGCATAAAATAAAGTGAGAGCACATCTAAAACCTAAGGAGAGTTATGAAAATTAGTTGGAAGTGAAACATGCCATTACCTGGAGGGATTGGCATTTAGAAGGTTAAAATGGGCAGTGAGGAAATGTGATAGCACCTCCTCACTGCCTTGCAAGTGCCTCTAAAAAGTAACCTGAGCATGGATCACTTTTCAGTGGAGTGCCTTCTGCAAGTGTGAACAAACCATAGAACACACCGGTGTTCTATTGTTTGGCCGCATTGGTGGTGTACTCAGTTTTCCTGTATTTTCCCCTGGTTTTAACCGCAGTCCCATAGACTTCTATTAGGTTATACATTTTTGCAGAGCTTTCTGAAAGCGCTCCAATAATGCAGCATACTGGACTTTTAGGGTGCTTTCAGAAAATGCAGCACAAATGTGCAACCTAATTGGCATTGCAGCTGTCACTAGGGGTAAAATGCAGGAAAACTGTGATTACACCACCACTGCAGTCACACCACAGCACACCAGTGTGAACCCACTTAAAAGCACATAGAACTAAGTACTGTTAATGGTTCTATTGGGGGACAACATAGGAAAGAGCCAGATGGAGAGAGATTCAGGAGAAAAATGGAGGGAAGGAGGGGGGCAGAGTACAGTCACAATGCTCAACTGCTCACTCACTTCAGTCCCCAGAGCCTCAGTCAACGGCTTCATATTTACAATGTAGCTGTCGGTTGCTTGATTTAAATTTTACCACTCACACATCCGCTTCACATACACAGCACAGGGGCTGCATGGAGTGTGTGTAGGCACAAGGAGGGAGGGGCGGGAGGAGGCAGAGAAGATACAGCCTCTCCCATTCATGTGAAGGGCGGAGCTGTGGTGTCTTGGCTCAGTGAGAACAGGAAACAGACACTGAGCCGTGTGCAGATGCAACCAACAACCCTATATTTACAATGTGATGGCAACACTGATGGGGCCCCCTACTGACCCCAAGCCCTTGGTCAGTGCCCGAGTGCTCACTCTGCCCCTGCCTTCCTACTTGATGGTGTCACCCAGGTGCGGTGGTCTGCACTCCCTGCCAGGGTCGGACTGACAACTCAAGGGACCCCTGGGCAATAGGGGATCATGTGACCCCTGTGTCCTTGCCCAAACTCAAAAAAGCCTATGAAAAAGGTACCAGGGGCATCTCATGGGGCCCCCTACTGACCCCAGGCCCTAGGGCAGTGCCCGAGTTTCCAAATGGTCAGTCCGCCCCTGCTCCCTGCACCTCCATAGCAATGCCAATGGGTGAACCTGCCTGGTGTGAACACACCACTGAATCATAGGACAGCTTTTCTGGCTCCTGTGGTTGAGCTATCTTCCCCAGGACAAGGGATACTCGCACCACTAGTACATAGAGGATGCTGGAGGATTAACCCCTAGACTGCTTCTCTGTTCTTGCACCCAGATGTGACAGATTGTAACCAATACCATCTCATTTTTGGTGCGTGTACACCCATCAGAGGTGGTGGATTCCCTCCAAGGATATACGCACATCTGCACTTTGTTCACTTGGATATATTATGATTTAACCTGAGGACTATTATTGCTCCTTTTCTCTACTGATGAGATTGGAGAGATATATATGGACATTTATTTATTCACTTTTATGCACAAATTGCACTGAATAGCACTTTAATATTTTGCATCAATATCTATATGAATTGTCATTTTATTATTTATACATTTATAGCACTGCACTTTATCCATTTATATATTTCTATTGGGACCGTTACCTATGCCCTAAGGTGCTAGCAGCTTCCTATATATATATATATATATATATATATATATATATATATATATATATATATATATATATATACTTATATATACTTGCGATTGCTTATTTACTTTTTTGATATTGCAATACATGTTTGTTCCAGCTGGCCAACTGCGTCAAAGTGATAGTGGATATCTGATGCAAGCAGTCACAGCTGGAAATAAAATGAGCTATAGACCAAAATCCAGGGATGTGTGTGTATATATATATATATATATATATAAATGATGATGAACTGGTAATGGTTATCTTATATTACTGAAGACCTGGTTACAATATTACACACTTATGGATAAAATGAAAATAAATACAGATTAGTAAAACCAGCATAACAGTTTTTAAATCGATATTGCTAAATAACTCCTAAGAAGCAGTCTTGAGAGGTTTTGCTAAAATATAAAAAAAAAGTGATTGCCAACCAAACCCTCCCAAACTGCGAAAAAAATGCCAGTGACACTGTACAAAAATGAAAAAAAAAAACAACATACTGATGGTGTTATAAACCTGGTTCCAACACAGTTTGTGAAATTGTTTATCCTTAAAATCTTTATTTTGCCCTATACAAAATGAAACCACACTTCCCTATTCAGCAGCTGACAATGTACCACTGTAATCATTAGTATATGAGTACAAGAATTCAAAGGGCTGAGTCCTAAAAAATAAATGTTGAGCCTAATCACTACTAGCTGCCTGGACAGCAATAGAAAGAAAGGGCTGGTGCAACAACTCTTGTTTGTGCCTTAATTGTGCCTTGTAAAAGTTAACAGTGATTACAAAAACCTAGTTCAAGTAAATAATACATGTTTTACTATGCTTACAGGTGCCTGAAATGAGAACAGATTGGAAAATTGTCTGATAAGGGATAGAGCGTGAGCAAACACATCTGTTATAAGCATGAGGAGGCTAAAAGAGCTGAGTGAATATCTAAGAAAAGTTTTATTTTTGTTTACTTTTTACTAAATGAACTAAGTTAAGCAAGAGACTCAAACCTTGAGAACATGGATAGCTGTATAAATTAATTTGAGCTAAATAATTATTTTCAAACCATTAAATTGTTTATCAACCAATAAGCAATATCAACTGCATAAGAGCAACGATTGTATGGCAAATGATCTTGGATGGGTGACTCAAACATGCTTTAAAGTCAAACTGGGCTCATTACAAATATTTAATAAATTGATATTCCTACACAAAGCATAGTGATTTTACAGCAGAACTGAACAAAAATCAAAACAAGAAAGCGAAGAATAATTGACAGAACAGAACAGGGAAATATTCAGGAAACAGCAGAGTATTCCCTGTGAGTCATCCAATTTTTCAAAAAAAGTTGTCCTGCTAACTTTTTCACAGATTGTTAAGTCTAAATAATGCAGATGTTGGTTACAATGTAATTGTGATTGTACAGATAAAATTGGAAATCATTGTTTTTTTAATACAGTCTGACACAAACATTCCTCATCATCTTCTCAAGGGATTTGCACTAATAGGAGCTTGTTTCTAACCTTACAATGAATGGTTTTATATTCTGCAGAGGCATTGCCATGTAATTCAGTTGCTTTTTCTTTTTAGCAGCTTGGGAACAATAATGAAGTTGCAGAAATAAGACAAATCTTTTAAAAATAAGGTCAAATGCTTGGAAATGAAGAGCAATTTTGGTCAATAATATGGATTGAAACGAGAGATGACAAAATGTTTGCTGCAATAGGAAAGAGAAAAGAGCTTAATTTGAAGGTATATTTATAGGGATTTGTGCATACAGTTCAGATATCTTAGACTGACAAGCAGGGGCGGACTGACAACTCATGGGGCCCCCGGGCAATAGGGGATCATGGGGCCCCTGTGTCCTTGCCCAAACTCAAAAAAGCCTATGAAAAAGGTACCAGGGACATCTCATGGGCCCCCTACTGACCCCAGGCCCTCGGGCAGTGCCTGAGTTTCCAAATGGTCAGTCCGCCCCTGCTGACAAGTGCCATGGTCTTGGACAGACATTGAAGTAATGATCTGTAGTTTTGTCATTGTCATCTACCCTTATATAGTTCTATTATACATTAACTTCACTAGTCAAATAGCTACATTGTTAAGAATTAATTTTAAACATAGTCTTAGTCAAATCTTGGCCTATAATAAATCTTGCTACATTTTGCCATTGTATGTCAAACATAACTTTTTTTAATGAATTTTATACTAAGTGTATGTAATAATCAATTCATTCAAAACTAGTTTCATCTTGATTCAAACATTTGTAGACATAATTGACCTCATTTATCGTTTGTCTAAGGAAAGAGCTGTTCTATGTTGCCCAACAGTCTCTGGAATAAAACTTTTATTCACCAAATGTAATTTTCCAGCATACATTTTAATCTGATTAGTGACCATATATATTATATGTAAATTATTATTGTACGTTTGTGTACACTTCCCTTTTTTTTTTAGATAGGACTTTATATACTACAATTACTATGCAATAAATTTTTTACTGAAATAGAAGAAGCTCCCATTCTCATAGGCCTACCATACTGGGACTGATACACTGACTGAAGACAATCCTCCAACACAAGAAACAGAATGATTGAAAGTCCCTTGTTTACTTTATGCCCTATCATCTCATTATACTTCACTATACTTCCTCTAGAACAGGGGTGTCAAACTGGCAGCCCTCCAGCTGTTGCAAAACTACAAGTCCCATCATGCCTCTGCCTTTGGGAGTCATACTTGTAACTGTCAATCTTGCAATGCCTCATGGGACTTGTAGTTTGGCAACCCGTGCTCTAGAAAATCCTTATCTGCTCATCAACAATGACTTTGTCAAATTGTTTTTACCTCTGCACTTCCCTATCTAACCTAAAAGTGTTAAACCAAGCTGCTGTGCTTAATATTCGTGATGATAAAGAATAAATGCTGTAAGTGCATAGCCCAGAGCACCTAGTGTTCTCAAACGTGATACATTCTAAATGTGTACTGTACATAAAAAGTGTCTAAATCATCAGATAACAATTTAAATTATACATTAATAATTTAAATTATAACAATAATATTATGCAATAACCAGATATAAGTGCAAATAAAAACTGCATATCATGAAAAAGAGTCCACTCTGAAACAATTCCTCATCTTCCAGGACCACGTCCTTGGTATTAATGTGCTTGGTGCAAAATGTCTCATCGCAGTGCACACCCTAACACCCCGGTCACACCGGGTGTGACTTGGCATGCGATTTGCATGCCAAGCGACTTGCAAATCATATGCGAAGTTGCACCCTATTGTCCCCAATCAGAGCAGTTAAATCAGTGCAGTTCCAACTTGGTCGGAGCTGCACCGATTTCTATAGTACATGTACTACTTTTGGTGCGATTTGCATAGATATCTGTGTAAGGGTCTTGCAAATCACACCTGAAATCGTCATCTCATCCAACTTTGAAATCCTGCGACTTCACTGTAAGTCGCACAATTTCAAAGTTGGGCTTGATGTGACCAGGGAGTTAGAGACAAGCAATCACCAGATTACAGCATTTGCTCATCAACAATACTCTGCTACAACTGGTTGTCTCAGGGTTTATCAACCTTTTTTGCAGTCAAGACACCCTTTAAAATTCTGCACAATCTTGAGGCACCCATTACAAAATGCAAACAACTAAACTAATAGTTTTACAGAATGCTGCAACATTTGCACATGTGGGACACCCAACATCAGAGTTGATTTATTCTTCCAAACCAAATACACTTTTGCACACTTGTACTGAACAGTATTCCATGGTTTCTGTTCTCCCTCAGTTTCTCTCTCTCACTCAGCTAATGTAACCTCAGTGCTGACGGAGAAGGGCAAGCAAGAATGCTGTGCAGGTGCTCGATGTCCTTCTTATCAACTGATGACATCATTGGTTTTTTATGCTGTCATCGGCTAGAAAGTTGTAATGGTGCACAACGAATAACTGTGGCTTTGTGTAACTTAAAGGAAGGATTGATCCACCTGGTGGTTTGTATACAATTTTTGGGCAATTTTTAGACATGTTGCCAAGGAACCTTTGAAGAAACCTGAAGGCACCCTGGCTGAAAAAGGCTGGGTTATCTTATAGCCAATACCCAGTTTACATCCCTGAGACTTCTCATGTTAATTCTGGAAGCTACTCTGTCTATGAGAACTTACCCTTATTTACTTCAGTGAAGCCCCAAACAAAAAAATCACCTTTTGTCATAATCAGCAAGCTCTTTGTCTATTGCATCATCCAGGTGTTAATTCCTTGAGGAAATTGGTGGAAAGGAATGGCTATGTAAGTATACTGGGCAACCCATCCCTGGGATAGAGGTTTCAGCTCAGGCTCCTCCTCTTCTGTTTTACCCTTCCTCGCCACCTAGCACAAGTCCTGCTAACAGGTTGGCTAGGAAGGGACATTTGATCCCAACATTATGCTTGCAGGATATTATTGCTTTATCAGCTCCTAGCATGCCACTAAGGAACGTATCAGAGCAACACCACAAAACATAACATCAGGCTGCACATGAGTTTAATTCTGTACCTTTGAACAGATACGGTGAAGTAACTGGTTCTCTAGCAATTGTATTTGCTACTTTTCCTCTGAGTGTATCTCCTGTGTAATTTTGTGTTTATCATAATTCTGTTGTTTCACCTGTGTCACAATGGCAGATGAGATTTCTGCTTCTGTGCTCAGTTCTGCTGCTTCTACTCGTATTTCCTTGGCTAAGGTTGATGTAGTAAATTCTACATATGGTTCCATTTTTTGTATTCCTTCTCTGTAATTGTATTTTGGTTTGTTATTCTTGCTTTAACACAGTCTCTACAGTAATAGCTATTCCAGCCTGATCTCCTGGTGTAGTGGAGACTCTTGGAGAGCATTTAAAAGAAGCTCTTCCAAGCAAATTACCTCCTCTTGGTTATAACCTATCAATTTCAGTGAAAGAGAAAATGTGGAGGTTTTTGTCAAACTGGATAAAAAACCCAAAGACAAAGGTGATAAAGATCAGAAACGAGCAGCTCTTAGGTTTTCCAATAAATAGATCTAGGTATTTTATTTATTTATCAGTGGTGGGAGAAGATTTTCCAGCAAAGCACTCAGGTCTTTTCCAGCACTTTGATATCATTTTAGGCTTCATGAACACAGGGCATTTTTTCAGCCGCTTTTAGGGGCATCAGGTGTTTTTTTTTTACAGCTTACAAATGGCCCTCCATATTATCCTACATGTCCATGCACACAGACTTTTAAAAGCTTTTAGTAACAGGATCTTTTTGGAGCTGTAAAAAAAAAAACAAAAAAAACATTGCTGGTGCATCCAGGAGCAGCAGACAAAATGGATGCCACATCTAAATGCACCTAATCGCATGTTAACGCTAGGCACATTTAGCACTTAAGCATTAAATAGTTTCAATGGCCAGAATAAATTATTATTCTGGTCAATGAAATGAATTAACACCCAAGTACTTGATGCCTGTAAACACGTGTAAACACTTGTAAAAGCATTAGACACTTTGCAAGCATCAGGCGTAGAAGAGGAGCATCAGGCGTAGAAGAGGAGAATTTTTAAAATGTCCTGTGTGCATGAGGCCTTAGAGTAATTTTCCAATTATGGTGGTATGTCCTGGTATAGTGAATCAATGTTGTGGATCTTTGGCTTAATCTGGTGCAACCTCAGAGACCACATTTTCACGCCAAGTCCTTGCCCAATTAACAGTCTACTTTTAAAAAAAGAGGTCTGCATTGTATTCAATGAATTGCAATGCAAGTTTCTGGTAAAAACACACCCAGCAGGGGCAAATCCAGCAGTTAGATGTCTACCAAAAACTCCTGGTTAACTACCAAACGGAGAATCTACTGAAAAAGGCACAGATCCCAGTGAACTTAGCAAACATGTATGCATGGTTAGAAATTTACCAATATACCAAAATGGCAGTGTTGCTAAGTAATTATTTTAATTTTGAATTTCCTTGTTTATCCTTTCATGGATATAAGCTGCAATTGGGTAGATAATTAACACTAATTAAACAAAATATATTAATTGTAGCACAGTGGTAAGTGGTATGTGCTTCCGCCTAGCAGCACTAGGGTCATTGGTTAGAATCTTAACCATGGCACTACCCACCTGGAGTTTGCATGTTCTCCCTATGCTTGTGTAGGTTTCCTCCTGGTACTCTGGTTTCCTCCCACACTCCAAAGACATGCTGGTAGGTTAATAGGATCCTGTCTAAATCGGCTCTAGTATGTTTATGTGTAAATGTGAGTTAGGGACCTTAGATTGTACGCTCCTTGAGGGCAGGCACTGATGTAAATGTACAATATATTTGTAAAGCTCTGCATAAATTGACAGCACTATATAAGTACCTGAAATTAAAAAATAACAATTTATTTTTTTTAGATTGATAATGAAGTTAGGAAGAGTATTTGACCACGTCATCTGTTTCCCTTTTATTATTTTTCACCTCTCTCCTTTATACCTTGCATCTAAAAAAGGTCCAGGAATATTTGATTCATTCCATCACCTGGGAGGGTGGTATTTGTACCCCCCCCCAATTTTTGAAGGGGACCAAAAAGCCTCCTTCCTGCAGTCCCCCACAGCCACCGGTCAAGTGCTTAAGCAAGGAAGCCCTTCATCCTCATCAAACGGGACAAGGTGTTTCACCTCCTGGCAAGGTACCTTCCCAATGTTGATGGCATGTGGCCTGGTATGGATCAGGAGGAGGAGGCTCATGCTATTTCCCTTTTTTTCCTAGTCTGCCTGGCTGCATGCTTGGATAAGGGTCTGGTATGGATTTAGTGGGGGCTTCACACTTTTGTTCATGTTATTTGCATGGAGTTACCTTTTAAAACACACACACCAGACCAGAAGATTATGGTATACATTTTTTTGGAGGCGAAGCAACACCTTTTTTTTGTTTGTTTGTTTTTTTTGTGTGGAATCCTCCTTGACATTCATACCTGCCCCTCATCAAGGATAGGGGTGTACTATATTTTTAAGGGGAATCCCAAAACTGTTCTTTTTGGGGGGTCCCCATTAACATTTATACCAGACCTTTATCTAGAATATGGGTTTAGTGTAGATGAAGGGGATCCCTTACAAAGCAGCCAGCAGCTGTAAAGTATTAGTAAGAAGAGTCCTCTTTTACGCGGAGGGCCCGTCAATAGTTCAGTTGGCAGAAGCACCCAATGTGGTTGGTCAAAGGATAGTCATGAGTCATCTAGTTTAGAAAATTAGAAAAAAAAAATCTAATTGCCTAATTTCAAGTAAGTTTTCAAGTATTTCAGTAATTGAATGTTTTACTAAAGTAGACCACTCCTTTGTTTACATGCCTATCCTTTGAACAACCACATAGGGCATCTCTGCCAACTGACCTACCGACAGGCCCTTTTTTGCACTGACTCTTACTACTAATTCATTTCACCCATCTGAGAACCCCACAGATACCCAGGATGGTAATGCCCAAGGCACAGAGAGCAACCACACCTACTCTGAATGGAGGTTTTCTCCACCCATGAACTAGGAAGGTCGCTTGTTACCCCTTGCTGGGTCACCACAGTCTCATCCATTGTGAATCCATTTTGAACTTCTTTCCCTATATTGTGGAAGCACTTCATCCTTGTTTCTGAATTAATCTTTTACACTATAAGACCCCCTGGCTAGCTCTTTAGGATCCTTTGATCCGTTATCTACCACCACACCCCAGACCCTATTCTGTAATTTATTAGCAACTAACAGCATTTTGTTTTTGTAAATGTCAATGTTCCTGTAGTAGGTGTTATACATTGTACAGATATGCCACTTCACCAGCAGGTTAAGAGCATTCCCAGACATGCTATTTAAGGGAATTATTCATTTTTAATGTTTCACTTTAAGCATTAATAAAATCACTGCTCCCCACCAAACTGATTTAAAAAAATGTTTGTCTTGGTACATGTTCCCTTGGGCAGTGCCTAGCCCTCTTTGCCATTTAGTTGACAATCCCTTGCCTATTACCATAGAAAATGGTCATTACTGATTAAGATTCAGCTTCAATTGATGTCAGTGGTGCTTGGATTCACCACATAAACTTCTTTAATGTTTGGCACATCTATCCTGAACAGAACCCAGATACATTCAGCTCATGACTAGTCACTTCTTTGGAGCACAAAGTATCTTTTTCTAGCTAACTGAAGAAAGTGGTTTGTCCTTATATTCTTCCTTTTTTAGTTGCTTTGTTTTTTAGGCCAGTCTTTCACAGGAGTCCAGTTTCCTATAAACTGTGTATCTTCCAAGTCAAATAGAAATATTGGGCTGTTCATATATTATATTTAGTCTTATGCTGCATGAAACTTGTTATCTGGCTTAATGCAAGCCTTTTCTTCCCTTTCACTAAAAATCACATTAGTATGCTGCTCTTCATGGTGATATGAAATCATACATTGTATTGCATTCATTATAACTGCTGCTTTTCCATTTCCTGGTTGAATGAGGCACTGATGATGTGGTCCTGACCTCACATCTGAATCCTGGGAAGGTTATATTGCCAATGCCTTCCCCCTCAGATGATGTGCGCTGTCATATGTTTCAGGAGGCACAACAAAAGTTCCAAGAAGTAAAAGGGAGATGCGTTCATATGCCCTTGGAGAAAATTGCCACTGTGAGAAGGATAGTGAGGACAAAAAATATAACTCATGCTAATAATAAAATTATCTGTAAGTATCTGTTTGTAGACTGCCACTACTAACATTTCTAAAAGGTATCTTTGTTGTAAATTTGTTTTAGATAGAGTGACATTCCTCTTTAAAGTTTCCAATATTCCTAGCCGCTGTAATAATATTGTGGACTCTATGGGGTTGACTTACTAAAGCCAAAGAGTGCAAAATCTAGTGCAGCTGTGCATGGCAGCCAATCAGCTTCTAACTTCAGCTTATTCAATGAAGCTTTGACAATAAAATCTGGAAGCTGGTTGGTTTCTGTGCAGAGCTGAACCAGATTTTGCACTCATCAGTTTAAGTAAATCAACCCCAATGTGTCGCTTTCAGTTTTCCATGTTCTAGGAATTGGCCCCAGATTTGGACCTAGAAGCAACTCCTAGCTCAGACTTTCTCTGTAACTTAATTTGGAAGTAGTGAAATGTCTCAAAAGTTGTGCTTTTCCCAAGGCTAAATGTTTAATTTCCTGTGTTTTTTCTGCTCTGTAACTGTTCCTTAGTTGATGTTTATATTGTTTTATCTTTTATATCCTATTTGTTGAAATGTAATTTTAGTTATTCTCACATTCACAAGTTTTTGGCCTGCCTATCATCATGTTTTCAAATCAAGCACGTTTTAAAGTATGTCAGAAACAGGGCTTTCCTATCTAATGAGAAAAATACATTGCATCTGACATTTTAGATCCCTTATTACCATATTTTGTGTTCCATAAGACGCACCTAGATTTTAGAGGAGGAAAACAAGAAGGAAAATATTCTGAACCAATGGACTGCAGACATAGTACAGGAGATGACCAGAGACTGCAGACATAGTACAGGAGATGACCAGAGACTGCGGACACAGTACAGGAGATGACCAGAGACTGCGGACACAGTACAGGAGATGACCAGAGACTGCGGACACAGTACAGGAGATGACCAGAGACTGCGGACCTTTGGGGAGCAGGGGGGGGCGGGTACTCAAATTTGATAGGTACCCGCTCCTACTTCTGCGGAGTTGTCCTCTCCCCTCCCTCCCTGTAGTCTTGTGGGACACGTGACAGGTCCCAGAAGACTACGGGACCATTCACAAAGCACAGAACTTCTCTCGCATGCGCAGTGGGCACCTGGCTGTGAAGCCGCAAGCTGTCACAGCCGGGTGCCCACACCGAAGATGCCAGAGCAAGGGAGAGAAGACGGCCTGTGAAAGCAGGACACCGCTAGATGGGGGAACAGTTAGGACCGAGGAGCAGGTTCTTTTGCACAGTAGAGCCGAGCGGCCAGCTCGGTATTCTAACATGGCGGTGGCGGGAATACTGGACCAGTCGCTCCATAAGACGCACATACATCTTCCCTTATTTTTTTTGGGGGGGGGGGAAAGTGTGTCTTGTGGAGTGAAAAATACAGTATTTACTTTGGATTCTTTCTGTTTTTTACAGAATGAAGCCTTCATATTTCAAGTAGCTTTTCTATTAGCCTTTTTAAGTAATTGGTGATTTTACAGCACAAAATAAATCCTATAATTATGTTATTAGTTTTACTTATTTTGTGGTAGAAGATAATATTCTTAGAATTGTTCCAAGATGGATCAATTTGGTTGAGGTCAAGATCAGGCATTACCTTTCTGATAGACCTGTTCCTCATTTTTTTTCTCCTTATTTATTAGAAACTATCTCCTTTAGCTAAACATCATTTGAATTATTTTCTCTATAATTCTCTCTATTTTATTTTTTAATTGAACTTACCTTCTTGTTCTTTTTATTTCACACTCTTTAAGATCAGAACCACTACTGAGAATAACATTTTTTTCCCATGAATCCAATAAAAGATTTGGCTGTTTGGATAGTATATGTATAAATTGTATATTCATCCCAATTCTTCTTGTTAAGTTTATTATACTTTTGTTTTCCTTGTAGGTTCTCAGAAATATGTGGCATGGAGCTTTGAACATTAATTTGTTTTTTTAGGGCGAAGAAACAAGGTCATATTCTAGAAAGCTGTCTTTTAATACTAGTCAATTTTTGCTTTTCTGTAGATGAATTTAGGGGAAAGAAAGAAAAAAATGATTTAGTTATGATTTTGCATTTTCTTTAGACATTTTCCAATGTAGTTATTATTTACGCAGATGGTGCTGGAAAAGTCAAAACATTGGATCCCTTTGCAGAAATTATTTATTTCTTTTAAAATTTATTTTCTCTTCTATCAGGGTATTTTGGAAGAAATGATACCTAATATTCTTTGGTCAGGATCTGGTAATTTAAGATATATGAAAAAGATCTGGAAAAGATTGAATAGGTCTGTAAAAAAATATATATGAGGTCCCTTGCTGTGGGCACTGCAGCTTCTGCATGTACAGTATTTGCAAATGTGTGCAAACAAAACCCTCTGTTTTTAAAATAAACTGTTAGACTGGGATGCACATTTACAAACATGCAGCAACATGCACAGAAAATTAGCACTTTGGCACGTGTTTTGGCAAGGCAAACACACATTGCATTTGCATTGCCATTTAGGCTGTGTTTGCATCTGGGCATTTCCAAGCATAGAAACCCACTTACTTTGTGGTTCTTTTTGGAAATGCGCAGAAACACGCATCACACTTGCATTGACATTTAGGCAGTGTTTGCATTTGTGCCTTTCTAAAGGCATGGTAACTCGCAAAGAAAATGAGCTTTGTGCTTTGTAAATGAGTAGAAACATGCCATGTTCTGCACTGCCATTTAGGCTGCATTCACATCTGCATGTTCTCAAACACCTAGCAACCCACACTGAAAAGGCAATCTTTGCTGTGAATTTTGAAAATGCGAGCCCCGCTTGCATTACATTCGCCTTTATGAACATGCGGCAACTCACACAGAAAACGTGTGCTTTGCATCACGTTTCCAAAATGCGCTTGCACTTGCATTGGCATTATGCAATTGTGATGCCTGTTTGCAGTGCATTTCAGAAATGCATGGCACAGCACCCGTTTTCTGTGTGGGAACATGCAGATATGAAGGCAGCCTAATTGTTAATGACACCCTAATCCCAGTTAGCAGACGCATATTTTAGCACATGACAAAACAGACGCCAAACGCTCCAAAATGAGCACTAAAAAAATGGGAAAATCAACAACCAAAATGTTCTACTTTGGGACATATATCAAGTGTAGGGCAACCTATTCAAGTGAATGGGCTGCCCTATGTGTGACGCATGTTTATTCTTGAAAAACACACAAAAACATGAGCAAGAACATGTGTTTTCATGCTGAATGGAATGTGCTTGGGAGGGAGCTTCTGGGCAACAAGGATGACCAGGGCTGAGTGCTGAGGGTTAAAAAAAAAAAAAAACACTCATCCATCAGGCTAGGTTCACACCTATGCTTTTTGCAAAGCAAAGTGTTACTAAACCCAGGACAATTCATTCACTATATCTGGTCTTCCACAGTATACACTACATGAAAATGCAATCATTGTAGTAAATATAAACTGCTAAATACCTTTTCTCATCAACAGTATACAGCAGTCTTGTGACTTCTATTGTTTCCCAGCTGAACACTGGTTAAAGCTTGTATAACTGCATAACTCCTGACCCTCTGTCTTGACAGTGCTGATTGGCAGTGCTCTGATCAAATGCACCTTCCAAAAGAAAAGAGAAAAATACACACTAAACTGAGCATGTGCAGAGTGACACATAGAACTCTGTAGTATCAGCAGATGGATTGGGGACAGTAGAAGAAGGGGAGGATCAGAGAATACAGAATCAAACAGCCTTTTTACACAATGTATTAACCCCTTAGGTTCCACAGTGAGTATAACAAGCATGCTTTATTTGACATACAGTACAGACTGATTTTACTGTTGTGGGTTTAGTAACACTTGAAAACCTTAGAGGATAAAATAGGCCTGTAAGCTTCAGCTAAATAGTCAGTAACACTATTGCATTTTTTCCTCTTTCAAGCAAAATGACAGTTCCCCATTACCATTGTATAACACAAAGGTCTTTAAAGGTGCAAGTTACTGTATGTCAGATGTGGTGTGCTCCATAGTCCCGGTAGATCACTTAATTTTAGAGTCAAAAGAAACAATATTTTGGCCTGTAAAGACCTAGCTAACAACCTCACTGGTTTATCCCAATATTCATACACTCTTTGACAGACATAGCAAAACTGTAGTTTAGTGACAATGTTAGGCAGACCTTTAATCTTCTTCCTGGCCTGTGAAAGTTGAAGCCAATGGAATTGGAAGAGGGAAAATGTATGCAGCTGTTTAAAATTTTTGACCTGTTTGACTGCATCTGCTACCTGTTGATTATGCTCCTTCTATTTTCTAGCGCCCAATTCTATGAGCTTCCCTGTTTTAGTGACTTTATGAGTTTCCCAGACAAGAGTGGGGGGGATCAGAAGTCAGAACCAGAAAAATATTGCGATAGAGCTACAGCTAGTTGTGAATGGTCAACTGGGTTTGACACAATGGAGTTGCTTAATTTCCAGTCATAGGAGCTGGTCAGCATGGTAGGGATTAGAAGTTGAGTAGTGACAAGGGCATAGTCTGTAACTGAGGAGATTCCAATGAAAGTGGAACTTGGTAAAGACAGCTAGTGGTGGTTTACAAAGATTGTGTTTATTCTGGAATACGATTTGTGTGTTTTTGAATAATAGACATAGTCGAGGTCTTTAGGGTGTATAATTCTCCAAGTTTGCATTAACTGTATGGCTTATAGCTATTTTTTATTAAATTAAATCTGTTTCAAAGGAATTGAACAGAATTCTTGGGAAGTATCTATAGTGAGCTCAAGGGCTATATTCAAATCCCCAGAAAAATAAACTTCCGGCAGCAAAATCTGCTGTATACATGAGATAGAAATTTCATTTGACCCTGGTTGGGTCAGTAAATAGTAGCTTAGATGCATAGGGAATTGCTCAGGCAACCTTTCAAAAAATGAATATCCTATGTTCATACAAAGTCATTTCAGACAATGTGAAATTGTTTCTATGAAACCCTGTGGTGACTCCCTTCACTTTTTTTTCACATCTGAAAAACTGTAGAACCACTGTGGGTAGTAGTGGAAGTTAAGCCCAGTATTGGTAAAATGTGTAAGTTGGGTCTCTTGCAGAAAAGCCATTGAGCTAGAAAGAGGATGGAGATCACAATACAATTGGTGTCTCTTGCTTGTTTTGCCTAAATCCCTGATATTGTAGGTGATTAGGTTAACAGTCACCATAGGATCTTGAGACATTTACTTGCCAATCAAGCAGGCTGTAGGTTCATACCTCAGTGTATTGCGTTTTGCAGAAATGCAGTACTGTCCATTAAACATGATTTCCTATCGGACATGTTCACATCTGTGCGTTTTCACCTGGTGCATTTTTTGGAAAGGGTCAGGCACTTTTTTGAAAGCAAAAAGTTGCATTTGTGGTTCTATAGACTTCAAAAGAAACACTGCAGAAAAGCGTGTATTGTGTTTTTGCCACGTTTTTGATGCATTTTGCATTTTAAATCTGCCTAGCAACAAGAAAAAGAAAAGAAAAAATGGAAAACTCTTAAAAAAAAACCCATCAAAAACGCCTAAAAAACACAACTGCAAGAACGCAAAACACAATGCAAAATGCAATGCAGAAACGACTCAAATATAACCTGCATAGGTGTGAACCTAGCCTAAGATCAGGGGAAGGAAAAGAAAGTCAAAGAGAAAGCAAGATGAGGGAAAAAAGGTGTAGAAAGAGACAAAATAAGTCTTAAAGGATAAGTTCCCCTCATGGACAAAACTAATAAATGCACATTTTTTTTTGCAGGTAAAAAAAAGTTAATTTATTATTTTTGTTCAAAAGGAGCCTGTAAAACATTGCACCAGTGATCAGTAGATCACTGATGCCATGCAGGTCTCCTGCAGACCTGTCAGAATATATGCTTGCCATACTGACAAGAAGCTTCAAGGAACTACCACAGCGTTCCACAACGCTGTGGTAATTCATTGACAACTACAAGCTGACAGCTGCTAAGGCTGTCGGGACTTGTAGGCACTCATTCACAAAACTCTGTGAATGAGTGATGCGGTAATGTGGGCGGAGCCCCACACGGCCATGTTGTTTTCAAATCTGAGAGATAGTACGGGGAGAAGTTTCCCCGTACTATCTGTCAGAGGGAGAGGGGCAGTGAGGGCGGCCCCAACCTAAAAACGAGTGGAACATGTAACATGTTCCAAAGGTGAACTTATCCTTTAATGTATTGGTGAGGTTAGCCCAATGAGCACAATCAGATAATTGCAGTGAACAGACAGTGTACTGGGCTTCCCAGCTACACCCATCTCAGACAAGCAAAAATGCTCAGTGTTAAAGGTCAGAATAATGTTTGCATATTTTGGGTAGGATTTTTTGGGGGGCAGCACAGTGGCTAAGTGGTTAATACTTCTGCTCTGCAGCCCGAGGGTCGTTGGCTCAAATCCCAACCATGGCACTACCTGCCTGGAGTTTGCATGTTCTCCCTGTGCTTGCATGGGTTTCCTCCCACACTCCACAGACAAGCTGGGAGGTTAATTGGCTCCTGTCTAAACTGGCCCTATTATGTGTATGTATGAATGTAAGTTAGAGACATTAGATTGTATGCTCCTTGAGGGATAGTGACTGATGTGAATGTACAGTATATACACTCATAGGCTAATTTATTAGTACTGGGTTGTACTTTTTGCCTTTAGAACTGCCTTAATGTTTTGTGGCATATATTCAACAAGGTTTTGGAAACATTCCTCAGAGATTTTGTTCCATATTTACATGATAGCATCACGCAGTTACTGCAGATTTGTTGGCTGCACATGATGCAAATCTCCCATTCCACCACATCCCAAAGGTGCTCTATTGGATTGAGATCTGGTGACTGTGGAGGCCATTGGAGTACAGTGAATTCACTGTCATGTTCAAGAAACCATAAATCAAAAATGTAGCGCTACAGACCCAAGATATTCCAATGAAGACAGATAGGTGATTCATGCGAATAAATGTCTAAACAAACATAACAGTTCATAAAAAGGGTGACTTTTAGTGATTTCTTCTCTGTCCTGCACTTCTGGTGCTCAGGCGTTGTGCAAAATAGTGCTGATAGAATGCACACTCACCAGAACGCCCAGGAAAATGAGCGTTTAGTAATTATATATTCCCCTCAGAGACATCAGCCGGTCAGGATAAGGTAGTATGCTAGCCTCCCTCAAGAGCTCCTGGAAGTTACTGTGTGATCCCTCGGTAGGTGGCCTGTGGACTTCTCCTTGAGGATCACATACGTTCCTTACCCAGCGATGGCTGCAAATGAATACTCCCCAAGGGAGTCAAAACAAGGACGCCTCCATAGTGTAGTAGGTGATAACAGAGGTTTTATTACATAAAGCATCCCAGGTACACAGCGGTGTATACAAAATAAGGTGTATACTACCTTATCCTGACCGGCTGATGTCTCTGAGGGGAATATATAATTACTAAACGCTCATTTTCCTGGGCGTTCTGGTGAGTGTGCATTCTATCAGCACTATTTTGCACAACGCCTGAGCACCAGAAGTGCAGGACAGAGAAGAAATCACTAAAAGTCACCCTTTTTATGAACTGTTATGTTTGTTTAGACACTTATTCGCATGAATCACCTATCTGTCTTCATTGGAATATCTTGGGTCTGTAGCGCTACATTTTTGATTTATGGTATTTTTAAGGTGTATGGTAACCTGATGTATAGCTGCTGCAATTAGGCGCGCTCGTATACATATTTTTTCTCTACCATGTTCAAGAAACCAGTTTGAGATGATTTGAGCTTTGTGACATGGTGCATCATCCTGCTGGAAGTAGCCATCAGAAGACGGGGACACTGTAGTCATAAAGGGATGGACATGGTCAGCAACAATACTCAAGTAGGCAGTGGCATTTAAACAATGCTCAGTTGGTACTAAGGGGCCCAACGTATGCCAAGAAAATATCCCCCACACCATTACGCCACCATCAGCCTGAACAGTTGATACAAAGCAGAATGGATCCATGCTTTCATGTTGTTTACATCTAATTTTTGACCCTACCATATGAATGTCGCAGCTGAAATTGAGACTCATCAGACCTGGCAAAGTTTTTCCAATGTTCTGTTATCCAATTTTGGTGAGCCTGTGTGAATTTTAGCCTCCATTTCCTGATCTTAGCTGACAGGAGCGGCATTCAGTATGGTCTTCTGCTGCTGTAGCCCATCTGCTTCAAGGTTTGATGTGTTGTGTATTCAGAGATGGCATTCTGCATACCTTAGTTGTAACTAGTGGTTATTTGAGTTACTGTTGCCTTTCTATCTTCTTGAACCAATCTTCCCATTCTCCTCTGTTCTCTCACAATAACAAGACATTTTCATTCACAGATTCATCTCATTGGATATTTTCTCTTTTTTGGACCATTCTCTGTAAACCCTAGAGATGGTTGTGCGTGAGATTCCAATAAATCAGTAGTTTTTGAAAGATTCAGACCAGCCCGTTTGGCACCAAGGCAGCAACAACCATGCCACGTTCAAAGTCACTTAAATCCCCTTTCTTCCCCTTTGATGTTCAGTTTGAACTTCAGCAAGTTGTCTTCAATACATCTACATGCCTAAATGCATTGAGTTGCTGCCATGTGATTGGCTGATTAGCAATTTGTGCTATCAGGCAATTGAACAGGTGTACCTAATAAAGTGACCGGCGAGTGTATGTAAAAGTGCTTTGTAAATTGCCAGCTCTATATAAATACCTGTAATAAATAAAATAAATAGTGTCAGTGTCGGGGTGTCTTAGGTAGGATTTTAAAAAAGCACATTGTTGTTTCTGGGTCCTACTATAGGAATAGACGACTACTAACATACACGTGATGTCACTGAGTATGATCATTTATTTTGGGTTATTGGTTGTTCTTTGGTGGTAAATTATGGTAATAGCAAGAAATATTCAGCTAAATTAAAAAAAAAAAAATTTATTTTGAGCCAATTTTTCTTTGATTAAAAAAAAAAAAAAATCAGGAGCTATCCATTACTATTTACCACCTAATGAAAGCCCAATCTGTCCTGAAAAAAAAAAACAAGGTATAATCCACCAGGATGCACACAGTAGTTGTGATGAAATGTTCAGTTTTACTAACACCAAAATTGCAAAACTTTATTCAGGCATTAACATTTGCTTTACCATTAGTCACTAAGGGGTTAAATAGCAAACAAAATTAGGAAGTACTTGAATGAAATTCAGCCAGCCATTGAATGTACAAGGAATTTACAAATGTTTGTAATAGTATTTATATATATATATAAAATATACTCGTGTATGGCCAGCTTTACCCCTCTTGCTGCATTGTCTATCGTTTACAGTGATTCATCAGGGAGCAGTAACTCCCATTATAATGCATGCAGCAAGGGGTGGAGTGGGAAATTTACCAGAGATTAAAAAATGCCCTCTTAAGCAACAACTTGTAGGCATTCTGACCAACTGACATATGCCGCATTTCCAATCTGCAACTAAAGCATTATTAAATCAATGCAATATGTAGGTCATGCATGCAACTTTTTTTTTTTCTGGGTAAATTAAGTATGTTTTATTATGTGTTAAATTAAACAATTATTCTTACGTGGTGTAATTAAATATATGTATGAATTAATAAATAAATGTGTGGCTTTTTAAGGGTTGTTCTTAATAATTTTATTTTCTACTTGAAATGCAATGGAAAGGCACTCAAGAAAAATATGCCAAGGTTTCTTGTAGAATAGAAATATAAATAAATAAAATAATTTACAGATATTGTTGTGAGCTGATCCTTTTCTGTTCTCCCTGTTTTTAATATATGCCTATTTTCTGGTACGGCTATTATTTCTTGATTGTTTGGAAGTATAGCATCAGCATTATAATTTTCTACCTGGAAGAAGATTGAAAGCAAAATACATATGAGTAAGTAGTAATTACACTGCCTGAAATAGAAACATTATAAATCCTTCTCCACTCAGGAATGTTTTGTGCTGACAAATTAATTAAACTGTACTGGGAGAGCAGAGGCTGAAAGCTTCATTTACTACATTTTTTACAGCATAACTATTTAACTTAAGCATGTGCTTTTTTTTTTTGCTAAAAAGCTGTACATATTTAGCAATGTGTACCATCTCACACAGAATACCAAATACACAGTGCAACTGTTTGATTAACAGGATTTCTGAAAAAATATTAACAGAAAAGTCCTTACTTCCCAGATTCCCTTCCTAATCCACAATTCAAAGCCAACATTGCTTTGTTCTATGTGCTTGTCAGATTGAATTTATCACAATTGGAGCAATCTGGAGCAGATGTGTATGGCAACCAATCAGCTTCTATCTCTCATTTTCAAAGTTCATGTTAACAAGCTGAAGATAAAAGCTGATTGCTTGCCATTCACAGCTATTCCAGATTCTGTCAGCCAGTTTTAATACATTTCCTACAATGATTCTGATAGAAATTATATATTTAATCTTATTGCCATGCCCAGAGTGTACTTTGGATTAAAATTTGCAAAGTATATCTTTTAGATAGACATGCACATGCTGGAAATGTTTGTTTCATTTTGGATACATTTGTTCGTTGAAAATTTTCATTTCGTCATACTCGTTATGTTGAACTGATTCATTTTTGGAATTAATTTTGTATCTTCGACACTCATTTAGTATATTTGTTGGTCCAGCTGGATTAAGAAATGTTTCCAATTTTTTCAAAAGATTTCTATATATCAGTTTTTGGTTTCAGTATTTTGGGTGCGTTCATATATTGAAACTATTTGATATTTTCAAATGCAACAGAATAAATAATGCAAAATTTGGCAGCCCCAAATTTTTAAAACCTAAGAATTAAATTAGACTGTGGAAATAAACTGACTGACTGTGATAATTACAAATTCAATTGAAATCACAACTTTACTTGAATCCAAATTATCAAATGAATTTGAAAATTGAATTAATTGAATCATGTGAGATTATACAAATGAAAAAAATGCATTCATTAATTTCACTATCATTTTTGGGGGGATTTATTGACATTCGTTACTATGTCCATTAGGAAATTTGCATATATCCAAATCTCTGAAAATTGATTTGTTACAAAATGAAATGCACACGTCAACCTTTAGATAAGGCAAGATCATGGGCTGTATGAGGCGCATACTCATACCTGAAAATACACAGAGAAGTCAAAGACTTCCCATTTTCCTAGAAATCCCTTTTTAACTCCAGTCATTTTTTTTTGTCTTACTTTTGAAAAGAGTGAGGATGACTTTTCCTGTCAGGTTACTATTTTTGCCTTTCACCTCAGATAGAAAACAAAGGAAAAGCTTCTTTCTCTAAGACAGATATAAAAGACAAAAGCAGGGAGGGTTGTCTCACTGGGGACAAAAAACACATATCAATAAAACACTGACACAAGTTCTATCCCAGCAAGACTCTACAAAATATGTATTTGTGGCCATTGTAGAGATTTCCCTTCACTACCTGTTCTGACAGGCAATGACGGAAAAGCTCTACAATAGGGACACAGACAACAAAAGTATCACAGAGAACACTCATATGAAAAGGTAATTCCCTACTATCTATAACCACACACTTTGGTTGGTCATGTAACGCGTATGTAAGGCTTCTTTCCTGCCTTACATATCATCATTCTGCTTTTGGTGTGGATCTCCAAGGAAATCCAGTTTTATGCTGCCTCCTGTGGATGGGAGCATTATCCCCTCTTTTACCTTTCATTGGGTTCTTTCTTGGTGTCTTCTTCTGTTCGCTTTCACCATGGTGTCAGGAATCCCAGGGTCCACCGCGGCGCACGGGACTGCGCACGCGCGGATTACCTAGGCGCAGCAACATGCGCTAGGACCTAGGCGCCCACAGCAGCAATCGCGGTTGCGCATGTGTACTCACGCACAAGGGCGCGCCCCGGCACCAATGACAGCGCAGGGTGCACTATTTAAACGGCCCCTGGCAATGCTCACATTGCCGTTTGGTCTTATTCCTGCTGTACCTGTTCCTAGTTCCTGAGATTGCCTTTGTTGCCGAACCTGCCTGACCCGGATTGCCATGACCTTCTCCTGCCCTGATCCCTGGCTTGTCTGACCATTCTTCTGTCTTCTCCTGTTTGCCTGACCTCCTGTTGCTGAACCTGGCCTGTGACCCGTTTATCCTTTTGTCTGCCGCTCTGTACCGTCTGCCTCCGCTGTTACCGACCTGGCCTGTCTGATTATGCTACGCATCACCTCTTCACAACTGGCTCTCACCTGCTACTTGCCATTGGCAGCTACCTCTACCACAGCTGGTTGTACTTGGGGGCCGCAACCTGGTCTCAGGCTGCTTCAAGTCCATCCCCACCATCAGGGGCTCTGGAGAAACAGCAGGCTGAGGCTTAGACTCCGCCCTGGGGAATTCCGGCCTGTGGGTCACTAGAGGCTACCACCAGTCGGCTCCTGACACATGGTGTGTGTGATAAGCAGTCCACATATAAAGTGAAATCAATGATGTAGCAATGTAAATCTGACAAAGACTCCAAACCAATCTTCTCTCTATAGAAAACACAAACTTATTTTGCCTTCAGACTTTGTTAATCAGCTTAAATTAAAATCAAACAAAAAGCCTTTATTTATTGACCTAGCATTGGCTGGGTACATGGCAATCAGACCTTCCTGGTAACCTGGTATTGTGGGAACACTTAACCCCAAGCCAATGATTCTCAACTCTCTGCTGTCTAACTAAGTTATCAATTAGACATTAATTATTCATTTATTTATTTATACTACACTCCACCCCCACTGTAGCCTAGCGTAAGCAGTTTGGCAGAGGAATTAGGATTGGGATCACAGAGTGTCATATTGTGGATATCACTAATATTGCACCTTACTGGATCCTAAAGTGATCAGAGCACAGTATGTAATTATTGGCTTGTCACTTATTATGACTACATTCTTAATATTATACTGTAACTATTTTTAGTACTCTGTTAAGTTTATTTATTTTAGCGCTTCATTATTTTACACATTTTGTTTATTCACTCTTGGCAGAGGAAGTTTTACCACATTAATATACAATAATGTCAGGAGGAGGATTATAATTTAAACCAGAATTGTTCTTTATTCTAGACCTAGGAATCAGTACATATAGTATACCTTACGCTGTTTTGGCTAATATCCTGTGTACACAATTACTAGTGGGCTCCTCTGCAACACACACTACATTTACAGGGGTTATATACAGCCCATAGCCTGTTTATTGATTTACAACAATACCAGGAGCATGATAAGGAACATAACTGACTGACATCAGTCATTTACAATAATGAAATAGGCAATAATCAATTTACTTCTGGAGAAATAATCCTTGTTATTGGCCTGGGTAATATATAAGAACTCTGCTCTAGCATCACTTTAAGGGTTTTGCTTTATTCCATCCACTGAAATAATTGACTTTACAAAAACTTTATGCTCACACCTCATCATCGTTACCAGCACATTCCAAGGCATAATCTGGGCTGCCTAAGGTATCTAGATACATGTTGTATTCTATAAAACATGCACATCTGGACCTAATTATCCCACAGCTTCCAGATGCATCTGATGCACGGAAACAGTCTAACTTAATTATCCATTAAACAACTCCCAAAGCAGAGTCTCCTAATTCTTGATGGGAGTCTTTCTTGCATAAATTGATTTATAAAGAGTACTTGCCAATTGTTGTTCCTCCTGATTAAGGAAATTATTTTCTTGCCAAATGTACATATGTTATATCAAATGTTATTAGTTTGACTGCTAGTTCTTTGGGGACCAAAGGCTTTAGGTGGGGGGTTGTGTGCAACACCCTGCTATAACTCAGATTACAGGATGTTAAAAAAAGACACAAGGTGGCAGTGTCCTGCAACTCAGTGGCACACACACTCTGGTGAAAAGCTTTGTGGATTTTGTAGGCTGAACCGCAGGACCTTGCTGGGAGACAGTGAACTAAAAGACTACATTTCCCAGAAGAGGTGGCATGTGGGCAGAGGCAGATATACATATAGAGAAGACTGGGGACAGGAAGTGAGCTGGGAGAGTTGGAAGGCGGGTGTGAGAAGGCTGTGCAGCCTGTGGGCTGAAGGAAAAAAAGAGAAGAAATCTCTGCCAGAAAAAGTGTGTGGTATGCCCACCAGTAGAATATACCTCCCTGCATCCACCCACTTCTAATGGTAGGCACACATTAGGTTGCACGCTGCCACGTGCACCAATTCCAAGATTGTACAAATGTCTAAATAGTGGTAAATTTGAATAAAAATTGTCCACGTATAAGTGGTACCCCATATGGAAAAAGGATGACACCAAGACCCAAACTATCTTGCCACTGCTCCCCATGTAGTCTGGGCATCCGGGGGGCTCCACGTGACTTTTCGCTCATAAATCCGAAACTTATATATGTATAGCCTGTTGCCCTCTCACAGGTCTTATACATCTTGACCCCATATCTGTACGCTTGCTGGGAAGAAATTGTTTGAATGCAAGGCAGCCAGAAAAATTAATTAATCAACGCAGATGTTTTGCTGGGGAGTATAGACATCTGCAAATTTTTGGTTAAGGGTGTACGAGGGGCCGAATTTTGTGGAACCAGTCAAATTTAAGGCCACCCTGAGGATGACAGAGTGTGTTGTCATTGAAATGCAAAAACACATTATACTCTCATATCTATGCCTGGCCATGGCAGCAGTGAACACAGGCATATGATGAATTGGGTCTGTGGACCAATACATCCGCAATTCATTTTTTTTAGTAATGCCCATGTTGAGGGTTAGGCCCAAAAAAACGTTAAATTCGGAAACCGTTATGAGTTTCCATGCAAATGTTCTGGCAAGGTTTGAATTTGGGTTGGCGGCGATAAATTGTTGTGCATATAAATTGCTTTGATCCACAATCAATGCATACAGATCTTCCATGAAAAACAGCTCCAAAAAATCAAGGGGGGGGGGGCAGTTAAATTTGCTGTTTCCACCTGAATTCCAGGTTGGGCAGTGAATGGGGGAAGTATGGGTGCTGCAGAATTTGTGGGCTGCCAACTGGGATTTGCAAGTACATCTGGAAAGATACTAGGGGCTCTACTGGCTTGTGTGCGAATTCTTGGTGACTGCAGGACAATACTTGTGCTCACCACCGCACCATCTTGTACTGCACTTATGGGACTCACCACATCACCAAGTGATACTGCAGTGCTGGTATCTGAAAGACCAGGATGTACTAGGCCGCTGGTGCTCGCCAGTTCACCAAAAGGTAGAGCGGCACTAGTACTGGAATATGAGAGTCTTAAAAATTTACTGGCAAATGCTAGCAGAGATTAGGCCTGATTCTGAGAACACTGCGGTTTTTTGTGCAATGTATCAAGTGACAGTGACCTACTGACACTGCACTTGCTGGGGGGGGAGGGGGGGTAAGTGTAGGGGCTAAATGCAGATGCTGACAGGTGACGGAGCTGATCCCGCTAATGCTGCGTTTTTGGGGACACTATACTAATGTGAACGCTGGTATAGTGCTGATATGATCAAAGATATTGATCTGTTCAGACACTATACTAGCAATGGAGGTTTATTGTTTATGAGTGTGTTCCTGGCAATCAAGGGGTTAAATGTGATTACTTGACGGGCAATCTGATACTATCTGGGAAGGGCTTGAAAATCACGGGAGCGTAAATCACGTATATATACGTGATTTTGTGCACTCGTGCCGCTCTGTAGAAGTATTTCTACTATAGGGTGGTTAGGAAATGGTTAAAGAAGCGGCGCTGTGTTTCTTTAACTGACAACTGCGCGGTCATGCAGCACTGCACCCAAATGCTTTCTTTCTGTTGTAATTGATCTCCTGTGCATTTTTATTTTTTGCGCTATTAAAAAAAAAAAAGACCGACAATTTTAAGAAAAAAAAAACATTATTTTGGACTTTTTGCTATTAAACATGTCCAGTAAAAAATGTAAAAATCAAATTTTGTCATAAATTTAGGCCAAAATGTATTCTGCGACGTGTCTTAGCTAAAGAAATTCTGAATAAGTGTAAATTAATTGGTTTACATGAAAGTTATAGCGTCTACATAACTTATAACTATGGCGTTATAGATACTATAATTTTTTTTTTATATACTAAAAATGACAACAATCAGCGACTTATAGTATAGGACTATGGCAGGCATTCTGACACTGGGGGAACGGACTTGGTGTCACTGACATCCCTAGTGACACCAATACAGTGATCAGTGCTAAAAAAAAAAAAAAAAAAAAAAAAGCACTGACACTGAACTAATGGCACTGGGCAGGAATGGGTTAACATGAGGGGCAAATAAACGGTTAACTGTGTGATGGGAGAGTTTTATTAGGGAATGGGGGGGTGTTCTTCACTGTAAGCACACTGCTCTGGATGGCTGTGCACAACTATCCCCCTTAATAGTGGGAACTCCAACCGTGGCATTGCACTGGGAATCCAGACTCCAGCGACGGCGGTGAGTGGATCATCGGAAAACAAGCAAGGCCCAGTCTCTCCTTTTTAAGGAAAACCCCCTCCTTCTCCTGGAGGACTGAGCCTCTGTCCATTTTTATAGCACACAGGACCAAGGGGCCAGACCCGGAAAACTGAACTGAAATGCTGGATCTCTCCTGGGGCTGCATGTAAGGACTGACTGAGGGCAAGGATCCTGTGAGTAGAGCCTCTATGATACCTGCCCCTACATGACCTGCACTATGGACTGTTCAAGTCTTTAAATACTGTTGGTACCTACATAGGCTATAGCTGTGCCCTTATAGATTGTCCAAGTGTTCAACTTCAACCTCTGCATGGCCCCCAGCTGTGCACCCACAGATCATACAAGTCAATTTGTTCTTGTATTACTGTCACTGACTGAGAAGTGAGCTCCTCAAGCTGTATTATGCATTTTGGAGTATTCCTACACCCCACTACTCTTTTCCGTTACAGTTTATTCAGTGTTTTAGTTATTAAAATTACAAAAACATCCCTGGACTGCTTCATTTAGCTGGAATGGGTGGACTTTTGCCATCTGCTTGGCTGCCGTTGCATTAGTCTTATGAAAGAACCAGCAAGTGAATCAGTGGCTCCCAAAGGGGTGCTCTACATTCAAAAAATCTTATTTCTCTGTATAGAAGTAACATGAGTCTAGAGAGTGGTGGAGATTGGTTTGAATGGTTTTATTCATTGCACAAAAAAATTGACTCAGACAACAGCTTTACATTAAAAATGTATTACATTTTTGGAAACAGAATTGAATGTCTTGAATTGATTGGGGCAGTCCTAAATGATGCCTCTTGCAACACACCTGCATCTTCTATAATTCTAGGGAACAGGGGGTGTGCCACCGTACTAGTCACAGAGCTACTCCAATACTGACCTTTGGCACTTATGTAGAAATGTACACATTCAAAGGGAACACATTAGCCATAACTTCTCCTCCTCCCTCTGAATGACTCAGTCTGCAGTTTCAAATCAGACAGATCCAGCCTGAAAGTCTCTAGTGCTATGCTATGGAAACCCTATGTTATGGGTGCCCCATATATTGGGTAACGGTAATTTGTGAAACAACGATTTATATAAAGGAAAATATCAGTCGCAAAATGTATACCCTTGTGGCAGAACTACAGCAAAAAATAAGATAAATACAAACCCATTAAAAGAAAAAAAAAAAAGCTTTTGCTGAAATATTCATCTTCAATCCAGAGATTTCCCATGCAGTACCATTTTTTCCCACCACTTGACTTTAGTCTGATGGCCATAATCATCTTCCTCCTCCATCATCTTCATGGGCCTCCCAAAGCTGTGACTGGACAGTGAAAGGAGAAACAACAAAGTGATGAGCCCATCTCCCTGCGACTCTGCTTTCTCCTCCTATCAGCATGCTAATCAAGGCCATTTGCATGTAATTTATCATGGAGTGATCACCTGTTAGTGACTGGCCCTGGACATAGATCGCCTGTGTGACTCACATGTGATTGCTGCATGAGAGATTAGATGCGAGTGGCTGCAATGAGCTGCAGGAGCCGGCAGTCTCCCATTGCTTTAGTGGGGCTGCTACTGAGGTTCTCTAATCAAATCAGAGGGAGATGCATTTTCTGATGTGAATGTACCTAACAGCATTCTAACAATAGGAATAACTAATGCCTAATACACATTATTTAAAAAGTCAGATGAAAATATTTGTAATCGGAACAAACATTCAATTTTCTGTTCATCGGTATACTGCTTTCGAGAGCCGATGTTAACTGTTCAGATGAAAATTTCCTGAGGGACATGCTGGAAATTTTTTCAGTAGCAGAACAAACGATTTTCATTAAATTAGTATAATATTAGTCCTTTAAAAAAACCGAATGAGTGAGAGCATGTGTGATCAGAAACATTGATCTACCCTGTAAAGTAGCTACGTGCTCAGGAAGTTTCCGTCTGTCATTTGAGAATTTTCATACCATTAGCCCTTTTGCTGCCAGAGCAGTTTTTGCATTTTTTGCACACATTTGGTAAAATATAAAAGATGAGGTTGCGCCGAGTAAATAAGTACCCAACATTTCAAACCTTAAATTTGTGTGCATCCCTGAAATGGCGATAAACTTCAGCACCCTATATTTTCTATAGGCGATGCTTCAAAATCCCCTACATGTCATCAGCTTAGTGTTACAGAGGAGAAGGTCTTGTGCTAGAATTATTGCTCTCTGTGAGTGCGGAGATATGTGTATCGCAAATATCGTTTTCAGGAGTAGGTGGCCCGACTTGTGCGTATATGTTCGTACTTGTGTTTATGTGGGGATGGGAGGCCTACATTTTTTTTTGCTCAAGGGGAATGCAGTGTGCTTGGGTGTAACTTTTTTTTTTTTTTTTACCTAAATTTTTTTTTCATGATATAGGGGACACAACATCTCCTATGTGATTATTTTTAGGTGCCAGGTTCTCTTTAATGAGATAGATAGTGCTTCCTTATTTTTTACCCAAGTGCAGAGAGTTAAAAAGTTTTAATAGCACACTTTTTAATAATAACTTACAAGAAAGTACAATAACCATGCTTGTAAGTAAAGGAGCCTCTGAGTATCGTACTTTCTTGTAAGTTTTATTACCCTTGTACTATTGAAACTTTTAACTCTCTGCACTTGGTGCTTTCTTCTTTTGTACCCATTTCCTGCACAGAGTTGGCTTACCTCTGGGACAGCCTCCACTTATTGCAGTCTGTTGGACTCTATATGGACTGTGACGTTTGTGGACTGTGATCCTTTTTAAGCTTGCACCATTACTGTTGTTTTGATCCTTTTTAAGCTTGCACCATTACTATTGTTTTGATCTTTTTAATAAGATGTACAGGGTCTAAAAGACCCTGCATTTCTCCTCTGGGCTCCACTGGATGTATTGCAATACATTTCTCCCTGGCTAGCCATCATGCATTTCACCTTCCACAAAACCCTCCCCTCCACTCCCTGGCACCCACCATATCGGCCCCAGGCCTACAGGTGGGCAAGCGGAGCCCGGAATACATGACGGGAGCTTGCAGAACGTGGCAGAAGGAGTCTGCCTGTCAACATTATACACAATCCCAGTGCCTGTCAGGTCTGTACGCAAAATTTGCCCGAAAAATTAATTAAACATAATCTGCATAGATGTGAACCTAGCCTTAAGCATTGATGTATTTCACCCTCTGCCAGCTGTACTCTTTCCTTATAGTTATGACCCACACATGTAATGTAAGGTCATAAAATAGCTTGTGTCCCTTTTAAATGGGATTCTTTATCTTCCAACTCCTTTATTCCTTTTCTACTGTAGGGGTATCTGGTCCCTTTAAATGCTAAACCTCTTTCCCCAGCAGATATTTTTACTTCCTCCAGGATATTATGCGGTCACCATTAAAAAGAGAACCACATAGTGCTTTACATTCTAAAAACTATGTATTCATGCCCACTTTCCATACATTACACTCACATTCCAATTTGCATAGGTGCACTGCTTATTAACAGCCTCACAATGTTATTGCTGGTATTCGGCTAATTCCACATGCTTCACTTCAGGGTTCCTGACGTCATTCAAAAGGTCCGCCAGGATGCACCTCGTCACCAGGACACGTGAATTCCTCAGAGGAAGAGGCACATCAGGCAGAGCTATTGAATGACATCAACACGTTCTACGGAACCCAGAATTACGGTACCTGGAATTAGCTGACCGTTAGCTTCAGCTGATCATGAGGAGAGGGGTCCACTAGCCTTTTGACTAGGTGGACCTGAATATGCCCTACCCTGGTCAGGAGCCTTACACCCAGGGGGCCAGGGAGGGTCCATTCTCTTCAGAAGGGGACCAATGAAACATCCTAGTGCACTTTTTTGTGTGTTCACTTACACTTTTTTTTGGTTCACTAGAGTTTTATTTTTGAGCACCACATCACAGGCCAGTAAAAAAAAAAGTCTCTCTTTGTATTTCCATTCAAAATCTGCTTGGCTATATAAAAAAAAACAGGCATTCAAGAGGCAGCAGTACTGTCTCCTATCTGTATCACAATCTAATATATCTGTTAGCCATGCCGGCACCTCCCTCTGAAAAATGACCCACCATTGAGCAGAGATTTCAGACAGATTTCTATTGTTCAGCCTGCAGAGCTGTGTGCTAGACAAATCTGCAGTGCTGGCTATAATATCCTGAGCTGTCAGAATACACAAACAGTGCCAATCAAATGCAGGTGCTATGTGGGTAAGAAATGTACTTTTTGTGAGCTGGATGGTGGGTGACAGGGCCACCCATGGAACACATTTTAGCCGCTTCAGCAAAATTTGGCCCATGCTTGGTTAGCTTGAGGTTATATGCACACTAGGAACAGAAAAAAAAAATGCCAGGGCCTCTGACAGAGCAGCATAAAAAATGCTTATATTGCAGAAGGGTTTAGGAGAGTATATGGGCACTTGCTTTTAAAGAGTGTTTTTTTTCCGCAAAACTTTCTCCTCTGCATTTATGCACGTTTATGAACATTTAACATTTTTCTGTCTGAAAACTCCTCAAAAAATGCATTTGTGATGGTATTCTTTTTCTATCTCTAAACTCTTCTTTGAGATATGCCTCTAAAAGCCCTAATGTGCATGAACCCATAACATTGAGCTGCTTCTACAGGCAGGATTAAAAATGCAAACGCCTTTAGAAGCAGAATTTTTTTAAGCCCAGTGTGCATGGACCCTCAATCAATGGAATCCTCATTAATCAGAATTCTTTGGACTGGTGCACAAGAAGTTAATGAATACCTGGGTATTTTTACAGCCCAGAGCAGTACACTGGCAGAAAAAAAAAACAGAACCTGGACATATTTAACAGCCCTGCACGTCTTGATCCTGTGATTGTCCAATTTTATGGGTGCACAGGGTGGGAGGGTGTGTATAATGCGTGCTAATAATGAATTTTAATGGTTCCACATACTTGACTGGTATGGGTTACTGAACACGGCTGTAGAAGTCTTGTTTGTGTTTTATCACTGATCTGTAAAGTCTTGAGGGGGTGTCTATGCAGATCCACTAGCAGCTCAAGGCAGTTTGGTTGCGTGATGATATTACAACCAGCTGTCATTGGTGTTCCTGCACAGACTACACACTTGATGACTTTTCTACACTGTCAGATTGCTTGTTCTGGACAGAAAAAATGACCACAATCCACACACAACTCTTCTGAGAGCAAATGATAACATTGAATAATTGTACAGGGCTCATCTCAGAGCTGGCGTAACATTTAAGAGGAAACTATAGTGATTCAGGGCAGGACATGAGAACAAGGCTCACGGGTCTGTTTTGCTAGGTCTACTAAAAATCACCTCTGATTAAACACAATGAGGTTCATTTATTAAAACTGAAGCGTGCACAATCTGATGCAGCTGTGCATGGTTGCCAATCAGCTTCTAACTTCAGTTTGTTCAATCAAGCACTGACAAAAAAAACAAACCTGGAAGCTGGTTGGTTTCTATGCAGAGCTGCATCAAATTTTGCACTCTCTAGTTTTAGTAAATCAACCCCTATTGATTACTATAAATGCAGCCATAGCCACCGGCAGGTATCACATGCAAAAAATCTGACAAACTGGTTATACTGAAGCCAATCAATGGATTATACAACCAGCCTGCTCATAGATGGATTGAATGTCGGCTGATCCTTGCTGAACTGGCAGAGATATGATCCATCTATGGCCTGCTTCAATGTCATATTTCCCTTCCTCCTCCCTCTCCCTCTCTCCCACTTGGAAATCATTTTTCTTTTTAAGAGTTTTTCTCAGATAGGAGAAAATTAAGTGTCTGTTGCTCTATCCCACCTCCCGGATTCTGCATGTGCTCAGATCTGCTGCATGGTTTCTGGTCCCACTGAGCTCTGCTCATGTGTGTGTTTCCCCAGAACATTTGTGCTTGCGCAGAACTGGCTATCATGGAGGGCTTGAACCTCTCCTGTCTTTGTGCATGCACGGGAAATCTCCTGCATTTCCCGAAGCGCTCTGCAAGGACCCCAGGGGCAGGCCAGCCCTTTGGCCCATCAGTGCACACACCGTAGTGCCAGAGCTGGAGGGGGCTGGGCAGAGACAGTAAAAAGGGGACTCAAGTTCCTCTTTAAATTGTTCATTATAAATTGCTGAACACTACACTATAGAGACACCTTTTTTTCACAATTTACCACCTAAACCCTATGTTAGGAAAGACAGTGTGCCCTTCTAGTTTACAACTGACAATGAAGCGCTGCCAGCACAGTACTCACAGGGGAAAGCTGGGTAGGGTGTTTCAGCAAGTAAAAAGGTAAGCATCCATTTTTAAATAAAGTAGGTGTTATTCCAACTTGCAAAGGTAGAAATACACTTTTTAAGGGTGCATTCACACCTGTAAATGCACCCTGCCTGCAATTACCCCAGCAAGGGTTTCCGTAATTAGCTGTGAGCAGGTAGTTTCATTGAAAGCAATGGTAGATTGCTGGCCCTCTCAGCTAACCTTGTCCATTCACATGTATTCTCTCATGCTGCAATCACATGCAGTTGGCCCTGGATGCATACAGTTTGTGTTCAGCATGAGTGATTACATGTGAGTGAGTGAGATTAGCTGAGAGGGCTGGCAGCCTCCCATTGCTTTTAATGGGGTAGCTAATCACGGGTGCCCTCCTTGGGGTTCTCACATGTAATCACAGACAGGGTGTAGTCGCAAGCAGGGGTGGACTGACCATTTGGAAACTCGGGCACTGCCCAAGGGCCCGGGGTCAGTAGGGGTCCCCATGAGATGCCCCTGGTACCTTTTTCATAGGCTTTTTTGAGTTTGGGCAAGGACACAGGGGCCCCATGATTCCCTATTGCCCGGGGGTCCCATGAGTTGTCAGTCTGCCCCTGGTCGCAAGTGTGAATGCACCCTTGGGCTGGGGATAAGGGGGATTTTTGGCATACTTCTGCATTTCTCATAAGTCTATGAGAAATGCAGACAAACTCGCTCAGTACTTCAGTTTTTCAACCAGGCATTGCTGTAGGGCATCCTTTCATCCTGCTTCCTTTGGTGAGTAATCTGGTGATCTGGGAAACTCTGATCCTAATGTAGAAAATTAATTCTCAGGCACACCCACTGCATGTTCCTTACTGCCCCTTATAAGATATACAGTAATCTCATTACTTTGAAGTTCTTTACAACCACTAATTACATTGCCTGCCTTGGAAGTTTGAGTCTGAATCACAGCAAGCAGAGAAATAAGAAAAACCCAAATCGGGAAGCAAAACTACTGGCTTGGAGCTTCGGATTTTAGAACAGTGGCCGCCCATCCTGGAAAGATTAAATACTCAATGATTGCCTCTACATGTTGCATGGAATTGCTATTTAAAACTCAAAGCTGTTATCAGATGTTTCTCTCCTGAAGTCATTGTGAGCTGCACTGTGTATAGCCAGGTACACACTGTGAGGTTTCTTTTGTTCAACAGGCAGGCTGAACCTAAAAACGAATGCAGGCCATAGACGGGTCGATTATCGGCCGAATTTTCGTCTGCATGAATCACACTGTTACTGGGGCCAGCCCATTGGCCGTTTTTTGCGGATCTCCTCATTTATTTTTATCGATCATGCTGGACCAGTCATGCTTTTTCATTTATTGGCTGAAAATTTGTCCGATAAATGGCCCGTCTATGGCCGACATTACTCACAGATTCCTGCATCCACACAAATGATGTGAATGCAGGGATCTCCCCGACTACCCTATTATATTTTCACAGCTGGGACTGTCCCGCTGTCAGAATACACAGATCATCACTGCAGCCAATAGCTGGAGAGGCTGAACAAACACTAGTTTTCCAGCAGGACCATTCAAAAGAAGCTGGTGTAGTGATCAGCTTCTGTTAAATAGAGAGGACTACACACAGATTGAAATTCAGCTGGTTCCTGCTGAACAGTTCAATTTCGATCCATGTGTACCCAGCTTATGTCCAGCAGTAATCAGCAGGTCAGTGTACCTCTAGTTGTACAGGAGCTCCTCTGTGTACAACAATCACTGACAAATATGTAAAAATTCAGAAATGTAACCAGGGCCAGAAGGACACAGTAAGGTATAGTTTTAAAGGAAATGTTTTCTGCAAATTCTAGTTGCCTGGCTGTCATACAACCCTTGATTTGAGCCACTGACTCAGAACCAGGGGCGGACTGACCATTTGGAAACTCAGGTACTGCCCGAGGGCCTGGGGTCAGTAGGGGGCCCCATGAGATGCCCCTGGTACCTTTTTCATAGGCTTTCTTGAGTTTGGGCAAGGACACAGGGGCCCCATGATCCCTATTGCCTGAGGGCCCCATGAGTTGTCAGTCCGCCCCTGCTCAGAACACGTGCAGATAAGATCTTCGGACTTTGATTTTCCTGATATGTGTAATTGTTCCAGCAAGTGAGAAAGTATTGAAACTAGAGGTTCAAAATAACAGCCAGGTGACTAGCATTTTCAGGAAGACAACAATGGAAGCCCCCACAATTCTTTTGTGAAAGGTTCAACTTACAGGGGTTAAATAAAAAATTGGGAACACTACATGATTTGCAGGTGTGAAAGTGTTTGCGTTGAAAGCGGAAGTGATGTAACATCCTTTTTCTTCCGCTTTGTGATGAGACACCTAACAGGTGGGAAGCCTCACTTTCCTCATTCATTGTGTGCGCTGGTAGTAAATATCAGAGCTTACTGAGCTTCAAAGATTTGCCCACGTAGATGGTGCCTCTGTGACTGAAGTTGCCAATTTATGTGCCATGTCACAGGATACAGTATCGAAGGTTAGGACGGCATATACAGTTTCTAGAAAAACATTGATCAGGGGCGGACTGACAACTCATGGGGCCCCCGGGCAATAGGGGATCATGGGGCCCCTGTGTCCTCGCCCACACTCAAATCACACCCAAAAATCCTATGAAAGGTACCAGGGACATCTCATGGGGCCCCCTACTGACCCCGGGCCCTTGGGCAGTGCCTGAGTCCCCAATGGTCAGTCCGCGCCTGTGACTACAGAGCTCAATCTCAGGCTTCTTGGGACCCAGTCTTCACAGGAATGATGAAAGTGAGGCTTCCCACCTGTTAGCTAGGTGTCTCATCACACAGCGGAAGCAAAATAATGTTACATCATTTTCGCTTTCAACGCAAAACGTCATCACTTTCACACCTGCAAATCATGTAGTGTTTCCATTTTTTTGTCTATGTATCTATGGGAATGTTTGACCATTCTTCCAGAAGTGCATTTGTGAGGTCAGGCGCTGATGTCGGACAAGAAGACCTGACTCTCAATCTCCACTCTAATTCATCCCAAAGGTGTTCTGTCAGATTGAGGTCAGGACTCTGTTTTGCATTGCACTTGGTGATGTAGGGCTAGGATGCAGCTGCTTGGCACCCCATTTCATGAAGCTCTCTAGGCACTGTTGTGCTAATCTGAAGGCCACGCAAAGTTTGGAGGTCTTTAGCTATTGACTCTGTAGGCAGTTGGTGACTTCTGCACACTGTGCGCTTCAGCATGTGCTGACCCCGCTCTGTCATTTTACATGGCCTACCACTTCATAGCTGAGTTTCTGTTGCTCTTAGTTGCTTCTAATTTGTTATAACACCACTAGAGATGAGCGAATCGAACCAGGCGAACCGGAATTCGAGTCGAATTTCAGGAAATATTCGATTCGCGGCGAAACCGAAATTTTGCCTACTTCGGGTGCGCGAATCGAACATTTCCCGATCAGCCGGCAAAAGTGTCCCTGCAGTGAGCTCCGCTATTTCTGACAGTTCTCTGACAGAAGGAACACATGTTTAGCGGTTGAAACATTGTATCTATTAGTTTACATTTAGGATACAGATGTTTCAACCACTGTTCATGTGAAGAAGCTGTGAGAGAACTGTCAGAAATAGAGGAACTCTGCACATACACTTTTTGCCGGCTTGGAATTATTCTTCTTTTCATCCTACTTCTTCTTCTTCTTCATATTCATCCTCAGAAGAAGAGGATGAGGATGAGGATGAAGAAGAAGAAGAAGAAGTAGGATGAAAAGAAGAATAATTCCAAGCCGGCAAAAAGTGTATGTGCAGAGTTCCTCTATTTCTGACAGTTCTCTCACAGCTTCTTCACATGTACAGCGGTTGAAACATCTGTATCCTAAATGGAAACTAATAGATACAATTTGTATCTATTAGTTTCCATTTAGGATACAGATGTTTCAACCGCTGTACATGTGAAGAAGCTGTGAGAGAACTGTCAGAAATAGAGGAACTCTGCACATACACTTTTTGCCGGCTTGGAATTATTCTTCTTTTCATCCTACTTCTTCTTCTTCTTCTTCTTCTTCTTCATCCTCATCCTCATCCTCTTCTTCTGAGGATGAGGATGAGGATGAAGAAGAAGAAGAAGCAGTAGGATGAAAATAAGAATAATTCCAAGCCGGCAAAAAGTGTATGTGCAGAGTTCCTCTATTCTGCAGATACACTTAGAGGAGCTCTGCACATACACTTTTTGCCTGTTTGGAATTAATCTTATTTTCATCCTACTTCTTCTTCTTCTTCTTCTTCTTTATCCTCATCCTCAGAAGAAGAAGAAGAGGATGAAGAAGAAGAAGAAGAAGTAGGATGAAAATAAGAATAATTGCAAGCCGGCAAAAAGTGTATGTGCAGAGTTCCTCTATTCTGCAGATACACTTAGAGGAGCTCTGCACATACACTTTTTGCCGGCTTGGAATTAATCTTATTTTCATCCTACTTCTTCTTCTTCGTCTTCTTCTTCATCCTCATCCTCATCCTCAGAAGAAGAAGAAGAGGATGAGGATGAGGATGAAGAAGAAGAAGAAGAAGTAGGATGAAAATAAGAATAATTCCAAGCCGGCAAAAAGTGTATGTGCAGAGCTCCTCTAAGTGTATCTGCAGAGCTCCTCTAAGTGTATCTGCAGAATAGAGGAACTCTGCACATACACTTTTTGCCGGAAACCGCTGTATGGAGGGAATGTCCCAGAACTGTGATAAATAGTCTATTTCTGACAGTTCTGGGACATTCACTCCATACAGCTGTTTCAACCGCTGTATGGAGGGAATGTCATAGAACTGTCAGAAATAGACTATTAATGACAGTTCTGGGACTGTCCTTCCATACAGCGGTTGAAACATTGTATGTATTTGTTTCCATAAATGGATCCATTTATGGAAACAAATACATACAATGTTTCAACCGCTGTATGGAAGGACAGTCCCAGAACTGTCATTAATAGTCTATTTCTGACAGTTCCATGACATTCCCTCCATACAGCGGTTGAAACAGCTGTATGGAGTGAATGTCCCAGAACTGTCAGAAATAGACTATTTCTGACAGTTCTGGGACAATCACTCCATACAGCTGTTTCAACCGCTGTATGGAGGGAATGTCATGGAACTGTCAGAAATAGACTATTAATGACAGTTCTGGGACTGTCCTTCCATACAGCGGTTGAAACATTGTATGTATTTGTTTCCATAAATGGATCCATTTATGGAAACAAATACATACAATGTTTCAACCGCTGTATGGAAGGACAGTCCCAGAACTGTCAGAAATAGTCTATTTCTGACAGTTCTGGGACATTCACTCCATACAGCTGTTTCAACCGCTGTATGGAGGGAATGTCATAGAACTGTCAGAAATAGACTATTAATGACAGTTCTGGGACTGTCCTTCCATACAGCGGTTGAAACATTGTATCTATTTGTTTCCATAAATGGATCCATTTATGGAAACAAATAGATACAATGTTTCAACCGCTGTATGGAAGGACAGTCCCAGAACTGTCATAATAGTCTATTTCTGACAGTTCTATGACATTCCCTCCATACAGCGGTTGAAACAGCTGTATGGAGTGAATGTCCCAGAACTGTCAGAAATAGACTATTTATGGCAGTTCTGGGACATTCACTCCATACAGCGGTTGAAACATTGTATCTATTTTTTTCCATAAATGACATTCTGCAAATACACTTAGAGGAGCGCTGCAGATACACTTTTTGCCGGCTTGGAATTAATCTTATTTTCATCATACTTCTTCTTCTTCATCCTCATCCTCATCCTCATAAGAAGAAAAAGAAGAAGTAGGATGAAAATAAGAATAATTCCAAGCCGGCAAAAAGTGTATCTGCAGCGCTCCTCTAAGTGTATCTGCAGAATGTCATTTATGGAAAAAAATAGATACAATGTTTCAACCGCTGTATGGAGTGAATGTCCCAGAACTGTCATAAATAGTCTATTTCTGACAGTTCTGGGACATTCACTCCATACAGCTGTTTCAACCGCTGTATGGAGGGAATGTCATGGAACTGTCAGAAATAGACTATTAATGACAGTTCTGGGACTCTGACAGTTACATGACATTCCCTCCATACAGCGGTTGAAACAGCTGTATGGAGTGAATGTCCCATAACTGTCAGAAATAGACTATTTCTGACAGTTCTGGGACATTCACTCCATACAGCTGTTTCAACCGCTGTATGGAGGGAATGTCATGGAACTGTCAGAAATAGACTATTAATGACAGTTCTGGGACTGTCCTTCCATACAGCGGTTGAAACATTGTATCTATTTGTTTCCATAAATGGATCCATTTATGGAAACAAATACATACAATGTTTCAACCGCTGCATGGAAGGACAGTCCCAGAACTGTCATTAATAGTCTATTTCTGACAGTTCCATGACATTCCCTCCATACAGCGGTTGAAACAGCTGTATGGAGTGAATGTCCCAGAACTGTCATAAATAGAGAGAAACTGTCACAGAACTGTCCTTCTCCTCATCCTTCTCCTTCTTCTCATCCTTCTTCTCATCCTTCTTCTCATCCTTCTTCTCATCCTTCTCCTTCTTCTCATCCTTCTCCTTCTTCTCATCCTTCTCCTTCTTCTCATCCTTCTCCTTCTCCTTCTTCTCATCCTTCTCCTTCTCCTTCTTCTCATCCTTCTCCTTCTTCTCATCCTTCTCCTTCTCCTTCTTCTCATCCTTCTCCTTCTCCTTCTTCTCATCCTTCTCCTTCTTCTCATCCTTCTCCTTCTCCTTCTTCTCATCCTTCTCCTTCTTCTCATCCTTCTCCTTCTCCATCTTCTCATCCTTCTCCTTCTCCATCTTCTCATCCTTCTCCTTCTCCTTCTTCTCATCCTTCTCCTTCTTCTCATCCTTCTCCTTCTCCATCTTCTCATCCTTCTCCTTCTCCATCTTCTCATCCTTCTCCTTTTCCTTCTTCTCATCCTTCTCCTTCTGCTTCTCCTTCTCCTTCTTCTCATCCTTCTCCTTCTTCTCATCCTTCTCCTTCTTCTCATCCTTCTCCTTCTCCTTCTTCTCATCCTTCTCCTTCTTCTCATCCTTCTCCTTCTTCTCATCCTTCTCCTTCTTCTCATCCTTCTCCTTCTCCTCATCCTTCTCCTTCTTCTCATCCTTCTCCTTCTCCTTCTTCTCATCCTTCTCCTTCTTCTCATCCTTCTCCTTCTTCTCATCCTTCTCCTTCTCCTTCTTCTCATCCTTCTCCTTCTCCTTCTTCTCATCCTTCTCCTTCTCCATCTTCTCATCCTTCTCCTTCTCCTTCTTCTCATCCTTCTCCTTCTTCTCATCCTTCTCCTTCTCCTTCTTCTCATCCTTCTCCTTCTTCTCATCCTTCTCCTTCTCCTCATCCTTCTCCTTCTTCTCATCCTTCTCCTTCTTCTCATCCTTCTTCTCATCCTTCTCCTTCTCCTCATCCTTCTCCTTCTCCTTCTTCTCATCCTTCTCCTTCTCCTTCTTCTCATCCTTCTCCTTCTTCTCATCCTTCTTCTCATCCTTCTCCTTCTTCTCATCCTTCTCCTTCTCCTTCTTCTCATCCTTCTCCTTCTCCTTCTTCTCATCCTTCTCCTTCTCCATCTTCTCATCCTTCTCCTTTTCCTTCTTCTCATCCTTCTCCTTCTGCTTCTCCTTCTCCTTCTCCGTCTTCTCATCCTTCTCCTTCTCATCCTTCTCCTTCTTCTCATCCTTCTCCTTCTTCTCATCCTTCTTCTCATCCTTCTCCTTCTTCTCATCCTTCTCCTTCTTCTCATCCTTCTCCTTCTTCTCATCCTTCTCCTTCTCCTTCTTCTCATCCTTCTCCTTCTTCTCATCCTTCTTCTCATCCTTCTCCTTCTTCTCATCCTTCTCCTTCTTCTCATCCTTCTCCTTCTTCTCATCCTTCTCCTTCTCCTTCTTCTCATCCTTCTCCTTCTTCTCATCCTTCTCCTTCTTCTCATCCTTCTCCTTCTCCTTCTTCTCATCCTTCTCCTTCTTCTCATCCTTCTTCTCATCCTTCTTCTCATCCTTCTCCTTCTTCTCATCCTTCTCCTTCTTCTCATCCTTCTTCTCATCCTTCTCCTTCTTCTCATCCTTCTCCTTCTCCTTCTTCTCATCCTTCTCCTTCTTCTCATCCTTCTCCTTCTCATCCTTCTCTTTCTTCTCATCCTTCTCCTTCTTCTCATCCTTCTCCTTCTTCTCATCCTTCTCCTTCTCCTTCTTCTCATCCTTCTCCTTCTTCTCATCCTTCTCCTTCTCCTTCTTCTCATCCTTCTCCTTCTCCTTCTTCTCATCCTTCTCCTTCTTCTCATCCTTCTCCTTCTCCTTCTCCTTCTCTTTCCTCATCTCCAAGGGCATTTAAATTAAAGGTACAGTGTTCTGCACTAATTTAAAGGCTCTCTGAAGCCTAGAAACCCTTTTTATAAGTCATCTTCGTAGCGAAGAAATTCGCATCGAATCGAATTTCACACTGGAATTCGCCGAATCAGCCGAATCGAATTTTTGAGAAATTCGCTCATCTCTAAACACCACTAACAGTTGACCGTGGAATATTAAGTAGCAAGGAAATTTCACGGATGGACTTATTGCACAGGTGGCAACCTACCACGGTACCTCGCTTGAATTCAATGAGCTCCTGAGAGCAACCCATTCTTTCACAAATGTTTGTAGAAACAGTCTGCATGCCTAGGTGCTTGATTTCATACACCTGTGGCCATGGAGGTGATTGGAACACCTGAATCCAATGATTTGGAGGGGTGTCCCAATATTTTTAGCAATATAGTGTACCTCCAAATTAGATATTTTTAACATCTCTAAACCTGCTTTCACTGTGGGCTAGATCTCACAATGACATGTTATTTCTACTCTGTACACATCACTCCTAGATTTGCCTCTCTGGCTGTTGCTCTATGCAATCACATTTGCCAGAATCTCAATTCACTGTTTCATAGGGTGGCACCCCTACTTTTCTGTGCTTTCTTGTCAGTACATTTGACTGCAGTTCAGTGCTGGTGCAGAACAGTGAGGCATTTTTTTTATATTGATCCATTCTTTATATCCAGTCTCCTTGACAGTCTCTAATGCTCCATGTTTAAATGATATATGATAAAAGGTTGCTTGAATGTTATACTTCTTTGGCTCTGTACTCAGCATGAGGTTTTCTTTTATACCATCTCCATTGTGCATACTGACACGTTGCTTATTGTATTGAATTTGATATTTTTCAATAAAACATTTAATGGGAAAAAAGTATAAATAAGCAAAGCAAAGGAAATGGATGATTACAACTCTGCCCCAACCTACACAACCAGTCTTGTCTCAAATTATCCCCCAAACTATTCTCTCCATTACTACCAATACCTCCTGTTGTCTATATTCCTTGTCTTCTCCTCCCATACTTGACTCCAGGACTTCTCCTGAGCCTTTCCCATCCTTCGGAACTATCTACCTATCTCATACTATGGACACCCTCTGAAATCTCGTCTCTTAGGGGAATCCTATCCTGCCTCCACCTAACAACTGAACTTTTTCTTCCATCAGCTTATCCCACAGTTATTATCTGTTGACCACTTGCCTCAACCTATTAGAATGTAAGCTCTTATGAGCAGGGCCCTCTTAACCCTCTTGTATTGTAACTGTACATTGTAAAGTGCTGCACATACTGTTGGTGCTATATAAATCCTGTATAATAATAGTAATAATAATAATAATTTGATTATGATGGAAGCAGACATTTCCTGAGTTATGTGCCACACATTAGTATTGCGGTTGTAAAACTACACCTATTCACTTGGGAATTAGTATCCAGCACATGAACAAGGGAATGGCTGCTTCCATCAGAGCCCAATCACCTATGTATTTTTTCTTCGTCACATATCCCTTTAATATGCAATATTTTTAAAGTTTGGTCACAGTAAAATTTTATTTCAAGATGTGATTTTTCAAGACTTTATTCATGTGCAGTACAACATGTACTGGTTTGGATGTTTTTGAAAATGAAAATAAAGTTTGAGCATATAAAAATTCACGGGGGCGTGGTCTGCCGAGATCCAAGATTGCTGCGTGACACAGGAACTCCTGCCAGCCAGAGACCTTGCATCAATATTAGCAGAGGAGCGGGTGAGACAGAGCCATTACATGATGGGGAAAGCAGACCGGAAGGTCACCGGCTCCCGTTCCTGCTCTCTGCGGGCACATAACCCCCAGCAATCCAGAAATATTCAGGAGCTGTTCAGCTCTCAGCAGAGGGACAGGCCACATGCAGCATCCCTCTCTCCATCCCCTCCTCCCTCCACTACAACAACATGTGCTCATAGCACAGACACTGGGGCTGGCATGGAATCTGTCCCACAGCATGATTTTTCTTCAGACAATCATACACTTTCTTTAAGAGATCTGTAGGCAGTTGCAGTTGACATTAAAGCTACTTTTACCACAGCCCTCAGTGACCTAAGGGAAGACCTTCATTTGTTAATTACAAGTATAGAGGAGGTGGAATTCACAAGCAGATCTAATGCTGATGCCATAGTGGAGATACAGAAGTTGTTAGTATCGCACACATCTCATATCTGTGATTTTTATAGACAGATCGAAGATCTGGATAATAGAGGTGGCAGACATAATATCAGATTGCGTGGCTTGCCTGAATCTGTGGAGCCAAGCGACATCCCCAAAACAGTAATTGTGATCTTCAATGATCTGCTGGGCCGTCCACCTGCTGCACCCATTGATCTGGAACGTGCACACAGAGCGCTTCGCTCCAGAGGCAGAGATTCTGACCCCCCAAGAGATGTGGTGTGTTGCTTGGTCAGCTTTCCAATCAAAGAAGACATTCTCAGAAGGGCCAGAGAAAGAAGACGTCTTTTATTTCAGGGTAATGAGATACACCAGTTCAAAGACCTCTCCTCCATAACCTTGCAACAAAGGCGAGAACTTTGCCCCCTGCTGGACATACTTCGCTCTCATAACATACCATACAGGGGGCGATTTCCATTCTGTCTCTCCGCTCAAGCTCAGGGGCGCACAGCCTACCTGCGAGTTCCAGAGGATCTCCCCAGCTTCCTTTCCACACTGGACATTCCTCTAGTTGAGCTTCCAGATTGGTACAGATCTTTGCGTCTTCCAAATGCTACTGAATCTGGTCGAGTACCAAGTGACACGGATTGGCAAGGCTCCCATCTCCACCGCCGCCTTGCCCTCATGACATTTATTACATTTTCCTTCTGATATCCCTAAGCTTGTTGCTGCGTCTTAACTCACCCATTATGTTGGATGATGGCGGTTGTGCCCCGATCTATATCTTCACTCAAACAAATTGTGCTCACCCTCCCTCCCCGACTCTTGCATTTAAGGTACATGGCCCACACAGCGAGCTTTGAGAGCTCTCGCTGAACTTTTTCCGTCTGTCTTTACTCCCTTGTCCTCTGCCTCTCATCTCCTTTCATTCCTTGTTCCTCTTTCTGCTATTTTCCTCCTACCCCTTCTTCTTTCTTGTTCTTCTTTCCTCTTTCCTGTATCTTGGTGGGTCAGCTGGTCTACCCCCACTGACGGTTATCTCTCTCTCTTTTCTCTCCTCATTTCCCTCTTCCTTTTCATTTCATGTCCTTTCTTTTCCTTCCCAACTCCCCCCCTTCCCTTTTTTTTTCTTTCCTCTCTTCTCTCTCTTCCCCATACCCCCTTTCCCATCCCTTTAGGTTCCCTTTACTCTCCCAGACATGCCTTCTCTCAACTCCCTGTCAGGACATCTTTCGCTGAAAGTTCTGTGTATTAATGTGAAGGGTCTGAATACCCCTGAAAAGCGCTCTCTCCTGCTTTTGCACCTTTTTAAACAGAGAGCAGATATTGTTTTTCTTTAGGAAACGCACTTCCATCGCGATGCCATATACAAGCTTACTAACTCCCATTTTCCGACAGTTTATCATGCTCCTAACCCTCATGCTAAATCTAAAGGCGTTTCCATTTTGATTGCAAAGCACCTCCCTCTGGTTATCTCGGAGTCACTTCCGGATCCGGATGGTAGATTCCTGCTTCTAAAAGGTAATTTTGCCAATAGGCCCATCACTTTTGCAAATCTTTACGCACCCAACACTAGACAGGTATCCTTTTTCCGCTCCATTACCTCTTCACTCTTCTCCTTCCAGACGGGTATCCTAATCTTGGGAGGTGATCTTAACGTTCCCCTATGCGCTTTATTGGACTCTTCCTCGGGAAGCTCTTTCTTTCCATATAAATCCATTAGACAGATTCACACTCAACTTCAAGATCTGCAACTTCACGACTCTTGGCGAGTCCTCCACCCGAATGTCAAAGACTATACATTTTTCTCCCCTCCACACAAGAAATATTTTAGAATCAATTACCTCTTTATCACTCAAGCTGACCTCTCTTTCCTCCATGATTCTTCCATCAAACCGATGATCCTCTCTGATCATCACCCTATCACTATGACATTACGATTTCCGGAGAAACATTCCCGTTCTAAGATATGGCGTTTGGATGCCTCTCTTCTTTTGGACTCGGCCAGTGAAGCAGAGGTTCGCTTCCAATTAACGGACTACTTTTTGAACAATCAGACTCCAGATACCTCTTCGTTAACTCAATGGGAGGCACATAAATGCATCATTCGAGGAGTCCTAATAGCTATGGCCACAAAACGTAAAAAAGAGAGACAGACTCGCTTACAACAACTTTTAGATCGCATTAAATTCCTGGAAAAGGCGCACAAACATAATCAGGCCACCTCAACTTTATCTGATCTTACGGACACCCGCACACAGCTCTTAAACGAACTAGGCAAGGCAGCTAAGCGCAGATTCATTTTGTCGCACAAACTTTTTTATGAATTTGCTAACAAAAGCGGGAGATTCTTAGCCAGATCCCTCCAGACAAAAAAGTCGAGTTTAGCGGTTCACAAGATTAGGGGCTCGGATGGCTCTTTGGCCACCTCAAATGCGGATATAGCATCTCACTTCGAGCAATACTACAAAACATTATACAATCTTCCTCCAGAACGTCGACCTTCTGAGGCCAATAAGCCTAGAGACACCCTAATCTCTGACTTTCTTCGCCTCTATAGTCCTTCCACTGTACCTGATGATACTGTTCAGGATTTGGAACATCATATCATGGCGGAGGAACTCTCCCGAGCCGTCCAGCAAATGAAACCTGGTAAAAGCCCGGGCCCTGATGGTCTTTCTGTGGCATATTACAAGGAGTTTCTAGATATTTTGAGTGGACCCTTCCTCTCCGCCTTCAACACTTTCTCTTCACCCCCCACGCAACATCATCGCCTCCTGGAAGCTCATATCACTGTCATCCCCAAAGAAGGTAAAGATGTCACTTTGGTTACCAATTATAGACCAATCTCTCTTTTGAACGTAGACATCAAAATCTACGCAAAGATCCTAGGCAACCGTCTCTTTCCCTTGTTACCCTCCCTGATTGACCTTGACCAAGTGGGCTTCATCCCGGAAAGGGAAGCAAGAGATAACACCATCAAGGCTCTTAACCTTCTCCACCGGCTTCACGATTCTCGCAGTCCAGGATTTATTCTTTCCCTAGATGCTCAGAAGGCTTTTGATAGGGTGTCCTGGGATTACTTAAAGGCATCCCTACAGGTGATTGGTTTAGGGGACACCATGCTCAATTTCATTATGGCACTGTATTCTGGTCCAACGGCTCAGGTCCATGTGAATGGGCATCTATCTCATCCATTCCCTCTTGGGAATGGTACGCTCCAAGGTTGCCCCCTATCCCTGCTTCTTTTTGTGATATCACTAGAACCATTTTTACGCAAACTCTGCTTAAACCCAGTTATCAGGGGTATTTCCGTGGTGAACAAGGAATACAAACTTGCTGCCTACGCAGACGACATTCTTTTGTTTTTGACGGAGCCCCGGATCACCTTGCCCAACCTACTAAAGGATTTTTCCTTTTTTCAATATATCTCAAACCTCAAAATTAATCATTCCAAATCCTATGCCTTAAACATTACTCTTCCTCCAGACCTGGTTTCCTTTTGTCAGTCAGAGTTCCCGTTTCAATGGGAAAGGGACTCCCTTACCTATCTGGGAATACAGCTTACGAGTAACCTCTCTGATCTTTATGTCAAAAACTTTCTTCCAACCCTTGGTGCCATCTGAGCAGACCTAACTAGGTGGCATCGCCCATGCTTCTCCTGGTTTGGTAGGGCTGCTATACTAAAATGAATATTCTCCCGCTCCTCCTCTATCTATTTCAAACCTTACCTATCCATCTACCACCCGCCTTTTTCGTTTCATGCAGAAGAATGTGCTCTCTTTTTCTCTGGAATCATAACCGGCCACGTATTTCCTTCTCCCAACTTGTGCTCCCCAAATCCAAAGGGGGGATTGGACTACCTGACCTGCAACTCTACCATCGGGCCTGCCATCTTACTAGGATAATCAATTGGAATATTCGCCTTACCACCAAAGCGTTGGTCCAGCTGGAACACTCTTGTTCCACTTCCCTCTTGGCATCGATCCCGTGGCTTCTGGCCAAACACATTCCTCAAGACCTCCTCCTACATCCAATAATTGGTGCTTCCCTTAAAACCTTTCGCTTAGCCTGTAAATCGGCCTCCATTTCGGATGCCCCCAACCCACTAACTTCTCTTCACCTCAATCCGGACTTCCCTCTAGGTATGCATAAGTCCTTTCCATCAGCACATTGGCCACACAGTCAAGTTTTAGCGAACCATTTTTTTCACAAAGGTCAGCTGAAGCCTTGTTCTTCCCTGGCAAGTACTATGGGTGATCTCACCTTTCCCTTTTGGGCCTATCTTCAAATCAGACATTTTCTTCTCTCTCCTGCATATCGCCATAAATGGGTTTACCCTCTCACCTCCTTTGTGTCACTCTGTTCAAAGGCTGAACCACGGAGGCATTTAGTATCATTTACCTATCTGCTTCTTCTTGGTGACAGAACCTCTGATTCACTTCCCGCCTGCAAAGCTTGGAAAAGAGACTTGTACATTGACTTTTCCTCCTCTGATTGGGACCAAATCTTTACCTTTTCTCATAAGTGCTCCTTGAATGTTTCGGCACAAGAAAACGGTTACAAGTTGGTGACACGTTGGTGCAATACACCTTCTAGAATCCATAATTTTAATCCATCCAGACCCAGTATTTGTTGGAGATGTGGGGCTCCTGTTGGATCTCTTCTTCATATCTGGTGGGACTGCCCTATGGTTCAGCCCTTTTGGCAGGAGGTACATTGGATTACTTCTTCGGTGTCTACTCTTGATATTGAGTTCTCTCCGGTCCAACTCCTCCTCCACCACACTCCGCTTCCCAAACGTCTATATTTCAAATCTCTGGCTATGCATATGCTTAACGCGGCCAAACTCTGCTTACCAGTTCTCTGGGGGTCTGTTCGCCCCCCCCCCACAGTGCGAGATTGGTTCATACGCTTGAACAGAATTGCTGAAATGGAAGAGCTGATTGCGTCTTCTCTGGATAACCCTACTAAAACTTCTCATACGTGGCCCTGTTGGTTTCACTTCCGAATGACCCCTGAATATCGTTCTTTTATGGGCCTTGCTGATTGATTCTGAATCTCTCTGATACCCCGTAGTGTTTCTGGCAATATATCGGCTCTCTGTTTTTTCACGGTTGTGATTGAGGTCCTTTTGTCTCGATGTCCTGTACTGCTTGGAGCAAGCTACGCTTGGCACCCTGATACGCCTGCAACTGTCCCCAGCTCGCTTCTCTGCCAGGGTTGCACGTATCTAGCATGTCCTGGGAGTCTAGAGTAAAGGTGACTTACCTACCCTCCTAGTCCTCCACACCTCCTTCCTGTCCAACCCTTCCCCAACCCCCCATCTCCCTCAACCCCCCACCCCTCCCTTTTTTTTTTCTTCTCCTCTCTTCCCTTCTTTTTCATGTTTATTCTTAAATTCTTAATCCCCATTTCCCTGCTTTCTTACTCAGAGTTTAGCTTTCATTCTCCCCTTTCTATTTTGGTACACTTCTCGACTCATAGGAGCCCTACTCTCTACAATCCAGCTGCGCATATGTTTTACTTTTACATATCTCCTTTCCCGAACCCTTTACCCACGTGCTGGCAACCTGTAGTGGGTTACCTCAGTTTCACCAAAAGTACAAGGCCATATCCTACAAGCCCTTGCACCCCCCCTCCACACCAACTGTATACATTTCCAACGCATACCTTTGACTCACTGGCCCTGCTCTTTGCTGCTGCTCGGTAACTGAGGTTATATATCATTGACCCTGCCAGTGCTGTGATTCCAATATGTTGAATAAGGGCTTGAGACCAGATAAGCCTTTAATGTTCCTGCACTCGCATGTTCTCATTTTTCCCGTTTTCTTTCCCCTGGGATGACTTACGTCTGATTCTTTGTCTATGTATTGCTATGTATCTTTTTGTTCGCTGTATGTGCATTACCTCCTATTGTATTTCCGACTGATACCTTGTATTACCTGTAGTTATTGTAAGCTCTGAGTTTATTAATAAACCTTATGGAAAAAAAAAATTCACTGTTCTCTGCTAGCTTTTTATATTGTTCCTCTAGCCTGATCTGCAAAAACAATGCTCCAGCTATTCAATTTTTAACACATTTTATTCAGAATTTGTTTAGCACTAGGTGTGTTGTTAGTGCAAAAGTTCCATTAAATCCAATTTAGAAGTACTGAATGGGAACTAATATGAAGCATATAAATCAATTTTGAAGCCTGCTCCATCATTTAGCAACCCTTTCAGGTTTATCTAGAGGAGTATCCATAAATGCTTGATTTTTTTGTTGGAGTGTCTGGGCATCTGCATTGCCTGCATTTACAGAATTCAGAAACCTGTGTAGATTAGCTTACAGAGACACTCTGAAGTCCAGGTGCATGATAATAGACTGTTTGCCTTGAAAATGAATAGACCTCTTTGTCCAAACTGCTCTTCTGAGTGTCCTAGATACCAAGCAAATTCACTTTGGGGTTGTATGCTGCCCATTTAATGAGGTGGACCAAAGGAGCAGGGAATGCCCACTTTGAAAATCCAATGTCCATTCATCTTAGGAGAATCTGCTTTAGAGTCAATCATTCAAAGAAGTGCAATGTAAAATTCTGTTTTTTAGTTCCCTGTACATGATTGGGCATTTCAAGAGAACATTGTTTAATTTAATTCACTATAGTAGGTAAATATATACCCTGAAGTAATTAATTTTCAAAGCTCCTCAAAGATCACAGCAGAGACAAGTCTGATTTCAATTTGTTTTTAACAGACTAGAAACACCTGCTCTGTGTATTTATTAGACAGCTGGAAGGTTTCCAAGATTCTGTTTCCATACAAAAGATCGGTGAGTTCAGTGATTCTGTTGTCAGCTTTTAGCCTGGGTTCACATATATGTGATTCTGTTGTCAGCTTTTAGCCTGGGTTCACATATATGTGGTATATCACATGTGAGTGTACAATCCAAACGCACACGTTCCTGCATTACAAATGGCTGTGTGTATAAGTGGGTGCTGCAGCGACTGTTGGCTGGAACCGAACAGAATCAGCAAGGGAAAATATCACCAGCACACCGAGGATCACCAATATGGGTCCAAAAAAAGTTTTAATGAACGATCACATAGTTAAAGCAAGGCAATGTTTTGGAGTCTCGCAGGACCCCTTCATCAGGCATGTGACACATGCCTGATGAAGGGGTCCTGAGAGACTCCGAAACGTTGCCTTGCTGTAACTATGTGATCGTTCATTAAAACTTTTTTGAACCCATATTGGTGATCCTCGGTGTGCTGGTGATATTTTCCCTTGTATATTGCATGTGATTCGCACAGGAACTGCACCACATTCCTGTGTAAATCACATGCCTATTCTGTGTGGTGCGATTTGAGCCATACATTTTGTATGGGTCAAATCGCACTGCATCTACACCAAAAAGGTGCAGGACGCCTTTTTTTGGTCCACACTAGAATTGGGTTGCATGGGTATTCACACCCTTCCGATCTGATTCTGCACATCGCACTGCATTTTGTAAACCGATTTCAGGGTGTTGTTAACTTAACATACACACCCGCAGCGGTTCACATGAATGGGGTGCGATTGTGATGCGGTGCGGAATTCGCACAGAAAACGCTGCAAATTCCGCAACGCATCAGTGCGAACCAGGCCTCAAAGAGTAACTCCACTTTTGTTGAGAAAACCACGTTCCCCTCTGGGTGTTCTATGTACTTTGCAGGGACTTTAACAAACTTTGTTCCAGATTCCTACCTTTTGCCATTCTGAAGAAGTAGATGTTTGTTTGTGTCCATGTGCAGAGTGAATCTCTATGGGAGTGACTGATTAATTATCAATCAGGTGCTGAACAAGTGGATCGCTAATGAGGAAAACTTCAAGGTCTGCATCCCTTTAGATGTAGTATTTTACCAAAAATCACCTTTTTTGTTTCAAGAGGTGCCAAAGATCTGACATGTATCTTAGTGCAGGCTTCTGGGAAAATCTGTAAGCCAATCAAACAAGCAGGAAATTACATTTTCAGGGGGCGTTCTGTACATATTCTGTGGACACCTCCAGGTTGTCATATTGCATTTTTCAGAAAATTATAGCACTGCAGATTGAAAGGAAAGGTAATTTTTAATAACATTCAATCACAATATGTCTTGTAAATGCTATATTATTATTATAATTATTTTTTTTGCTAACTTTTCTTTCACTTGCCCTCCAGAGGATTTACCCCCCTTCCTGACCAGGCCATTTTTTGCGATTTGGCGCTGTGTTATTTTAACTGACATTTGCGCGGTCATGCAATGCTGTACATAAATGAAATGTATGTCCTTTTTTTCCCATAAATAGAGATTTCTTCTGATGGTATTTTATCACCTCTGTGTTTTTAATTTTTTGCGCTATAAACAAAAAAAACCTGACAATTTTGAAAAAAAAATACAATATTTTTGACTTTTTTGCTATAAAACATATCCAGTAAAAAAATTTAAAAATCAAATTTTGTCATACATTTAGGCCAAAATGTATTCTGCTACATGTCTTTGCTAAAAACAAAATCCCAATACATGTAAATTAATTGGATTACAAGAAAGTTATAGCGTCTACAAATGGTGGTATATAAACTGTAATTGTTATTTTTGTGGGGGGTTTTTTATACTAGTAATGGTGGCGATCAGTAAATTATAGTGGGACTGTGGCGGGCATTCTGACATTGGGTGGGAACTGACTAACTGCCACTGACATCCCAATGACACTAATACAGTGATCAGTGCTAATAAAAAGCACTGACACTGTATTAATGACATTGGGCAGGAAGGGGTTAACATCTGGGATGATCGAAGGGATAACTGGGTGCTGTTTTACATCATGTGCTGTGTGTGTTTTACTAGGGAAACAGTCTGCTGTGTATTTCTCTGCAGTACAGAGAAATACAAAGAAGCATGTTATTGCTGGCAGGAGAGAGACCTGTGTTGTTTACACACAAGTCTCTCCCCTGTCACTACTTCTCAGCGATCGCCGGGAATCTTTGCCCGGGACCCGGTGATCAACATCTATAGCCACCAAAAAACGGCATGGATAGGGTGGCACATGCATCCCCCCACCCAGAAATGCAATATCACGCATATATACATGATTTCACGTAGCCCTGCTGCCCTGTAGCAGTATTTCTGCTATAGGGCGGCGGGAAAGCAGTTAAGATAAATTTCTCTACAATGGCTATAGCTACAGAGGTGAATAACTGTTTGTTTTAAAGTGCTTCTACTGCCCATTCTCAATATCTAAATACTTACATCAGTATTAAACCAAAAACTAGAAATATTGCATTAGTTTTCTTTTTTTCAGGTTTTTTTCCTTTTTTCTTTCTGTTTTCACCTGGTGATCTGGCCAATAACACACCTCTTGTATTAGAACACTTTCATTATGGATAAAAAAGCACAAAGACATCTTTGGACAGCAATATTGTCAGTGTGGGGGGCAGGGAGTGTTAGATGTACTAGCAGATTTAAATACACTAACAAAGTGAAGCTAACTCCAGCTAACACTTTATAAACAGTTACAGCAAACCTTTTGGGTTTTACATAAATGAATAAAAGATGACCATTGTAAGTACCCCTGTCAAGGATAAATGGTTTGTCTCATCACTGTAACTGTTACATCTGCAGGAGAGCTTGTGCTTTTGAAAAAAAACAGACTTACTTGTTGGATCACTTGTTAACAAAAAACAAAGACAATAAAAGAAAATGAATGCAGCTATCACATCTTAGAAATTGGGAAGCTCCAATATAGTAAATGTTTGTTTTGGAATTAATACTGCTTTAAGGGTGCATAGTCTGAGTATAGATTCAGTTTAACTGTTGGAAGTAAAACACCTGGTGCTTCTTGGTATGGAGGACCATGTGATTCCTTCCCCTTTCACATGTGACAATGTTGGTGCTTGATGGTTGTCTTACTGATGCATGGGTACAGGGAACAGTCCTCATTCCTGTGTTACCCCCCGGTCACATCAAGCCCGATTTTGAAATCGTGCGACTTGCACTGAAGTCGTGATTTCAAAGTTGGGCGAGATGCTGATTTCGGGTGCAATTTGCAAGACATCTGACACAAATGTCTATGCAAATTGCACCAAAAATAGTACATGTACACTTTAGAAGTCGGAACCGCACTGATTTGACCGCTGTAATTGCGGACAATCTCATACAACTTGGCATATGATTTGCAAGTCGCATGGCATGCAAATCGCATGCCAAGTCGCACCCGATGTGACTGAGGTGTAAACCCTGACTAGAGTGACTTTGAGCTTATTAAGGGCTTCCTGTCTATGTTTTCATGAGCTGCACAGAATGGCTGGGGAGCACAGAAAAGTTATGTGATGCTGAGGAGAGTTGTACCAAAGCAATCCTGTTGTGTTGCCCTGCACAAATGAAGTTGAGATTCCTCGTCCTCACATCTATTCTATCTCCATGACTCACTATGTAGGCAAGCAAGGATAAAAACAGTGCAGGAACAGTCCGCTTAAAAAAAAATGTTAAAGATGGAAGCTCTAACAGGTTATCTTTAAACAGTGGCTGCAGAACTATAATATGATTATCATCTCTGTATAACCAGTTAAGGTGGCCATACATGGATCAGAATTCAGCCATATCAACAAGGACCAGACGAATTTCAATCCATGTACAGGCAGACTGGTTGTACAGAAGTCGATCTACGGATCAACTTCTATACAAACAACTTGTCAGGTTTTTCCCAATCTATCAGTACCAACGGCTATAGCTGGTTGAACAAAAAAAAAATGTATGGGCTGCCTAACTATGAAGTTTTCCTTTACAGGGGCCTGATGATGATACTGATGACAATAATGGCAATGATGATGGTATATCAAACAAACCGAGGCCAGAGGTGGCCATAATCCAGAGTTTAGCATGCTGCCACTTCATGTAACTGTCCATACATCTGTATTGTATAAACCTGTGATGGAAACATTAATATTTGATAACATAGAGATTATGATAATTTATTCTATATATGCAAAACTGAACTGTGCAGCCACAAAGCTCTGTGCTTATTGAGATGGAACAAAAAATGTCTTGGGGCATATAATTGAAAACCAGCCCTTTGTTTTTTAGATGTAATGCTAAAAAGGAAATACAATTGCACCCATTGCAGGAAACCATTGCTTGTGCTAAAAAAAAGATGAGCCAGGGCCATTTGGTGTGTACAAAGGTTAATAGATGTAAGGTTAGGGGGGGAATATAATAAATACTCGGGGAAAAGATTTTTTTTGTTCCACAGCATTCTTCATCTTTGCTTCTGAGTTGCTTTCATCCTATCCTTGGCGTTTCCTGAACAGCAAAGCCTTTAATATGTCATCTCGTTATTATTACTGACAAGCAGGATATTGGCCTTTTTTTAAAGTCCTCTGATGTCAGTAAATATCACTATGAGAAATGATTTGATCACTCACCTTCAAAGAACACAACAGCACCTTGAATTATTAACATTAATATTTGTTCTTGCATGGTGCTTTACATGACGCCCTTCAGAACATGCCATAAAATAATACAGTGTGCCTTGGTTAGGCTGTCACTCATAACACAAGTTATGATTCTACACAGAGATTATTTCTTATAATTCAAAAAAATCCATTTTACTCAGTTTGCCTTTGGAGTGTTATATTACAAATGCATTAAACTGATAATAAAATCATTCTGCTAAGTATTTTATTGTGCATGTTGATTAGGCATTAGGACACCAGCTAAGGTAGAAGTAATAAATTATGCAAATACGGCTGCAAGTAACAGTCAATTATTTCCTTACAGAAGAAGCATTTTAGTTCATGAAGAAGAGTTCATATATTATAATATAGAGAGAGTATATTCTGTAAATATAAGGTGTAAACAGTACCAATGGCAAAAAGCTTGTGTCAGGTAGGTCCCCTCAACTACTACCAACAAACATAAATTGAGAGGGGTTGCATCATAAATGAGAGATTTGTTCACATAATATACTGTATATATCACAGCAGCACTATTTTAGCCATCCCTGCCTTCTTTTCAAGCTGAAAACTGACATAAAGTATGCCCCTTAAAAAAAAAGGTAACTTGAATAGAGGTCATCTGGAAATAGTAACTTTTTGTTGAAAGGAAAAGCAGTAGCAAAATAGCCATGGAACAGATCACCATGCAGGATCAGGAAATTATACATACTCCAAATCTGTAACAAAAGCCAAACTAGAAATGTTTGAATATTACAATAGTAAATGCAAATCAAAATCACAATTTAACCCTTTCCAAACAAAAGTCCTTCAATTTGAGAGCAGTGATACAATTACCCCCTCTTTTTAATCAGGGCACCTGATTTATCACCATAAACTTTAGATCCACATCCATGTACCCAGCATCAGAAAAATGTCTGCCTTCAGGGAGTTAAAGCTGCTCCATTCAAATAGTGCACAGGTGTCAAACTGGCGGCCCTCCAGCTGTTGCCAAACTACAAGTCCCATGAGGCATTGCAAGATTGACAGTTACAAGCATGACTCCCAAATGCAGAGGCATGATGGGACTTGTAGTTTTGCAACAGCTGGGTCACCAGTTTGACACCCCTGAAATAATGTATCAATGTTGCAACATTGCCCATACAAGGAGGAATTTGGTCTTAATTTCTTAAATGGTCTTAACTGCTCTTGTTATTGTGTTGCACCAAGTTCAGAAAAACATCTGTGACAGTTCTGACAGTTCTGCAGGAACCAGACAAATTTTGATCCATGTATGGGCAGGCTACATGGATGGGCCATGTAGCCTGCCCATACTTTGGCATCAGTACAACCAGCCTGTTTTTATTTTCTTTCTCAATCACTGCCAGCAGCTATAGCTGTAAGCAGTGATCATTGTATTCTGATGGCTGGGAAACCTCCCACTTTCAGAATATAATAGCTCCACGGGAGGGATTCCCCATCAACCCAGGATTGAAGAAAGAAATATGATTAATGTATTGCCTGCCTTAATTTCCTAAATCTAGTCTTAATTGTTCTTGTTAATGTTTTGCACCAAATTAAAAAAATATCTGTGACAGTATTGGTTTTGACAGCAACTCATGAGCCAAAGTCAGATGGTTCTAATTAACTACACTTCTATATTGTGGTGCCAAATTCAAAATAAAACACAAACAGTTCGTATATTATGAAGGTAAAGCTAATTAAGATCAACTTTCTTAGGCAGATACATGAATTTGGTGCATGCGGTGCAAGTTTAAGAACAAATTCTAGACCCTTTCATAAAATCTATCTGCACCTTTTTGTCTAGTTTTTGCAATATGAAAAAGGACATCCAAGTAAATATGCAGTCTGAGTACTCTGACAAGTAAGGTGGTATTTAATATTATCAGTTTTGATGTTATCAGATCTACATAAGGCAGTACTCCTAATTAAATGAATAAATGAATACATTAAGAAGTATGACTTATGTCAATATTAAACTTAAAAAAGGCTGTTGAATATTGATTCATGAGTAATAAACAGAGCCCTCTTTTGTGCTGCAGCTGCTCCCAGTATTTGTATATACTGTATGTATATATATATATATATGTGTAATATATGATTCATACCAACTGTATTCGTTCTTAACTGACATACAACAAGGCCCTGTGTTTATAGGCTTTGCTCACTTCAGACAGGTTTTGCATTGCCATAAAAGTATTAAAACACCATTTAAGCTTCAAACATTATTTAATCACATTTACCTCACAATATCCGAGAGATAGCCTAGCAATACCATAACATTTACATTAAGAGGAAAGTCCATTTTCCAGATTATTTGATTCCTAGTGGTTGTGGGTCAGACAAAGCTTAAACCCAAAACAACCACTGTGTCTTCAATTTCGTTCACTTATTCTCTATCATAATTTAGCAGATAGTGCTGTCATGTCTGTAACCTGTAATTAAATTCCTTCAGGACTGAGTGCTCCCCCTTGGATAGAAAAAGTGAAGTGGAGATTGAACTCTTCATAGGATGTCATTGATTGTACAACAGTAGACAAATAAATAAATGTTTGTCAGCTCCAAAAGGTTGAAATCCTGTTCACAAGACCATTCCTACCTCAGGCCTTCCTTCATTTCAATTTTCACAAGGGGATAGTTTTATATATGTTTTATTTATTTATTTTTTCGGTATTCAACACGGTTTATGTTATATGGTTTATTGAAAAGAGGGAAGGTGCATATTTATTTGATCATATTGGGATGTGTACCCCTCCATTGAAGGAAGGTTTTTTTATAGTACACAGAGATAATTCACGTTTTATATATTTTTTTATATTTAGCACACGAGAGTTACAATAGCATTAATGCATCTGGGTTTGTAGCACCACACTATATACACTGCTCAAAAAAATTAAAGGAACACTTTGAAAACACATCATATCTCAATGGGGAAAAATATCATGCTGGATATCTATACTGATATGGACTGGGTAATGTGTTAGGAACATAAGGATGCCCCATCGTTTGATGGAAATGTAAATTATCAACCTACAGCAGACTGAATTCAAAGACACCCTGAAATCAAAGTGAAAACATGATGCAACAGGCTAGTCCATTTTGCTGAAATTTCATTGCAGCAACTCAGAATGGTACTCAGTAGTTTGTTTGGCCACCACGTGCTTGGATGCATGACAATGACAATGACAATGTCGGGCTGTGACGAACCATCCCTTTGTGTTCACCTTTTGCCCTTTCTGTTCTGGTTTTATCCCCGTTAAGTGGTCTTCCCATTCTACCCTTTTAAAACTGTATATGTTTAGCAGCTGTTATGTAGACAGGCATTCTACACTGTTTCTTCTTCTGCTGGGGCTGCCAGAGGACAGACAGTTGCAGCTGAGTGTAGCGGATGTAGATATCAGCACACGGCTGCCTCCTGAGGCCCAGGAACAGGCCCGCCAACTGCTCCAAGAATGCCGAGGGCTGTTCTCGTGTCTGCCCGGTTACACCACCACAACTGCCCACCTGGTAGACACGCAGGGTCAGGTCCCCCTGAAGCAGGTGGCCTACCGAGTGCCTGAGTCCATCAAAGAAGGGATGAGAAGAGAGATTAAGGAAATGTTGGATTTAGGTGTGATAGAACCCTCTGACAGTTTCTGGGCCTCTCCGGAGGTCCTGGTACCCAAGAAGAAAGGAACCATCTGGTTCTGTGTGGACTACCGCAGGCTCAGTGAACGGACTGTGACCGATGCATACCCCGTGCCCCAGATAGACGAGCTGCTGGACCGGTTGGCCAGAGGTAATTTTCTTACCACTATCGATCTCTGCATGGGGTACTGGCAGATTCCGCTGGATGCGGACACTGTACCAAAGTCAGCATTCATGTACCAGTCCAGGGTCATGCCGTTTGGGATGAAGAATGCCCCGGCTACCTTTTAGAGAATGGTAGATAAGCTGCTGGATGGGCTGCAGAACTTCTCCTGTGCCTACCTAGATGATATAGCTATCTACAGTGATAGTTGGGAGGATCACCTCTGACACCTCAGGGAAGTGCTTGATTGCATCGAACAAGCAGGGCTTACCATCCGTCCTGACAAATGCCATGTTGGGGTGTCCGAGGTCCAATATCTAGGACATCGGGTAGGATGTGGGAAGCAACGACCGGCTCTGGCAAAGGTGGAAGCGGTAGCAAATTGGCCCACTCCCCGAACCAAGACCCAGGTCCTTCCCTTCCTAGGCACTGCGGGGTACTACCGTAAATTCATCCCCAACTACAGCGCCATTGCTAAACCCCCAACGGATCTGACCCCAAAGAATCTTCCGCAACAGGCTGTGTGGTCCCCAGAGTGTGAAACAGCTTTCCAAAAGCTCAAACATGATCTGATCCATGCTCCCATTTTGGCTGCTCCTGGCCCTTCCAAACAGTTTTGTGTTCACACAGATGACCCCACCTTTGGATTGGGCGCTGTTCTGGGCCAAATCGGGGACGATGGGAACGACCATCCAGTGGCCTACCTAAGTAGAAAGTAGTTACCCCGGGAGGTGGCCTACGCAGAAAGAGTGTCTTGACTTGGTATGGGCCCTCAAGAAATTGCAGCCCTACCTGTACTGGCGCTCCTTCACCGTACTCACCGATTACAACCCCCTGGTATGGCTAAACCGGGTCTCCGGGGACAATGGTCGTCTGCTGCAGTGGAGCTTGGCCCTCCAGGCCTATAACTTTACCATCCAGTACCGAACGTGGAAGCAAAACGCCAACACGGATGGGTTGTCCCGGCAAGCCGAGTTGGAGAAGTAACCCTCTGAACCGACCAGCCCCAAGCGGACCCGTTTGAAGGTCTCGCCAGGTCTGGCGGGTGTTACTCAACCGGATGGTCCCAATACATAATGGTAGTCAGGGTGCCATTGTCTAGCCTGTAGAGGTCTGTGTGTCCCTCCATGGATATGCCTCCCCAGACCATCACTGACCCACCACCAAAAAGCTCATGCTGAACGATGTTACAGGCAGCATAACGTTCTCCATGGCTTCTCCAGATCCTTTCACATCTGTCACATGTGCTCAGGGTGTACCTGCTCTCATCCGTGAAAAACACAGGGCACCAGTGGTGGACCTGCCAATTCTGGTGTTCAATGGCAAATGCAGATCGAGCTCTATGATGTCGGGCAGTGATCACCCTCATGAAGTCTGTTTCTGATTGTTTGGTCAGAGACAGTCACATCAGTGGCCTGCTGGAGGTCATTTTGTAGGACTCTGGCAGTACTCATCCTATTCCTCCTTGCACAAAGGAGCAGATACCAGTCCTGCTGATGGGCTAAGGACCTTTTCGGCCCTCTCCAGCTCTCCTAGAGTAACTGCCTGTCTGCTTGAATCTACTCCATGCTCTTTAGACTGTGCTGGGAGACACAGCAAACCTTCTGGCAATGGCACGTATTGATGTGTTATCCTGGAGGAGTTGGTCTGTCTGCGCAACCTCTCTAGGGTCCAGGTATCACCTCATGCTACCAGTAGTGACACTAACCCTAGCCAAAGGCAACACTACTGAAAAACAGTCAGAAAAGATGAGTTTGGAAAAAAATGTCAGTGGCCTCCACCTCCAAACCATTCCTGTTTTGGGGATCACCTCATTATTGCTCATCTAGTGCACTTGTTGTTAATTTCATTATTACCAAAGCAGCTTAAACTGATTAACAACCCCCTATGCTACTTAACTGACCAGATTAATATCCCAGGATTTTAAATGACTTGATGCTGTACTCTGGTTAAAAGGTGTTCCTTTTATTTTTTTGGGCAGTGTATATTTAATAGAGGAAACATAGCCTACATGTTCAGGAACTCAGTTTTCACCTAGACATGGCTGATATGCACTAGCTACCCTTTCTTTCCTTATCCTCATACTTCCTCTTTGCAGTAAACATGATCTAGGAATTTTTTTTTGACGTAAGGAATTGAAGAGGTGGCACCACACGGTTTTTACAATGGGTGATGGCACTACAAGTGTACTAACTCTCCAGCGCCTCAAAGGGACCAATACCAGGGAGAGGCCAGGTTTCTGGTTTATGGATAAAGTCCCGGAGATGCAGTCCTCCTTAGATGGGGAGATCAACGACTGAAAAAAGCACACAGGTGGCGCAAACACCTAGCGCATTGTCCAAGGTTTATTAAAATGGTAAAAAAGACAAAAAACATACTCACAAAATTAGCGCATATAAAAGCCTCTAAGGCCACAGTGATGGCCAAAATGGTGGCAGAGTGTCCGACTGATGGTGTGGCCAGCTTGCTGATGCACTTCAGTGATGTGTCCCTTTCCTCAGAGCTCTGTGGAAAATGCTGTGAATTAGGAGGTAGGCCATTACCATTGTAATCCTTTGTTGCTGTTGTGTCTAGTAGTCTGGGAGGCAGAGTAGTTATAAACTGCTTTAAAAGGAAGGAGCTAACTTGTAAAGCTTTATTATATTTGTAACAGCTGTAAATAATGACATCTGCAGGCCAGAGATAAGAAAATCACATATCCCCCCCCTAAAGTTCAAAAGAGTCTTTTCCCTCAATATTGAAAAATACAGACAACAACAATGTAAATAATTAGATCAGAAAAGAGTACAATGCATTTAATTGCATCACATAATGTTTGACAGTTTGGATTACTGTTCTCTAATTTGGTCGCTATCAGCAGGAAAAGGAAATTGTCTTTATGAAATGAAACTTCTTAGCAGTCCCACCTAACAGGTGCAGGACACTGGGCATTCCATTCCATGTGTGTTGTGACAAGGGAAGGTGGCTCTCTGGCAAGAAGATAACATATAACACATTCTCTGTCACAGATTACTGGTCCCAAGTTAAAAACCACTTCCCACCCCAATACAGTACATTTACTGCAGTGGGGCTGCATGGTCAGGCACAGTCACGTAAACGCTGTGACTGCCTGTATCTGGGTGATTGCCTGCATACATGACAACCTGCATTCAGTCAGGCACATGAGCGCACCCCCTGCTGAACCGTGCTGTGATTGGACACAGCATGAATTTGGCAGCTGATATCAGCTAATGGTTTTGGCTAAAGTCAGCTGATCAGCTGTGTCTAAGCACACCAAGTTCTCTGTTTGCAAAACACAGAACTCTGTGTACAGGGAACAGTGATCTGGCTGTTTTTTTCTCCCTGCAAAGCAGGGAGCAATAGTAGCTATATGGTAAAGTAAAAGCAGCACTTATTACACACATTACACATTGTTATGCACACAACCTCTTGATTGCCCCTAGGTGTTAATCCCTTCCCAGTCAGCCTCATTAGTACAGTGACAGTGTAGAGTAATAGCACTGATCACTGTATTAGTGTCACTATTGATGTTAGTGTCAGTCAGTTAGCATACCTCCCAGCCACCATCAGCTAGTGCCAGATTTCCCACCTCACTATCACAGTCTCACTATAAGATGCAGTATAGCGCCATAGCTGCATAAATTCCAGTATATATATATCATAGTTTTTAGATGCTATAACTTTGTCATAAACCAAATAATATACACTTATTTTTTTTTTTACCAAAGACAAAGGCCTAAATTTATGAGGAAATTAGATTTTTTTTTTAATTGAATATGTTATAACAAAAAGTAGAAAATATTGTTTTTTTCCCAACATTTTCGGTCTTCTTTTGTTTATATGATAAAAAATAAAAAAAAGAGTGGTGATCAAATACCACCAAAAAAAGCTATATTTGTGTAAAAAATAAAATGATATAAATGTAATTTGTGTACAGCATTGCATGACCAGTAAAAGTAGTGCAGTGCTGGTCATGAAGGTGGTAAAACCTTCCAGAGCTCAAATGGTTAATTTAATATGTGTCAGATGAACCAAAAAAACTGCTTCACTTCAACTTCCAGAGAGGCTTACTAGCCCTTTTCATAATGATCAATGTATCCTGGCAGATGGACTTGTGAAACACATTGGGGTTGATTTACTAAAACTGGAGAGTGGAAATCTGGTGCATCTCTGCTTAAAAACCAATCAGCTTCCTGTTTTTTTGTCAAAGCTTAAGTAAATAAGTTGAAATTAGAAGCTGATTGGCTACCATGCACAGTTGTATCAGATTTTGCACTCTCCAGTTTTAGTAAATCAACCTAATTGTGGCCCATTGCTAGACACTAGTTTATTTGGGGTACCTTCCTAGCTGAAGACTGTGGAGAGAAATGCAATTACAGCAGCAAAAGTTATATTTGAGACAGATGCAATTTGTTGTCATTTACTGAAACAATCCATTAATGTTATAGCAAATCAACATTCCACAGATGACTCCATGAAAGGACCTGCAATATTTATAGCAACCTCCTTCCAAGCAGTCAGGAAACTGCACTGACTGGAATGGTGGCTTGTTTGTGGCAGTAGATTTGCCATTACTCTGACAACTAATGCAAGACTTAATGGCACTTAGTACTTGGGCATTCAAGTATATTTCATATACCCTTTGTCTTTGCCCTTACAATTTCTTGGTGACTATTATGTTCATGCTGTGTAAGTTGTTCTCTCAAGGTTTCTGGCACATTAACAATATGGCCACCAACTAAGAACAGTGATTTCTAACACTGTAGTAAAATTGTAGAACAGGATACAATGTATCTTCTGAGTTTGGCCCTTTACTTTTTTTAGAATGTCCCATAATTGTACTTATAGATATGTAATAAATAGATGTTCTAGTATTTTTTTATGTTCATGGAAAACAGCTATGCTTACAGTGAAGTATAGGTGTCTCAGTTTCCAACACATTGTTTTCACATCTTATCGCACTTTAAGTTTGTGTACTAGGCTCTTTGCATAGCCCGGTGAGGTGCTGAGTGGTGAAACTTTGGACACTGATAGCACTAAGAGCAAAGAGCTTTTGTGATAAAACTATCCAATAATTGTATGTTAGTGCAGCAAAAACATCCCTGTCCAGTATAGCAGTGCCTTCTTTATAATGTACAGTTTAGCTTGCACACTAATTGACTGAAATTTTACAATCACTGACAGGAAACCAAGCACAGGAGTAGGGTTCCTAACAATGGTGGAACCTCAAGGATCACAGGGTTTGCAGTAGTGGCCCCGTCCATGCTCCAGTGAGCCCATGCGTCCTTCCTGGCAGGCAACTACAAACACCTGCTTTTATCCAGAGCACCAACTGTTCCTGAAGAGCTTTAGTCAGATCAGTACGGCCGGCAGGTTCATTGTGCAGATAATGTTGCTGAAGACTGACAGCTTTTTTCCTGTCACCTCAGAAGCTGCTGCTAGCGGGGAGTAAGCTCTCCTTCTTGCTCCATAGTCCCAGGCTCAAGACTGGACAGCCCCCCTCCCCCCCAGAGGAAAAAGATTAGGGTGTGTGGCATTCGTTGTGAGAGTTCCTGGCTGCTACACACTGTAGGTGATTCTTGCCAAGTCTTGGGACATGTATTCTCCACAGCCCAGGCAGTGTACAGAGAATATGGCAGGTTCACGGTCAGCACAACTCACACTTGGCACTGATAAAGGGGGTGGGTCAGTGGTAGAACTATGAGGGTTGCATTCTGCCACCGTGGGGGGGCCACAAAATGGCAGGAAGGAGGCTGATCCAAAATCCGTGAAAGGGTCCTGCAGTGGGACTGTAATAAAGGGCCCGGCAGTGGGAGTAAATGGCCTTGGGATCAGTGGGAAGTGTCCCGGGTCCTTCATGGTTTCGTGTATTGGGTTCCTGAAGGTTCTTGTTACGCCTCTGGTCTCTAAGCTAACTAACAGTTTCAGCATAGGTGCAGTAAGTGATTCATTTGCAAACTACTTCTGGTAGGTTTCCTCAGTCAGTATACAGACAGCAAATTCTGTGTCAAGCATCAGGATCATGGAGTAGACCTTGTTAGCGGAATCAGTAGTAATAACTACAGTGAACAAAAATGTAACTTGACTGTAAGCATCATATGTATCTACACATAAGACACTAACCATAACTTCACGAATATCTAGCAGCAGCATGTGTAAATTTCTTGCATTTACAGCACAAAGCATCTTTTGCGGGGCATGCAGCATAGTTTACAATATGCTATGCTGAAGCACATCCAAAGAAATACTTGTTCTGTGTATGAGCAACTCTGCTTTGCAGCTTGTTTGCAGGTGAGTTTATTGGTGTACCTTTGTGTTGGGCCTGAATCAGGACTGACAACTGATGGGGCCCCCGGGCAATAAGGGATCATGGGGCCCTTGTGTCCTTGCCCACACTCAAAAAACACGCAAAAAAGCCTATAAAAAGGTACCAGGGGAATTTCATGGGGTCCCCTACTGACCCCGGGCCCTCGGGTAGTGCCTGAGTGCTCAAATGGTCAGTCCGCCCCTGACCTGAATATGTGCCTTATGAAAGAGAGATTCTAAATTCACAGCCTGTATGGTGCTAGTAGGCCCCTGACTGAGGGTTGTTGCCTCAATAACAGCAGTTTCACTTGGGACTGAATTAGTAATACCCTTTACTGAAGTTAAACCATGTACCATTAGCAATCTTTCTCTAATGGGCGCTGAGTTTATTTTTTTTCTACTAATTGGTCTCTTGATCGTTTAATCTGTTGCAGCACCAAACTCATAGGTAACAACAGAGCGGCTATAAATCGTACTGTAGATTCACTATTATGCTGTCTGTGTTTTATATTGTATATTTTAGGCACAAAGAGGCATGTATCATAAGTATGATCAGCTGCTGGTACAGTGTAGAAAATGTCTTTAAAACACTTTAAGCTTCTTAATTTTCAATACCTTGGTCATTTTTTTTATTGCTTAAGGCTTGTAACTCAGATTAGGGTTTAAAACTTTTAGTTTTGGGTGATTAGAGCACATCAGGCAGTCCATTCAAGAGTTTTTCTTTCTTCACAGCTTGTCTCTGCATTTTATCAAATGAAATGCAAAAGCACTTTGCATCCAAATACCACAAAATTTCACCCCAGGTGCACTGCAACCCAGTCTACCCATATACCAAAAATCTTATAATACTAATATTTTGATATAAATATAATTTCAAGTAGGTGTTTGGTAGCCATTTATAATCAGGGATTGACTTGTTTTTTTATTAAAATTAAGCTTCTTGGTAACAAATCTCTTGCTCATCCCTGCTGCATTGAATGCCCTCTCTGACATTACACGTGCACCTTCAAGCCCTCACTTGAACCTTTTGCTGCCAATTTGTTTTAATGAGGTGCTACTTCCACCAAGCTCTGTGTAGCAGAATCATGTGTTTCCTCATGCCTGTATTGTAGATGGATTAGGGGGGCTACTCTTGGCCCTGCCTTAGGCTGGCCATACACTATACAATTTTTTGTTCAATCTCTGCCCGATTTCCTTAAGATTTATCTTCAACTATGTAGTGCAAAGGACGGCCTAATTGGATACAATTGAAAGTGTTTTTTAGGTTTGACCTCAGATTCTATGGTTTTCGGTAAATCTAAAGCAATTTTCTAAAGAAAATTGTATAATGTATGATCAGCCTTAGACAAATTCCTCCTACTGTACTGTCTCTCCTGCAGAACCTACCTCCTCTTCAATCAGTGGCCTTCTGGATGATCTGCTGCCTCATTATCTACCAACTTCTCATCATTATCAACCCACTTTGCTGTAATCTCCAGCTGCAGAAACATTACTGCCTTTTGCTACTCTCTGCCTACTATCTCTTTTCCTCCATCTATGTGTAGGTTGCTATCTTTCTCATATCTTAATATTTGAAAAGAAGAATGATTGCGCAAGATCATCTTCCTGCAGAAAGTCTGTGATTGTGCAATCAAATAATTACTCTGACTCCTGATTGCTAGTTTGCAGGAATATGGCCAGATTAGCAGAAGAAGAGGGTGCATTGTCACAGTTGAATCTCTGTACTCTGAGAAGGAAGGTGAAGGCTTTCTCAGTCATTTTCTCAGCCCTTGTTTTTGTACACTATGTTTTGACATTTTATTAAAACTTTTAAGACAGGGCATTGTGTTACTATGTAAAAAGAAGGAAACTATACTACTAAACTGCTGTGCCACTGACTACTTTTTACAAAGTTGAGGGGTTTATTTTATTTATTTTTAGGAGTAACCTTTCATTTAGATCTGCCGTGGATAGAACTTCCATGGAACAATTTAGTCCTATTACTGCTTAGTAAACAAAATAGGTGTCAAATAAAAAACTACCTAAAAGGTTTTTTTCCCAGTTGAAATGAATCAAATTGGGGTGCTACTGCTGTATTTAATCCATGCTAAATATAAAAGTTAAAAAATAAATTACAGCAGCTGGTTTGAGCATAAAGAAAGTTTTTGGGGATTTTTAATTTTATACAGTAAAAAATAAAAGCAATGGTTATTAAATATCACCAAAAGAAAAATGGTGATATTAAATTTAATTGGGTAAAGTGTTGCATTGACTGAGTAATTTTATATCAAACCATCACAACACTGAAAACTGAGAAATGATTTAATAATGAAGACATACTGGTTGAGGTTGGCACTCAGGACCTTGGGGTTGATTTTCCAAAAGGGGTTGCAAAGATAATGTGAATGTATAAGGTTAACTTGGCTTTAGGCTAGGTTTACACCTATGCAGTTTGCGTTTGAACCGTTTCTGCAGTGCTTTTCGTGGTGCGTTTTGCAGTTTTCTACATGTGTTTTTGATGCGTTTTGCGGGGGTTTTTTCCCAACTTGTTACTGGACAGATTAAAATGCAAAACGCATCAAAAACACACTACATTCTTTTCTGATGTGTCTCCATTGAAGTCTATAGAACCAAAAACGCAATGTTTTACGTTTAAAAAAGTCCCCTACCCTTTCCAAAAAATGCACCGGGTGAAAACGCGGAGATGTGAACCTGTTCCACAGGAAATTATGTTAAATGGACTGCTGTGCATGTCTGCAAAATGCAATGGGAAACACATAGGTGTGAAGCTATACTGTGTGTTTTTTGGTTGTTTTTAATTTCCAACACACAATTGAGTGTTCAAAGAACACAGGTTCACCTTATACACTCACATACACTGTACATCCTTTGCTCCTTTAGAATATGAACTTACTGAAATAAACATTCACTTTATTAGGTGAACAATTTCTATTCCTTAAAGTGACACTAATCTCTGATTCTAAAAGAAACAAATTCTATTTAACTTAATTCATAAAAGTACCTTATATTGAACTAAGCCTCCTCCAAATCTCCAAATTCCTTTTTCCCCTGCCAAAACCTGATTTTTTTCTTAAAGGGTGGCTACATTCATTCTTCATGGTCCCACCGTATGTAGAAACTTAGCCACCCTCTCTTGGTTAACCCCAAGATAAACTAGAAACTATGGACTAAGGGATTTGTAGTTTTCATAGAGCAGTGCAGCCCAGAACTAACATGCACTGCTTTTTTTACAAAAAAAATGGAAGGGAGTGTGAAAAGGAGAGTTTCAGGATCTCACAGAGGACATTACAAAAAGATAAACAATTTCATGAAAAATAGATTACAGGTCCATAAAGTAGTGGATGTATGTGGATTATCTTTGTAGAATAAGTATAATATTTATTGTGTCTTTAACTAAATCAGCCAACTTGTAACCACTTCTAATTCCTTTTTTTGACCCCACTTTTCCCATACTCATCAGTGAATCATATTTTTAAATTTTGGAAAGTTACAGACATCCACTGTATTCACTGAATCTGACACTTTCGGATGTGTCAGAGGCCTGCGTCAACCTACTGCCACAGTTGTATGCTCCTCGATAACTGCTTCAACAAGAGTGTTTTCCTGCACATGGTTGTGGCGATTGGATGCAGACAACCATTTTGCTAAGATCCACCATCTTGTATCATACTCTGCAAATATCATTCTCTCTGCCTACAGCCCCCTCCCCTTGCAAGGAATGTGGTCTGTGTGTGTGCTGAGTTGAGGAGTGCACAGGGCACAGCTGGATATGCTTCATGGTTGTAAACCCAATTAGCTGGTTCCATGATGTCTGTCAGACCCTTGCCGTGGCCTGGTCGTAAAGCTATAAATCAGTCCGTCACTGGACATGAAAAGCATTCCAGAATGTCAGTAAAACATACATCCCACTTGAAACCACTTTTCCATACAAATTCATAAATCCCGACAGGAACAAGGTAAAATAAAACAAAGCATATATTCAGATAGGTCAGTTTAATACGAGTCACCTGACGCACTACACCCCTATGTGGCACCTACACGAGAGTAGAAAGCAATATGTTGTTATCTGGAATGGTAAGATATGTCATATTTGATGTCTGGGCATTCAGGATATCATTCTGCATATTAATCTACCAGTGGCTAGGCTGCTACATGTACCTAGTGAAGATTATTGGCCATAGTATAAATGTGGGAGGGATTTGGTCACAGCCTGAGTCCCCACCTAAAAACCCCTCCCCAAATGAGGCGATTGGTTCTCTGCTTTAAGGAGACACCCTGCTGGGTTCCTAGAAAAAAGGCTGTAATATCTGGAGAGGAATATGAAGAGATTCTCCCTTTTACATCAGGAACCATCTTTGGGAGAAAAGGGAACCCTTTTGTTCAGGACACTTGAACTCTGCTTAAACCAAGGACTTCTGCAGGTATCCTACCTTCTCAAATTTCTTTCTTTTATCTCTCTGTTGTGTTATTGCTCTCTCTATTTATATATATATATATTTGTTACATCTTTTCTGTAAATATTTTTATTGCACTATTTTGACCTTTTTAGTAATAAATCCTATTTTCTGAAAATTGTTGAACTGTTTCTAAAGCTCTTTAATGCAAACTAAGAATCCCTGTCTCTGAAGAGTGCTACTGTGTGTTTTAAAACCTCTGGATACATCTGTCTGCGGTGACAGGTTGTATACAGACGCTTATTCAAACATCATAGTGTTTCTGCTAAGATTTGTGAGTTTCCTCCTCCTCTGTAAAAAGGTGGTGGTGGAAGTGTGAAGGGTTAATTGCGTAATTAACCTGACCCAGTAACAATCGCTCTCAGGCGGCTGGCACATAGATTCTGGTCCAGTGAGCTGGAAAATCTCTGTGCAGGGTGCAGCTGAGAGTGGCATTGTGATGCAAGTGACAGCGCGGTTTTAGATTGGCTAGTCCTTCGGTGACAAGTTGGTGAGAAGGGCTGGGGTCTGACGCCGTGCCCGTCACAATGGTCTTTATATCATTTGGGATGGCCCTTTCCAGTCAGTGTGGGACTTTGTCATGTAAAACTCAAACTCGTTGGGCCTTTCTTTCACCTCTGTAGTAGACACCACCTCCATCAGTTTTTTAGATCTTGAACTTGGCCATTCTGATTCATCAATTATGGCCAAGAATTACACAAAGCTCACTGCGGGCAATTCATTTTTACATTTTACCACCTGTCACCATACAAGGTGGGTAAAAAACACCCCCAAGGGCCAATTTTGTAGATTATGTCACAATTGTACTAGATTAGATGACTATATACAACAAAGTACTTTAAAACAGAAGTTTGTAGATGAGGGGTACCCACTTGAAGTCATTGATCAAGCGTATTTCACTTATCTTTCTGATGAGATTCCACCACCAAAATCACGGTTACAGGAACCTCAAGGTGTCAGATTCATCACACAATATCATTCACGCCATTCTAAAATGGAGGGCATTTTCAAAAAACATTGGTCCATTTTGAGTCAAGATCCCCAACTCAATTAGTCTATCTTATCTGCCCCTACATTTGCTTATAGAAAGGCTTCCAATATCAAAAGTAAGATCGCTCCCAGTAAAATCAAACCCATCATATCGCCATTTGGGGTCAAGTAACTTACCCTCATTCCATTGGTAGGTATGTTGTGTTGCAAGAAGCCTTTTTGCCTTACCTGTGTACACGTTAAACATGGCCAAAAGACTTTCACTGCTAAAGGGAAAAACATATCCCAGTGGGGCCTTTCACAACTGTTCCGCCACATGTGTAGTCTATTGTCTTTCCTGCCCTTGTGGTATGCTGTACAGGGGGAGAATTAGAACTCTACAAAAAAGGTTTGGTGAGCTTCATAGGTTCATTGAAGAAGGTGTCACCAAGCACAGCATACCATGCCATTTCTCCAAATACCATCAAAAATCATCCCAGGATCTCCAGGTATGGTCATTGAGTCCATGCTGAATAGTTTTTCTCAAGCTGAACGTGTCCAACAGCTCTACCAACAGGAAACATATTGGATTTTTACTTTGGATACCATGGCCCCAAAGGGTCTTAATGAAGAAATTTAAATTCATTCTTCATTTAAAGTTTGAAAAAGAGATCCAATCATTAGTTCACTTCACTAACTACTTGGTTTTCAGTATACACATATATAGATATGAAACTACTTAGAGAAATACATAGACAACTTCTTTCCTTTCGCATTCCCCCACCTCTATTCCATCTGGGTGGGTAAGTAACTAAAAAGGAAATACAGCCCTTATATGTGTGTACATACATACATATATCCATGTAATTTATAATGATGGTGTCCTTGCCCATCTCCCAGGCTCTTAGGTTTAAGTATATGGGCATCAGCTCTACACATAAGAATTACTTCATATATATACTTATACTAATTATGCACATGTGAAAGCCTATATGTATACATATCTGTATGGACACTCAAAAGAATAAAATAGAATATTATATCTGTATATTTCATCTTTTATCTCAAACTTTATGCAGGTCATATGTTTTATTTTTTACCTGTTTTTAGATCCCATCTTATTTTGGGTTTTAAATATTACTCTGTTTATATTTTGTAATTGTATCTGTATGTGGGTGTCCCTGTATATAGGTGTTTATTTGGACAAGCACATGTTTAGAAAGATTTACATGCAATTGTCTTTACCTAATTTTATATATATATTTTTTATGTATCTTTATATATCACCAACTGTATAGGTCTTACAGAGTCCATATTTATGGCATATTACTCGATACTTATTGTTACATTATTGTACGGTGTGAATGCATAGTCCCCTTTTAGTACGGCCACATCCCTTGTAATGCCATCCCTCCATTAGTCCCTCCCTATCTGAGCCAGTTACAGATGGCCACTTTTGCTAGCCAGTCAGATCTGAAGAAGAAGTGGAAGCTTCAAAACGCGTTACCTCCCACTCCTACATCATCACGTTTCCCCTTTGATGTCACGTCCGGTGCCATCTTGTGTTCCACGCTGCATATCATGGTGGACAGACATTCTTGGAAGCTCCCGCCCCACAGCTCAGCCACGTATAGGCTACCCTGACCGCAGGGAAGCAGGAACCTGAAGGGAAGACACTTGTATGTTTTGTAGATATGCCTGCCTTTTTCACCTTCTAGTGAGTTGCTATTGTATGTGTTTAATAAATCCCATTAACTTTATGCTGCACTTAGTATGGCATCCCTCTTTCTCTTTTATACGTTCAGTTTATACATTGTAAGGCTATACCAGCTCTAGAGTCATATTAATAGCAAAAAAAACAGAGAGAGCCAGGCAACTAGTATTCTTAAAAAGGAGGTAAACAATAACAAACCCTATATTTCATTGTGTATGGGTTTCAATAAATAATTTGATAAGATATGACAAGTAATGCTGCATAGAATATTTTAATTCATAACATGAATTACACTAAAGATGACAATAACACCGGGTAATGCATGTAATCCATATGGTGCAGTTTTTGTGAACTGATGCCTATGTGGGTTGTCAAAACAACATGTAGGTTGAAATGAAACAAAGAATCTGACTGGTCACTTTCTTTTCTGCTTAAATTAACCCCAGGTTCATATACATGTTTGTTCAAAAGCCAGTATGAAAACATAAAGTGCTTCATCAGTGATTGGTAAATGATGCACTGGATAGAATTAGAAGATCAGCTTTAGATAAAGAATGATTTTTAATTTCTAACATTTAAGTGAATATTGAGCACTTAGACTGTGAATAAAATTTTTAAATTAAATTGAGAGAAAATAAAAAGCACCCAAGAGGAAGAAATATTGAATTCTATGTCACAATTTACAACTTATCATTTAGATGGCTGTCATTTAAATTGCAAATAGATGTGCCATTTGAAATAATTACTTTGCTTGTGGCAAATGTCATTTATTTCTATATGTAAATTAATCCTTTGACATACCATTAGAAAACAATGAAGATAGATGTTGGAAGTACAAATGAAATCTGCCTAAGTTGTATTTTTTTTGTCAAATTTCTGTTTTTTTCAGGAATGTTGGTTTGGTGCCCCTTTTCAATTAAACTTTTACTTTGCATTGTTCTTACATTAGCCATTCAATTTAATTTGTTTTTTATGCTGATGTATGTTAACTATTGTGTTGATAATTGTGAGCAAGCCTCTGGGATACTATACATTCCCTCACTAGCTAAAATAAAACAATACTGCAATTATTTGTTAAAAATGAATTTTCTCAATGCTGCTGTACTACATTTTGCTATACAGAAAAACTATTCAAGGATATGTGTCATATTGTGCATTGTCAGAAACCATATTAATCAAATAGAACACTAAGGGGTCTATTTTGTGCACAACATAGACCCAAGATTCACATAGTTTCCCCATAGAATCCAATAGGAAAATGTGTGAATTTGGGGGGAAAGTTGGGTGAATTTCGTGTGAAAATATTCACAATTAGATCCCTTAACTGGTCTCCTTATTATTAATTACTGTGTATTCCATTGGTTTCAAAGCCTCTGTGTGTTAGAGTGGTTTTCTCAGACAGAACTGTAATCATCCTGGATTAAACAAAAGTAATACAAGTAGCACTACAACAGTCTCAACTAATAGCAATGTCAGACAAAAGACAAAAGACACAACAGACAAAAGACTTTACTGGAGAATTACCTATGAGTCTTAAGACTCATACACATGATGAGAATATTGGACGAATGATTGTCCATTTTTTTTTCATGCTAGTCCCATATCAAAAATGAAGAGGTTACAAAAGTTATGAAAATTCTCATAAGATAGAATACAACTTCAGAACTAATGTAATCTATTGTATTGTAATTTATTCTTTAATTTTTGAGAATGCGTGGTCTTGGTTGCTCAATTTTTACAGAGGAATACTGTACTGATTAAACAACAATCATTTGTTCTGCTATCGTACAAGAACAATTAACGTGCTTGTCCCTTTTGGAAAATTTTGCATGAACTATCTTGATCTGCTCTCAAAAGGTGTGTACTAATGATCAGATTATCCAGCGATCAATCTGAAAGTAGTATTTTGCATCCAATTTTCTCATTGTGTGTACTAGGCATTAGACCCTGATTAAGCCAATGGTCAGTGAAAAATGTAGCTACTGTCCTGCAGGCTTTGGAGCCCTATAATTCTCTTGATGGGTTTAATGTATAGGGAAATAAATGATCCAGCTCCCTTGGCAGAACTCCACACTTATCAGAGCACCACATTAGAAAATTCCAACCAACATACAGTGGTGGCACATACACTTCCCTCCATACCACTGCTCTGATGTTGTCCTCCCAGGCACAGTCTGTTCTTCACTGGCTGCTCCTATGGATAGGATGGATGTGGATTGGCCACAGCTTCCAGAATAGATTGGATAAAAGACAGCCCACTAGACTTTGAGCTTTCATCTCAAGCCTAAACATCCTTGGAGATCTACTTATTTTGGCTATGTACTATGTTTCTCTGCCACTGCAGATCTCTGCAAGCAGTCTCTCAGCACACAACAGCACAGCTCAGTCCATATCATTCTTCTCTGCACAGCTCTTACAGTATTCGGATCCCTGCAGCTTGATCCTTAGCACAGCATCACATTGCTCTGGGCTGTTTGCACACTTAGACCTGCCACTCCAGCTCTCTTTCTCTATGTATGGGCTCCCTGCCACTCTGCCCAGCACATGAGACTTTTTTGATATAGTCTCTTCTCACATGCTTGCTTCAGGCTTAGAACCGGGGATCTGAACCCTCTCCCTGGGATCCTGGTCACTCCTGTGTCATCCGTACTCAGCCCTGTCCCCAGAACTCACTATTTCTTAAACTGGTCTGGTGGGCAGGACTTTCCTTTGGCCATAGCAGTGACCAATTACAGATATCCCTCCTTTTTTCTATGAGCAGGATTCTTCTTAGGCTGCATCAGCAGGCAATCAAAGTCTTCTGTACTTCACTCTCCCTTTGCTGTCCATCAAAGCCAGGAAGGGAGCAACAATCTGGGTAAGTGGGAATGTTCTGATGAGACACTTAAAGGTGCTACTCCAACATGCATTATTCTTTTATAATACTTCCATGTGGATAATTATATGCATAATAGATTTGTGAGAATCAATCAGTGTATGAAGTGTATGAATCAATTTGTAGGATGCCTATATCAATGATTTTTTCTTTGGCCAATTCAGATGCAAATAAATACACTAGAAATCTGGTAAAAACAGTTTTTTTAGTTTTGGATACAGCAGAGAAGAGTTAGAAATGTTGACAGGTTTTTAGGTCTTTGCCTCCCCTTTGGAGCATTTCCCCTTACTTCTGAGGTGGTCACTAGGACAGGAAGTTGACAAATGTGAAAACAGACAGCAATAATGTAACTTCTCTTTTACTGGAGAGAAAGGGTGGATTGAACCATCTGAGTTTTTATTGTTTCCTTTCTCCAGTTGGAGAGATTCCAATCACTTCCTAAATGACAACAGTGACAGCAACAGTGGTTTTAATTCTTCTCTACACATTCCCAGATTAACAAGTTTCTGAAATTTTACTGGGAAAAAAAAGTTTAGTATATTTCTGCAACGCAAGCACATTACCTTCCAAGTATAAGCAGCTATGGGGTATTTCAAGTGAACCTGTTGCTTTTCCATGCATAGACAAAGCACGATGGGTTAATTTTGGCTTACAGTATCTTGAGAATAGCAGTAAATGGACATTTGAGTTTAACATTGGGGCTTATTGCCTAGGATTTAGGATCTCTTCATTTACTTTATTTTAAGTCATTTTTGTTGTTGTTTGTTTCAGATAGAGTAATAAATGGTTAAGCCCCCTGTCATTTTTTTCTGCTGTCTGTGTATCATTAGGAAGGTTTTCCTTTGCTTCCTTTCCCTTGATTGCTGTCCCAGAAACACAGAGGGACGTAAGATTGGATCTCTTGAATGTGATGGGATATACTGTACTCCCTCTTGAAAAATTCTTACCAAAAATAGATTTCCATATTGGGAGATATCTCCCTACGTCCTGTTCCTGTGACTGTAACTTGAAAATATTTGTCAGAAAACTAGTACAGCTAATGCTAATCTTTCTACAGTCTGTATATGCAGTAAAGCATGCTTAATATACTCACTGTGGAACCTAAGGGGTTAATCCTCTGCATTGTGTAAAATCACTGTTTGATCCTGTCTTCTCTGATCCTCACCTTCTTCCAGTGCCTCCCTCTTATCTCCCGATAAGGCATATTGTGCGGAGATACTCTGAACATGCTCAGTTTGGTGTGTATTGCTAGAAAAGGTTTTTTTATTTCTTGAGAGAATGCATGTGATCAGTACTCAGCCTCCAACCAAGGTACATAACAGTTTTGAATCACTTTCTTTACTGGGACCAACAATCAGAGTTAAAATCCACAGTAGGGACACAGACAAGGCACATGTTCTAACCCCCTGGTGCCCAATATGTGTCCTGCCAGAACTCTGAATCAGGTTTGGAACAAAGTGGATTACACACAGAGTGCCAGTAGCTCCAGTGGCTAAAGCAACAACTGTGGTTTATCACTAAGCCTAGTAGCTGAATCTATCAACTCCTGAGATTCAGATCCTGCTAAGCAGCAACAGATGAAGGGATGTAACATTATATGTAACATCATGGCCATTCCTATCAATTTGGAGGTTACTAATGCAGAACTAATGCAGCCCTAGATGAGTTAAATGAAAATACACTCTCCCAAATAATCCCAAGGTCTGTGAGTGTCCAACACCTGCATAAGTGAATGCAATGTCATTTAAAATTTGGTGACCACATGCCTGTGCAAATGTCACTGCCAGGCTAATTCCTGTTTATACAAACTCACATTGATTCTATCTTAATATGACACAAACAGACACATTTTTTTTCTGGGTGTTTCAAGATGAAATGTACTAATCATAACATTTAAAAAAAAATGAAGCTATTGAGCAGTCATTTTGACATTGGGAGCTATTCTTTCACAAATGTTTGTAGAAGTCTGCTTGCCTAGGTATTTGACCATGGAGATGATTGAAACACCTGAATCCAATGATTTGGAGGGGTGTCCCAATACTTTTGGCAATATAGTGTATATGTAATGAGCTGACAAAATAGTGCTTCTGGTGCACTAAATTCCCAAGCAGTGTTATCAGTATTGCTCAGGCTACTTCTCTGTACTACAGAAACATCTATGGTATTGAAATGAAGAGATGGGCATGTATTCTGTGGGAGTGAACAGTTTATGATGACAACATTGCTATAGTTACAGTAAAGTGGGTGAGTGTTGTCACCTTAGGACAGGAGGTGAGTTACTGGCAGGATAAATATGTAAAAATAAAGGGAAAAAAAAACATGAAAATAGAAAATGAATGCAGCTACCACATCTGAGGACTGGTAAGCTGCAATTTTTTAAATTTTTCTTCTTGGGTTTGAACACACTCATTTTTCTGATTAAAAGAAAAACTCAATATATTTTCATTTCAATATGTATTTTAAACAAGACATTGTAGAGAAAATGATCGTAACAACATGTGCCATTTCATCATCCGGTGACCAGTAAATAGATGTAGTCTACTTTGTTAAAAAAAAAATCCTTATGAGGTTCGTATGAGTCATATAATACACCTAAAGACCATGCTGTGTTAAATAACCCAGAAATGTTCATACTCAATCAAGAGCTATTATTCTTAAGCATGTCAGTTTTCAGGACCAGTGGCGGTATGCTATTAGTTACAGAAAAGTAACAGTTTCTGAACCATGAAGTAAAATGTTTGAAGCTGCACAGACGAATAAAATAGCTTTTTCTAGCCCTATAGTATTTAGAAGCCCCATGTTTCTAATTAAATCTAGATTTACATATTGGCCTATTACATGTGCACAGTAAGTTTTTTCTTTTTCTATTCATTGTTTAGCATTTATACTGGTAAAAGAAAATAAAAACTACACACATTTCAAAGTATGAAAAGGAGATATTTTATATTATGTTAGACCATTCCTTCCATGGTTATATACTGTTTGTTAAGGAGAATTGTTGCTAGCAAGTTCGTTTCAATCAATATCTCATATTCTTTTCAGCCATAAATTTTATTTTTTGTACTTGCCATATCATATTATGCTAAAAGTTCATTGTGTATGACCAGTCTCAGCCATTGTGAAAGTTCACAATAAATTTTCTTGAAACAAACATGGTAAGCACAACTGGTAGTCACTTTTTAAAATTCTAGTTGCCTGGATATTATGCCAACTCTCTGTCTTCAATACATTAATAGCCACTGAACTACAAATCTTTAGATTCACAAAGTCAAAAAATAGCCATAAATATACCTTCTTGTTGTTCAATGTTAATGATTTAAGAAGGTCAGTGAAAAGCAGGAAACCATCATTTACAGAATGAGAAGTCATCAATGGCTGCTTGCTTGCAGAAGAAATGCAACACAGACTGCATGTTATGTGGATAATGTGTTTATACATTGTCTATCAAAATGTCAGTAAGTGCATTATTTAAAACAAAATTTACACCATATTGCCAAAAGTACTGGGACTGCCTTTACATGCACATTAATTTTAATGGCACCGCAGTCTTAGGCAGTAAGGTTCAATATTGTGTTGGCCCACCCTTTGCTGCTATAACAACTTCAACTCTTCTGGGAAGGCTGTCCACAAGGTTTAGGAGTGTGTCTACGGGAATGTTTGACCATTCTTCTAGAAGCACAATTGTGAGGTCAGGCACTGATGTGGGACGAGAAGGCCTGGCTTGCAGTCTCTGCTCTAATTCATCCCAAAGGTGTTCTGTTGGGTTGAGGTCAGGACTCTGTGCAGGCCTGTCAAGTTCCTCAAATCCAAACTCGCTCATCCATGTCTTTATGGACCTTGATTTGTGTACTGGTGTGCAGTCATGATGGAACAGGAAGGGGCCATCCTCAAACTGTTCCCACAAAGTTGGAAGCATGAAATTGTCCAAAATGTCTTGGTATGCTGACTCCTTCATAGTTTCCTTCACTGGAACTAAGGGGTCAAGCCCAACCACTGAAAAACAACCCCACACCATAATCCCACTCCACCAAACTTTACACTTGGCACAATGCAGTAAGGCAAGTACCATTCTCCTTGCAACCGCCAAACCCAGACACATCCATTTGATTGCCAGAGTCCAGTGGTGGCGTGCTTTACATAGCTGCATCCGATGCTTTGCATTGCACTTGGTGATGTAAGGCTTTGATGCAGCTGCTCTGCCATGGAAACCCATTCCATGAAGCTCTCTACGCACTGTGGTTGTGCTAATCTGAAGACCACACAAATGTGGAGGTCTTTAGCTATAGACTCTGCAGGCAGTTGGCAACTTCTGCCCTCTGTGTGCTTTGGCATGCACTGACCCCACTCTGTCATTTTACATGGCCTAACACTTTGTGGCTGAGTGGCTGTTGTTCCCAGTCACTTCCAATTTGCTATAATACCACTAACATTTGATGGTGGAATCTTTAGTAGCAAGGAAATTTCATGAATGGACTTATTGCATAGGTGGCAACCTATCACAGTACCATGTTTGAGGTGTTTCACAGAGTTCCTGAGAGTAGCCCATTCTTTCACAAATGTTTGTAGAAGCAGTCTGCATGCCTAAGTGATTGATTTTATATACCTGTAGCCATGGAGGTGATTGGAACACCTGAATCCAATGATTTGGTGGGGTGTCCCAATACTCTTGGCAATATAGTGTACCGTATATGTAATGAGCTGACAAAATAGTGCTTAGGGCAATATAGTGTATGTTCAACCAAACCCTTTTTTCCAAGGTTTGGATAGAGTGAAGAATTATTAGAACCCCTGTTTTTTACTGCTATGCAGGGCTCCTTTTCCCCACACTTCCTGTCCTACTGACAATAGTTCACCAGATGGAAATATAAATAATGTTTACTTTAGCAGAGCAGGAAGAAGCTAAAACCACTGTAAAATTTTTACTTCCATCCAAAACAAAAGCTTTTCCAGCACACTTACAAGCTAGCTTGCAAAAATAAATAAATAATACTGTATAACAATTTGCATGTTACACACATTTCCAAATATATGGGGAAACCACACTGCCTTAACAAGGCTTCTCTGTAAAGTTCAGTCATATTTCTAATATTGGAGCATATATATCAATGGATAAATTAAAGGCAGGTATACATAGAGGCAGCCCATTTCTCCACACAAAATGGAACACAAGAAAAGAGTGCCACTAGCAAAAAAAAAAACTGTTTATGAAAATAATCACAAATAATAAATATGTACTCGCATGACCCCAGTTGGGCATGCTCATTTTATGGTGATAGTGAATGGCTTGTGGCTTAGCAAAAGATACAGCCCAATATGCACACAAAGGACTCTTCTGACTTCACCCCTTTCAGCAGATCTGGGAAAGCGAAGCTTGCACACAATGTCTGGAGATTGCCTCTGGGGCTCTAAGGAGAGACACATCTATGACGTGCTCATGGGATGAGTCAAAAGTTTCTCCCACACCATGCCCAGTGGTTTGCTATGATAATGACACATTTCAGGGGGTGTCAGTAAAGTCTGCCAGCAACACTATCTCTAGGTGTAAAATACAAGAAATATAATCTTTATGGATTAACCCCTTCACCAGCCCCCTCCAGTAGTCTCTGAGAGTTCTCAGACCAACTATCATGGAGGCGCACAGTGAATAGGGGCCCATCAGTTCCCACATTTGTAATAAAGAGACACCTGAGACAAAACGGCAGATGGAAACTCGTTTGCCCAGTTTCTCTCTTAGCTACATAAAATACCGTTTTCTGCAATTTCTAGTGGTAAACAATATGTAACATAAATTAATTAATGTTAAAAACTCTCTCAAGTTGTACCCACCACAACTGAGCAAATGCATCATCATCATGGCAACCTGTTGTGCATGGTGTGGGAGGAGCCTGTGAGTCAGCCTGTCAGCATTTGATCAATTCATCTTTCCTCAGAGCCCGGGAGGCAATCAGCAGACACCAGTTTCTGACATGCTTTGCTTTTCCAGGTCTGTTGGAAGGTGTGAAGTGAGAGAAGCCCTTTGTGTGCATATCTATAGCCAAGACATTAGCCATGCACCATCAACAGACTGTGAGAGGTGCACACCCTGCTGGGGTCATGTGACTGCCTATTTGCCATTTACGAATGATATATATATTTGTTATTTATTATATTTATGATTATTTCTTTAATAAACAAGGTTTCATTGTGCTAGTGTTGAACTTCCCTTGTGTTCCCTTTAGTCATCTAGAGTTTTAACTACTTTGCATCTAGTCCAATTTGTATATTTTTTACATACATGCATCTAAAAATCAGCTTTTTTTTATAACCCTCAAACATTATATATTTTCTGAAAGCAGAGACCCTGGAGAATAAAATGGTTTGTTGTTGCAATTTTTTATGTTACAAGATATTTGCATAGCCATTTATTCATACACACATTTTCAGAAAAAATACATAGGTGACACTTTAAAAGCCTTTACAGGTTACCAGTTTAGAGTTAAATCAGAGTTCCAGTGTTAGAATTATTGTTCTCATGCTGAGGTTCATGGTTATACCTCACATATGTGCTGCAATGATTGCCGAAATCTATTTGACTGGTTTCTTCACTGGCCAGTACCAGCTAGGCAAGCACTAAACGGAAGTATCAAAAAGTTTGTTTCTTCCAGCTTCATTCTTCACAGAGGAGAGGGAGGAATTTATGTTCCTATATCTCCTCTGTGGGCAGTTGGTGCTGAAGTTTGTAGTGATCCTAGGCTCACCGATGGGACTGAAAAACCCAGGAATGGCAGAGGGGAGCGGGGGCTCCCTTCCAAGCCCTATAAATGTGATCAGGAGGCTGTAGAGCTGCTTGGATCACTTTCATTGAAAGGCCTATCACTGGCTAAAAAATGTGATACCAGGATCATGGCTGCTGCAGCTGCCCAGCTTCTGTCACCTAGGTCAAAACAAGAGGGAGGATATGTAACAGGTTGTCTCCAGGTCATAACATAAAATGGCATTAGCTGTGCAGTTTTCAGGTGTAAAGAGGATTTGGTGCCAGCCAGGTTTCTCACCTTTGAAGGTTGAGGGGTTCCAGGATGTTTGTTTTGAGTAGAAAAAACTGGTTTTGGGAAACTTAGAGTCCTATAGTGCAGATGTTTTACCGAGTGTAGAGAGGAATGATGCCTCCAATACTGGATCCACATTGCGGTGGTGACCAGAACTTGCTGACTGTACATTTGGTGTGCATATGCATGCAGAGTACTTAAGAAGTGTCTGTGTTGTTTTTTGTAGCATTGATACTGGAATACTGAAAAAACTGCAAGAGTAATTTTTTTCTGTCAGAATTGAACTTTCTTTAGATAAAAGTATGCAAGGAAGCCATAAAAGATGTTGTGGCCAGTGGTTGTATCCCTAATATGGTCCAGTGGTTGTTTCCTTTGGATAAAAGTGAAGGGTGCCCTAAAAAGACAGATTTTGTAAGTGGTTGTGTCCTTAATGCTCTACCATGTGAAGCTAGTTCATGCAACATACTGTGTATGTCCTATCCAGAATAGAATGTATAAAGGTGAAAAACCTTGAGACTTTACAACCACTTTAACTCTTACTCTTAATGCAGCCTGGTAGTAGGGGGTGGGGGGGACAATGTGCATCCCCCAACCTGAACCATACCATGCCCTCACCACCTCAATATGGGGAGTACATTGCAAGGGGGTCCCATCTTGTTCCCTGTTAATGAGTGCAAGGGTCTCTTCCCCAATACTCTGGTCTGATGGGTAGTGATACAAAGTACCTCTATTCATTCACAAAAAATGTGGACAATATAAAAAACAAAACACAAACACAGTTTTATAAAACCCAAAATATGTCCAATGATGTACATCCATCTTGTTATCCAATAATGTAGATCAACATCGAACATGATGTCCACTGGCCCACTGCAAAAGAAAAAGCTTTCACTGAGACACGTTCAGTCTGGTCTGATCACATACCTCCCACTGAATGAAAGGTCCATGGATGACAGCTGTTATATACAAGGGGGAGGGGTCTACTGGCTGACATCATTGACCATATATGGACATGACCATGTTTGGTCAATGTCATGGGCCACCAGTCTTAAGAAAGATCGATTGAACTCCATTTAAAAGTTAAAAATAAAATACTGGTACTTTGCTGTATCTCCACTGCAAGACCCATGAGTGTCTCTATACCAGTTTTACAATTGAATGGATTTCTTTGTGGGTGAAAACGTGGGCATACACAGTGTGGTGGCTACCCCTGGGTGTGTATATGTATGTATATATATATATGGCTTTATTTGGTTTTAAAGAGGAAGGATATAAATTTTGTGTTTCTAGGAAGAAATGTCTGGCATATTTCTACTGTTACACTGTATGCAATAACTTCATCCTTATAAACACCTTTTACGCAAACATTTTCTTATTTTACTAACATATGTAATGATGAGATTTCTATATTGGCTCTCTTTGGGTTTTATAAAGCACAGAGACCTGTGTATGATTCACAATTATAAATTAAAGACATGTTCACATGACAGGTGACATAAAATAATGACATATCGTAAAGATAGTCATTTTCTTGGAGGCTCAAAAATCTATATCTATTTCAACAGGTAAAAGCCATCCTCTTTGTTTATTTGATTTATAAAGCAAAACAATATAATTGTAAAACCTTTAAAGGACATGATTAGTTTGAGTAAAAAAATAACATATTATTTACTTTAACTGTATATCTTCATTTTCAACACTTGCAAAATAGAAAAATTGGGTTGTGATCTATAAAGCAAAATACTATAAATCTATGTATGTATAAAACAGATTTTTGTATCACTTCCCTTTGTATTTGCAATTATGGTTTTAAACAGAATATACACAATGTGATTAGTACTTCAATTATGTAGATATAACCTTATCATGACACTGCCTGTTCAGTCAGTGCATGATAGTATTCTATTTAAAGCATTTACACATGGAGATAAATGTGCAATGAATATGGAAAATGATCAAAACAAATAATTTTAGTATCCATAAAAGCAATACAGGTGAGAGAGAAAATTACTAACTGTGTCAGACTGAACTGACCTGTAATAACCAATAACTAAAAATAAATAACAACATTGGTAAGGTATTTTTGTATGATAGGTCTGCCATATCTTTATTAGTTATTTTCAGCCAAAACTGTACTGTCTAAGCAAAAAACACAAATTATATCATGCCTTTAAAAAACGAATTCCATCCATTTTCTTTACAGGCAAGGATAGTAACCCAAGATGTAATATAGCATTTGAGCAATTTATTGATAGAAACAGATAGAAGAACAGCATGCAGAGAAATAAAAGAAAGAATAGACTGATGCATGTGGAGCACCTGTACTCTTAAACTGCTCCTCCTAGCCCATTTCACTTTGTTCTGTTTCCCACTGCAAAAACAAATCTATTGCTAATCTATTCAGTGGTTTCAACTAACTTTATTTTGCCATGAGATTTCACAATGCAGAAACTCTCAATGTTGGTGTATTTAGGAATTTAGGGTAGTTTAATTAATTTAATTTGTGCGTGTTTGTGTTCAGGGGCGGACTGAAAACTCATGGGGCCCCCGGGCAATAGGGAATCATGGGGCCCGTGTCCTTGCCCAAACTCAAAAAAGCCTATGAAAAAGGTACCAGGGGCATCTCATGGGGCCCCCTACTGACCCCGGGCCCCCGGGCAGTGCTCAAGTTTCCAAATGGTCAGTCCGTCCCTGTTTGTGTTTTTTTCCTTGTGTGTGATCATTGATAGTTATTTGTGGACTATGGCTTTACATTTTTTATTTAATTTTGTGTTGTCTTTTTTTTTTTCTTTCTATAAGAAAGTTGAAAAATGGGGCTTTTCTAAAAAGAGGCTGTTTTTTGGCACACAAACACTCTCAAGATAGTTAAAAGGTGGGTCTATAACTCTCAGGAGCTATTTAAAGCCTATTGCACCATTAAAAACAAATAAAATCACATTATTTCAGCCTTCTCAATTTACTTCAACAATTTCAAATGAATGCAGTTTTGCTTCTCCCAATTTGACTAATAATGTAATAATGTACATACCGTAATTTCCGGCGTATAAGACGACTGGGCGTATAAGACGACCCCCTACTTTTCCTGTTAAAATGTAGTGTTTGGGCTATACTCGCCATATAAGACTACCCCTCTTCCAATGCACACCAGTAGAAAGAATCGTGCCCCATCATTGGTGTCAGTGGGAGGAATAGTGTCCCATCATTGGTTTTAGTGGGAGGAATAGTGCCCCATCATTGGTGTCAGAGCGACGAATCGTGCCCCATCATTGGTGTCAGTGGGAGGAATAACACCCCATGATTGGTGTCAGTGGGAGGAATAGTGCCCCATCATTGGTGTCAGTGGGAGGAATTGTGCCCCATCATTGGTGTCAGTGGGAGGAATTGTGCCCCATCATTGGTATAAGTGCCAGGAATAGTGCCCCATCATTGGTATCAGTGGGGGGAATAGTGCCCCATCTTTGGTGTGAGTGGGAGGAATCGTGCCCCATCATTGTTGTCAGTTGGAGGAATAGTGCCCCATCTTTGGTGTCAGTGGGAGGAATCGTGCCCCAACATTGGTGTCAGTGGGAGGAATAGTGTCCCAACATTGGTATCAGTGGGAGGAATAGTGTTCCAACATTGGTGTCAGTGGGAGGAATAGTGTCCCATCATTGGTGTCAGTGGGAGGAATAGTGCCCCTTCATTGGTGTCAGTGGGAGGAATAGTGCCCCATCATTGGTGTCAGTGGGAGGAATAGTGCTCCATCATTGGTGTCAGTGGGAGGAATAGTGCCCCATCATTGGTGTCAGTGGGGGGTGGAATATTGCCCCATCATTGGTGTCAGTGGGGGGGGAATAGTGCCCCACCGTTGGTGTCAGTGGGAGGAATAATGCCCCATCATTGGTATCAGTGACACCAATGATGGGGCACTATTCCTCCCACTGACACCAACTACACCTGTTCTAGTATGGTGCTGCTGCAGCCAGCATATGTGGTTGCAGCAGCACCTCTGGACGGCACACTTACCGGCCGCTTCTTCACTCGATTTTCGCGGGGCCGCTCTGCTCCACCTCCTCGCCGGTGATTGGCTGTCTGTGTGACTTTCCTGAGCTACAGTTCTGGCGGCCAATCACCGGTGAGGAGACGGAGCCAAGCAGCCGCCCGAACATCCAGTAGCTGACCCGAATGAAGGAGCAGCCGCGCTTCCTGGACCGGATCGTCGCGGGACCAGAGCCAGGTAAGAGACAGCAGCCCCTGCCCACCCCTGTACTTAGTGTCCCTTCCGTTGGAAGGGGGGGCGGCGGCACCGCGCCGCCCCCCTAAAAAGTGTCAGCATGCCGTATACTGGCGTATAAGACGACCCCCGACTTTTGAGAAGATTTTCAAGGGGTAAAAAGTCATCTTATACGCCAGAAAATACGGTATTTATTTATTTTTGTATTGACTATAGGTAATACAGCATTAAGCCACTCAAAAAATGGTGTATATATATATATATATATACTGTGAGGCACTGGAGTTACACAGTGTGAGGGGCTCCTGAATTTTTGTCTATAGAGCTTTTTGTTTTCTGGTTCTGGTCAGTGGTTTCTGCTCTAGGTGGATAAAGCCTCCTTTCCTAAGAGCAGATCTTACCTTTCAACCAAACCATATTGTTAAACAGCCCATAGATGAGTCACTTTTTGTTTCCAACCAGTAAAGGAAAACATTTACTCCATTCTCCCATCCACACACTCGATGCGGATGGGGGAATCCTTCCCACAGAGCTATTGTATTCTGACAGTAGTTCCCTGCCCTAAGAATACACTGATCAGTGTTGTAGGCTATAGCCTGCTTACCGAACTGGGAAAATCCAACTGGGCAGTTGTACAGAAGTTGAATGGTAGGTCAATTTCTGCACAACTACAGGGGCCATACATACAGTAGATCAAAACTTGGCCAGTCCCTGCTAAACTGGCCAAATTTTTGATCCATTTTTGGCTGGCTTTAGTCAACAGTGCAAGGTTAATTTTGTTTGGGAGTTAACTGAATTTCAGTGCTCCTCCCACCCCAGGAGACACTTTTGCTGTAAGAGACCAACTTTATTTGTGTTCACATAACGAGAGTATCTATTCTGGCATGATCAGACCAAAAATATCTAAAAGTCTGAATTGTTGTGGTGTTCAGTGTGATGCTGAAAACCCTTGCATGCAAGCAAAACTTGTGGATGAACTTTTATTTATGAATAAAAGTTAGTGAAAAACCATTAAAACACAAGTCAGTGAGTGGAAGTTTAAAACCCTGGCTTGTTTATTAACATTTTTATTCCTATCATTCAATTTTTACTTTGTTTGCAAAAGAAAAAAATAGTAAATGCCTAAAAGCAAGAATTTGGTATCTTAGCCTAAATCACAATCTTTCAGGGAAACAATGTTTGTTGGAAGGCTTTGATTTAAACTGACTAGCCACATCCATACCTTTCAGAAGCATCATTTTAAATTATATATTTATTTATTCTTAGGGAGGTGGACAGTTTTTTCTGAGAAAAAAAAATAGTTGTGAGTAGCAAAAGCACTGGCATACAGATTTCCGGCTCAGTTACCCCACTCCCATGATATATTTCAGTTAGGGTCCCTTATTGATCTATAAGACAACTTATAGATAATAATAATAATAATAATAAAATAACATTGTGCCACAAGCAAACCCACTCTAGGAGCTATATTTGCAAATAAAGAATTTCTCTGACATTAGTGAAACCTCCTTCTTCACACCTGAAATCTTGTACGCACTTCAATTATTAAATCACCATTCATGAAAATTTTATATATTTACTGTGTTTTGGAATAGTTTCAGAGGATTTTGTAAATTAGAAACTAAATCGGAAGATATAATGCACACATCCGATGTGGCGCAATATATCCACTTTACAAATACTATAATGTGTATATAGATAATCCATGTAGTATATAAAATAAAATAATCCAATGGCTGATCAATAGGATTTATTAAAATGTAAGACTTGTATTACACACTGTACATATTCTGATACAAACATTTTTTTGCATATGCTGTCATTGAAGAACACAAAACATATAATCAAGGGGTTTTATCAAACAATCTCTTTAATTGCCACCATACATATATCTTGAAGAACAGTAAAAACCATCACATGATGTGACAGCAGGACAGCAGAGAAATGAAGATTACATTAGCTGTATATCTTCTGCCGCATGTAAAGAAAAGTGATTGCTGATACAAAGCTTGATATTTTAAACCTAATGGTCCATTAACTTTAACACGTACTAAAAGTGGATTTATAGCATTATTACTGGTTAATATGTGTATATAAATATTATTGGAAAGAAAACCCATTACTAGCATTGGAGCTATTAAATTATTCTCTTATGATGTATACCTATAATTGTCATCAATGTACCACACCAGTTCTTTGGTTTATTGTAATAAGATTAGGTATTTTAGAGCCGCTTTTAGAGACAGAATAAAAGAAAGGCAAGGTAAAGAGATGAAAAAAATATCTACTGTCCTTGTGAAAAATTTTATGCTGTAATGTCAAAAATGAAGCTTGAAAATATAGTTCAGTATCTACCACTCAAACTATACCAAAACAGAACAAGAGGTGATAAGTGGCAAAGCTTGGACTGGGACATCACTATGTGTTAGGGAAGCCCATAGCTAAATTATAAGGATCGCCCTTCTTTCTATTAACTTTAGTAAAACATAAGTATGACAATTGTAGAGTGGGTAATTTACTTATATATACATTTTTTTATTCAAATGTATTTTCCAAATGTCAATGCTTCCTGAATAAATCCAGTGCTACAGAGTCCAATAGGAGTCACATTGTCTATGATAATTTCACCCTTAGGATAGCCATGACATTCAGTTGTGGGAAGGCAGAAGGATTTTTCAATTACCTAAGGCAAGTAAAACTATAAGGAAAGAGGGGGGCAGAAATTAGTAGAATAATTCCATTGGGAATTGTGTTAGGTCTACTCTGGACCCACTAACTGAATTCCAGAAATATTCCAGTACTTCATGAAATAACTTGCAATATTTAATCCATGAAAGAGGCCCAAATATTTTTTCCAAAATATTCAGCTACAAACATTTTGAAAAAATACCTGACTCATTATTAAATGTAAACTGTTAAACTATGTACCACAAAAGCAAAGCGAACATGAGGCCCAAAAATAACCAGACATATCAGATCAAGCATATCATTCTGTGGCAACCCAAGCTGTTTAAGTTAGGTACTGGTGTTACTAAGCACTGATGGTATACTGTAAGAAGCAATTAAAGGAAGATGTGTACAAAAGTGCAGACAAATAAACAGTGCACAAAATTGTGATACACTCAATCTAGTGATAACCTACAACTTAACCATACATACTTTGTACGATTCTCACAGTATACAAATAAATCATCTGAAAAATATATGTATGTGCACCAATCACCCAAATAATAGGAGGTTAAATATTATAGTCCAAAAAGGTGGAAATGCTCAAAGCTTTAGGAGAAGAATCAAGCAAAAGGAGTCATCAGATTTCACAAGAAAAATACCATTTACCAGATGGTATTCATGCGGAATGAAAAAAGAAAGTTTGACTTCAACCAGGAAAATGGCATCCAGTGCTTTACACCAACAGTAAAACACTCTGCACCAGAGCATGTTGACCCTCAGGCTATGAATGGTCAATTGTGGTTACTAGACAAATAAGTCATCTACCTAGGGCAAGCCAAACAATAAGCCCAGCTCTCCAAATGAGATCTCTTCCACTTTCCAGGGACAGTGTGCCAAGTGTATGGACATAAAACACATACAGTAAACAAATGCCTAAAATAGTGTAGTAAAATATATCCCATTTTATTTAAAAAGGATTCAAAATTTAAGTAAAAGAGTGCTCTGTACACAAACTAAGAATCCTGCTCCATACAATCCTTAGTACTGGCCAGTAAGCAAGATGGTGTCCTTGCACCCTAAGCTCCTCCCTACAGGTTTCATCATACATGGCATTATCGAGGGCAAAAGACTCACACCACCATCACATTTATTATATCCCCATAGCCCCATAAAGAGGATGACCTACCTTGACAGATGGTGCAACAGAGGAAACTTCCTCATGGCCATATAAATACATAGGGATTTTTATTGAGAACCCTGCTAACAACTCCATCCAGTGGCTTCTTGAAAAAATGGTTTTGTTAGAAAACAATTTCATGAAAATGTTGTTTTACACAAATGCCAAAAGAAAAAAAGAGAATAGTCAAGGTGGATCCACCTCAAACCTATTACATTACACTTATAACACATGAAAAATAAAAGCATTGTGAAATGGTCAGCCCAGACTGAGTTAAAAACATGTGAATGCTGATATTCTATGGCTTTTTTCCCAGAAGCAGATATGGAAAAAAATGAGGCATCAAAATAAAAGGGGTACCAGAGGGGATAATGCCAATATCATATACTTAAAAATACATTTCTCATTGAGTGCAACCAAGATGGTTTTTTAAGAACATTATACCAAATAGAAATAGGACTCAGTGAATAAACAAAAGATGTTAAAAAAATTAAAAATATTAAATTTGACATATAGACAGTGTGCTGGAAATTATGTACCACAAACATTTTGATAAATGAAGAACTAAAAATTAGACCTATGTTATTAATCCAAAACACCTAATCCAAAATATGTAATCCAAACAAAACCTAGAAATTATTGGACATACCTAAATATGTCCCATTCCACATTTTGCCTATAGGGGGTGTAGGTCTTAAGCTCATGGATCCATCTAGTTTCCAGTCGGGATATTTCCCTCTTAGACAGGTCCCCTCTCCAATGAAAGTTAGACTTATTAATGCCTGTAAAAAAAGATAGCAGTCGGATCTTTATTATGACACAATGCAAAATGATTAGATATTATATGGCCTTTGATTTTTTTTTTCATGTTACTCACATGTTCATTGAGATGAAAATGTAGGGCTTATATGGACCTCCCCACAAAGGCATTGCAAAGGTATACTACATTCTTGGACCCACATGCAATAAAGGTCTTGATGCTATGCCTTTCAGATGTCTGGACAGAATTAAAAGTTGTAATCGTATGTCCCTTAAGATAAGTACTTTGTCAAATGGTGCATTTTTTACATAAGTAGTAATCTTACATATTTTGGAGGCAGGTCTGACAGGAGTATCCATGACATTAGGAGTAATCCTATCCCTCAGATTGGGTACTCCCTTACAAATCACCACAAGTTATTCTGGCAGAGGGAGCTCTGAAAAAGCTTCTTCTGTTGCACCGCCTGTTGAGTCTGCCTCTCTCTGGGGCTATATATTGGATGTGATGGTGGCATAAGTCTTTTACCCCTGATGATGTCACATATAATGAAACATGTAAGGAGGATCTCAGAATGCATGCCATCTTGATTACTGGCCAGTGCTAAAGATTGTATGTAGCAATATTCTTACTTGGTATACAGAGTACTCTTTTACTCATAATATCATACGAGTAGCTTTAATCCTTTTTAACCACTTCCCTACCACGCTATAGCCAAATGACATCTAGAGCGTGGTCATCCAGTTCCAGGAGGGCATCATATGACATCCTCCCAAAATCCGTCCCCTGTGCACCCCCAGCGGCACTCACCAGGTGCTATCTGTGATTGTTGTGTCCTTTGGACACAGCTGATCACATGAAATAGTAAAAGGCCAATCCCAGTGGCCCTTTACCACGTGATCAGCTGTGTTCAATCACAGCTGACCACCATGTAACTACACTTGCCGAATGTCGGAAGTACTTTCCTCATGTTGTCATGTTAGGAAAGTACTGTTGATAACCGGCAGCTGTCAAAGAAGATCACTGCACTATAATCAGGACACAATTATCAGTGTCCTGATTATCAGTGCAGCCCCAAAAGTGCCCAACAGTGCTTCCCAGCAGTGCTGTCTATCAGTTTCCAAAAGTGCTGCCCATCAGTGCCCAACAGTGCTGCCCATCAGTGCTGCCAATCTGTGCCCATCAGCACCTATCAGTGCTGCCAATTAGTGCTGCCAGTCAGTGCCCTTCAATGCTACCTATTAGTGCCTATCAGTGCTGCCTATCAGTGCCCATCATTGCCACCTACAAGTGCCCATGTGCCATCAGTGCTGCATCAGTGCAGCATCATCAGTACCTCCTCATTAATGCCCACCAGTGCAGCCTCATCAGTGAGACCTATCAGTGCTACCTCATCAGTGCCCATCAGTGCAGCCTCATCACGCACATCAGTGAAGGAGAAAAATTACCTGTTTGCAAAATGTTATAATAAAAACGAAGAAAAGCTTTTTGTTTTAAATTTATGCTCTTTTTTTTCTTTGATAGTGCAAAAGATAAAAACCCAATGGTGATTAAATACTACTGAAAGAAAGCTCTATTTGTGTAAATAAAATGATAAAAATTTCATATGGGTACAGTGCCGCAATTGTCCTTCAAAGTGCAACAGAGCTGAAAGCTGAAAATTGGCATGGGCAGGAAGGTGGTAAAAGTGCCCAGTAGGCAAATAGTTAAATAAAAATGGATATATTTTACTACACTATTGAAGGGATTTGTTTCTGTGTTTTATGTTCATACACTTGGCACTTGATTCATGATAACCCACTAACAACTACAACATACTATGCTCTGCACTCAAGAAAACCAGGGGCGGACTGAAGACTCATGGGGCCCCCGGACAATAGGGAATCATGGGGCCCCTGTGTCCTTACCCAAACTCAAAAAAGCCTAAGAAAAAGGTACCAGGGGCATCTCATTGGGCCCCCTACTGACCCCGGGCCCTCAGGCAGTGCCTGAGTTTCCAAATGGTCAGTCCGCCCCTGAAGACAACTTACATTTATAAAACACTTCTTGTTATTGTTTTCCTTGCATAAAAAAGGTCCCTTATTGTTAGTAAGTGATTCTTGCTTAGTGTTTTAGTAATCATTTTGATTACATGATCCAATCCCACCACTTTCATGCCTCAGCTGACACCTGCTAGTCAATATCAGGAATTGTTAACTCAATACAATCTTGTTGATGCTGGTTCACATCCTTAAGCTACTTTTTTTTGAATTGATCATGTTTTGATACCATACTCCTCTGACCCTGATTGCATCAAAACCTATCCTCCTTATGGTCTGATCATAATACATGATTGTCACTTTCTGTTTTCTAATGTCTAACAAATGAGATTTTGTTTGGTTGCCTGTCTTCATAAATTACCTAGTGACCCCTCAACTGCGCTCAGCACCTGTAACTCTCTTAAGCAATATTTCTCCCAGAATAAATCTTGTTACCTCACCCTTTGGGAATCTCATAAATGCACTGTCTGTGTGACCTGGGTTTGGCTAGCATCCCAAAAACCAGAGCAGATCAAATTAAACAGCTGGAGGATGATCTTCCAGTAGCCTCCAAAGCTTTCCAGGATATTCCTTCAGCTGTCAATTGCTGTAAACTGTTTAACATGAAACTCAAACTCAGTCTTTGTTTATTGTACTTTGCTGAGCAAAACCTTTGCTGGACAAACATACAATTTACCAGAAAGATAACAAGCCTGATACTTTATTGTCTGCCAGGCTTGGCGATACCTCTGAACACCTCTGTGATATTAGCAACACACATGTACAGTTTCATAATTGCTGGGTAATGGCAATCTACATGTTAGCATTGTCGCTTAGTTTCGGTACAGTTGTGATAGCAGTAGCAAATCATTGTCTTTGTGTCTCAGTGTAAAATATAGACATTCTCAGCAATAGCCAGTACCATCTAAATCTCCTTGGAAACATTCTGTAATCTCTTCCTAATCACCTATAACACTGTACAACACACTGTCAGCAGGGCCAGATTAGAAGCATCATGTGCCTGGTGCTGAGGATTTGGTGGGCCTTCATACGCATCATAATAATGTGAGCAGATGTCAAAATCTGTCCTCAGTCACAATTTAATATTAAAATAATAATAATAGGCAAATTGAAGGGTTCAAAGCCACCAGAGATGCCACCATGCACAACTGTCACAAATACTGGCATTCTACTCTAAGCAAACCAGGTCACTTTAATTCAAAGAGTAATTTCTGTATCATGCTGAGTGTACAATGATCTGCATGCCTGTCCAACATGCCAGTTTAGTGTAATAGTGTCATGGAACAATATTAGTGTCATAAACAATATTGCTACAAGTAAATATTCTTTGTATGCTACATTCAGCAAACCTCAATTCAACACCCTACTCTGTTGATGAGTGAAATCTTGCAGTGAGACACCCAAGACATACAGTATGTGTAACATCCCCCCAGGTTAAGTGCCCTCTGTTTCAGGGGATGTGGCCTTGCCGGTACCTTGGTGCATGTGTTCTAGGATTGTTCTGGTCTTTCCTTGATCTGGCGTAGGATTTCGGATGTGGTATCTGCACTGATGGATTCTCAGGTTGATTTATCCCTGTAAGTTTGTTTGTTGGGGGTGTCGCTTTCGGGGATCCCAGCTAACCAAATGAGGCTGATTCATACTATTTGCACTTCTACTTTATGGGTGATTGCCCTTTATTGGAAGTCTCCAGTGGTTTCTTTGGCTTCTGTCTTGCAGAGAGTTGATATGGTTATGCTTATGGAACATATTCAATATACGTTGCTAGATAGGTTGCCCTTATTTAACAGTAACTCAGATGATTGGAAGACGCATCGACACTTATTACTCGATTGATGTCATTAATAGGTATTTCTGTACTGAACCTCAGGTGATTTTGTGCTTGATCTGCTGATATTGTTGACTGCTTTCTACATGTGCTTATCTTCTTTTTTTCTTGTTATACTTGTATTTTGCATTTCTGTTTATACCCTGTTCCAAATTATTATGCAAATTCTATTTAAGTGTCACAAAGATTAAATATTTTGTTTTTCAGTTTAACTCATGGATAGCATTGTGTCTTGGGGCTCTTTTGATCACTGAAAACAATCTCGGACACCTGTGATAATTAGATTGGCAGGTGAGTCCAATTTAAGTAAAAACTACTACTGGAGGGTGTTCCACATTATTAAGCAGAGCACCATTTTCAAGCAATATGGGGAAGAAAAAGGATCCCTTTGCTGCTGAAAAGAGTGAAATAGTTCAATGCCTTGGACGAGGTATGAAAACATTAGATATTTCACGAAAACTTAAGCGTGATCATCGCACTATTAAGAGATTTGTGGCTGATTCAGAGCACAGATGGGTTTGTGCAGATAAAAGCACATTGAGGAAGATTTCTGCCAGATCCATACATCGGATCAAGAGAGCAGCTGCTAAAACACCATTACATAGCATCAAACAGATATTTGAAGCTGCTGGTGCCTCTGGAGTCCCACGGACATCAAGGTGTAGAGTCCTCCAGCGTCTTGCAACTGTGCACAAACCTTCTATTTGACTACCACTAACCAATGCTCACAAGCAGAAATGGCTGCATTGGGCAGAAAAATACATGAAGACTAATTTTCAAACAGTCCTGTTCACTGATGAGTGCCGTGCAACCCTGGATGGTCCAGATGGATGGAGTAGTGGATGGTTGGTGGACGGCCACCCTGTTCCAACAAGGCTGCTACGTCAGCAAGGCGCTGGAGGAGTCATGTTTTGGGCCAGAATCATGGGAACAGAGCTGGTCGGCCCCTTTAGGGTCTCCGAAGGTGTAAAGATGACCTCTGCAAAGTATGTGGAGTTTATGACTGACCACTTTCTTCCCTGGTACAGAAGGAAGAACTATGCTTTCCGTAATAAAATCATCTTCATGCATGACAATGCACCATCTCATGCTGCAAAGAATACCTCTGCATCAATGGCTGCTATGGGGATAAAAGGAGAGAAAGCCATGGTGTAGCCTCCATCCTCCCCTAACCTAAATTCTATTGAGAACCTTAGGAGCATCCTCAAGCAAAAGATCTATAAGGGTGGGAGGCAGTTTACATGTAAACAGCAGCTGTGGGAGGCTATTCTGACATCTTGCAAACAAATTCAAGCAGAAACTGTCCAAAAACTCACAAGTTCAATGGATGTAAGACTTGTGAAGCTGCTATCAAATAAGGGGTCCTATGTTAAAATGTAACGTGACCTGTTAAAATGTTTAAAAAGTTAAAATGTTCGTAAAAGTTTGGAACAGTGCATTAGAAGTTTTTTATGTTTAAAAAAAATACTGTTATCAGGAGGTTTGCTCAATAAAATTTGAATTGTACTCTTAATAGTTGATAACATGAGAATTATGCTGACTGTTATTTACATCAATTATTTAGGTGAATAAGAAAAATATAATTTGCATAATAATTTGGAACAGGGTGTAATATTCATGTATATATTTCAAAATGTCTGTTCTACCTCACTTAGTTGTTGTAGTCTACCTCTTAATAAAAATGTTTGTAAACAAAAACAAATGATGGATAAGGGTAGGAGGAAACTCAGGGGACCCAACACGCACATATCAGGTGCAAAATGTTGAATAAAATAGATCTTTTGAATAAATGTTACTGAGGGTATCCTCTTTAAACATACATAGGATAAGGTCTGTGTACAGACAGGTTGCCGTGTTCAGACTGTTTGAGACACACATGTGATATTCTTTGCCTAAAGTGCAAAGTTGTTCATTGGATTTGAGAGCCTGCCATATGGTTCCTTTGTCAAGGGAAACATAAACAGGTTATTGTTTTCTTTAAACATAATACTTTTAAGACAACAGGCTTGCATATATTGAAAAGGAGAGGTGTGTAATAAGTGTTTCCATGATCAAATTTATGCAATCATATATTCATGACCACATTATATTTGAATTATTTCTAGCCTACTCCTATTAAGATAAGTGATCTTGAAGTCTGTAAACTTACTTTGTGAAGATTCCCACGTTTACTTGAATTCTGTGACATACTGTATATTCAGTATGCTCTATGAGTAGTCACTTCTGTGTCAAAGAATTCACAGGGCCTGCCTTCTAAACTACAGACACACTTAGAGGAGGAGTTTCAGGAGGCAGAGTCGGGACATGAATTAGTGTTTTCAGGCAGCAAGGTACTGTGGGATATATTGATTTCAGAAATTGGAAGTAAACAGCAGAGGAGAAGCTGAAAATGATACAAAGAATCCAGGAAGATGTGGAAAGAGATGGTCAGCAAACAGACAGAAGTCACAACATGAAAGGAATTTTTTCAAGTAAGCTTATACTGGGTTGTCAAAAATAACAATTGTTTGTAATGCTATTACAATGATGAGGTTATAAAATGAAAGTGTATGCTGTGACCATAGGACAAAATTAAAATATCAAAACCAAAATAGTTTATTATTGGTATGGTAGTAGTGGTGTCTAAATCTTTGTGTTTATGGGTCTACTAAGAAACAAGGGTGGGATTGTCTTAACCCTTTCACTGCCAGGCCCTGCGCTCCACTTTTAAACCCAGATGGCCGAATCATTTTTGCAATTTTTCAATTGCTTTTTAAATTTTTCCCTTACAGCTTTGAGAGTTTGTGAAAGACCATCTAAACCATATATTTTTTGAAAGCACATGACCAGTAGAATAAAAATAACATGCTACTGATTTTTAGGGCCCCACAATACTTGCACAAATGTTTATCAAATAATTATTTTTGTTAAAAATACACTAAAATCATTATTCACAGATACAAACACAGCACATTTTACAAAATTCCTGCTAAATAAAAGCTTAACTTGTATTGATTTGATAAATAACAAATATGTGTACATTTTAAATTGTGCCTTTTAAATAGTGAAAATCAAACATATGCAAAACTGTAAATAACCACATTTCTCTAAAAATCTGGAGGTTTTCATTTTTAACATACAGCTTTCAGGGATTATAGAAGGCCCCCTAAACCATATATTTTCTGAAAGCACATGACCAGTAGAATAAAAAAAATGGTGCTACTGATTTTTAAGACCCCGTTGCAGATACCAGCACAGCAAAATTCCTACTACATATAAAATCTAAACTTGTATTAAGTTAATAAAAAACAAATATGTGTGCCTTTTTGCAAATTGATGAAAATCAAACGTATGCAAAATTTCTCTAGAAATCTGGCGGTTTTCATTTTTCAATTAACAGCTTTCAGAGTTTGTAAAAGACCTTCCATATATTTTCTGAAAGCACATGACCAGTAGAATAAAAAGAAGGTGCTACTATTTTTTTAGGCACCACAATAGTTGCACAAATGTTTATCAAATCACTATTTTCACAAAAAAAAACCCATTGAAATCCTTATTTGCACATAAAACCACAACATAACTTACACAATTCCTGCTAAATTCTTACTAAGGCCTAGTTCAATGGGGTGTGGTAGATTGTACACCCATGAAGGGCTGTGTTTACCCACATGGGAATGCACAGGTGTGCAGGCAGTCCAATTCATGTCAACTGGGAAACAGCAGCTGCAAGGACAGATCTGACATCTGTGCGGGTGTAGGTGCATGGCCCCAAACACACAGTGTGAGTTAGGGACATAAACTCACATAGATGTCAAGTTGGGATATTTATATGAATGGGACTGCCTGCACAGGAATGCATGGAATACCTGTGCATACTTGTGCAGATAAACATGGCCTCGCTGTACTACCGTATTTTCCGGCGTATAAGATGACTTTTCAACCCCTGAAAATCTTCTGAAAAGTCGGGGGTCGTCTTATACGCCGATGCGAGCCGGTGTCAGGGCGGCACTTTTTCGAGGGGCGGCGTGGCGACGCCCCCCCCCTTCTCCTCCAGCGGACACTAAATACAGGGGTGGACAGAGGGGCTGCTGTACCTTACCTGGCTCCGGTCCCACTACGATCCAGTCCAGGAAGCGCGGCTGCTCCTTCTTTCAGTTCGGCCGCTCGATGGTCACGCGGCCGCTCGGCTCCGCCTCCTCACCGGTGATTGGGCGCCAGCACTGGAAAGGCACACAGGCGACCAATCACCGGCGAGGAGGCGGAGCCGAGCGGCCCTGCGAAAATCGAGCGGCCGCACTGGAAGAAGGAGCAGCCGCTCCTCTCCCCCACTGACACTAACGATGGGGCACTATTCCTCCTCCACACTGACACCAACGATGAGGCACTGTTCCTCTCCCACTGACACCAACGATGAGGCACTGTTCCTCTCCCACTGACACCAACGATGAGGCACTGTTCTCCCCACTGATACCAATGATGGGGCACTATTCCTCCCCCACTGACACCAACGATGGGACACTATTCCTCCCACTGACACCAATGATGGGGCACTATTCCTCCCACTGACACCAATGATGGGGCACTATTCCTCCCACTGACACCAATGATGGGGCACTATTCCTCCCACTGATACCAATGATGGGACACTATTCCTCCAACTGACACCAATGATGGGGCAATATTCCTCCCACTGACACCAATGATGGGGCAATATTCCTCCCACTGATACCAATGATGGGGCACTATTCCTCCCACTGATACCAATGATGGGGCACTATTCCTACACTGACACCAATGATGGGGCACTATTCCTCCCACTGACACCAATGATGGGGCACTATTCCTCCCACTGACACCAATGATGGGGCACTATTCCTCCCACTGACACCAATGATGGGGCAATATTCCTCCCATTGATACCAATGATGGGGCACTATTCCCCCCACTGACTAATGATGGGGCACTATTCCTCACACACTGACACTAATGATGGGGCACCATCATTGGTGTCAGTGGGAGGAATAGTGCCCCATCATTGGTGTCAGTGGATGAAATAGTGCCCCATCATTGGTGTCAGTGGGAGGAGTAGCGCCCCATCATTGGTGTCAGTGGGAGGAATAGCACCCCATCATTGGAATACCATACTGAAATACCATACCATACTGAAATCAAATCTGATGTTTTTTCATTTTTATTTGGTGTGCGTTGGAAGAGGGGTAGTCTTATACGGCGAGTATAGCTCAAACCCTATATTTTAACAGGAAAAGTAGGGAGTCGTCTTATACGCCCAGTCGTCTTATACGCCGGAAAATATGGTATGTCCCATGTGAATAAGGCCTTAGGCCTTGTTTAGACTTGCAGTTGGGGACGGCAAGAATGCGTAGTTGAATTGCATTTTTGCAACCTGCCAAACGCCACCCCCCTCCCCCCTTAAGCTGTAATATAAAGAGTTAAAAGTTATTTGTTATATTACATTTATATTATATATGGGGGTGTTGGGAGGGATGGGGTTTTCACCTTCTTTAGTGGCAATGGAAATGGACATGGTATGGTTAACTGTGTAGTGAGCATTAAAGATAATAGTATGGAAATGTATGGAACAAGGTTTGGAAATTGGACATCAATGTGCTAGAACAGTGGTTCTTAACCTGGGTTCGATCGAACCCCAGGGGTTCGGTGAGTCAGTCTCGGGGGTTCGGCGGAGGTGACCCACACCCGACTCATATGATTTGTGATGACATGCCCCGCTTGTCCATCATTGGCTGCAGGTGGTCACGCAACATCGCTTAGCCCAGTGGTCGGCAAGCCGCGGCTCTTGTGTGCCGGGCGCCCGCTCCCCTCCCTCCTCTCGGGCGGCAGAGACTCAAATGCAATGATTGGCCAGTCTCGCTGCCACTCACATCCTGATAGCCAGTGATTGGCTGTCAGGATGTGTGTAGGCGGGGCAGCGTGACGAACGTGAGAGGAGCTAGGCTCCTCTCACAGTCCGCCCTGAAGACCGGAACGGCGGGGGAATACAGCAAGAAGAACGCGCGGAGCAAAGGTAAGTGAATTGACACAGGGGGGACTTGGGGACTTAATATGGGGGATGAATTAATATGGGGAATGAATTACTATAGGGGGGATGAATTACTATATGGGGGATGAATTATTATATGAGGGATGAATTACTATATGGGGGATGTATTACTATATGGGGGATGTATTACTATATGGGGGATGAATTACTATATGGGGGATGTATTACTATGGGGGATGAAATACTATATGGGGGATGAATTATTATATGGGGGATGAATTACTATATGGGGGATGTATTACTATATGGGGGATGTATTACTATATGGGGGATGAATTACTATATGGGGGATGAATTACTATATGGGGGATGTATTACTATGGGGGATGAATTACTATATGGGGGATGAATTACTATGGGGGATGAATTACTATATGGGGGATGAATTACTATATGGGGAAGGAATTACTATAGGGGGGATGAATTACTATATGGGGGATGAATTACTATATGGGGGGGATGAATTACTATGGGGGATGAATTACTATATGGGGGATGAATTACTATATGGGGGATGAATTACTATGAGGGATGAATTACTATGGGGGATGAATTACTATATGGGGGATGAATTACTATATGGGGGATGAATTACTATGGGGGATGAATTACTATATGGGGGATGAATTACTATATGGGGGATGAATTACTATGGGGGATGAATTTTCATACCGTTTGTTACAAAATATCTTTGCGAGCAATCCTTTTCGAGGATGCTGGACATAAAGACGAAGAAAAGGAACAGACTTTGTTGCGAAAATGACATGAGAGTGGCACTTGCCAAGGTAATGCCGCGCATTTCTGAACTGGCCTCTGAAAGACAACAGCAGAAGTCACACTGATTTGCGGTAAATATTCATTATTTTGTTTTTGTGTGAAAATCATGTTTTAATGGTTTTGTTCTTTGTTCTTAACGGTTTTGTTCATTTTGTGCACCTATGTATAAATATATACCTATGTTTTGAATTTTAAAAATCATATTTTATTTTTCCAATTAAGAAGGGTTCGGTGAATGCGCATATGAAACTGGTGGGGTTCAGTACCTCCAAAAAGGTTAAGAACCACTGTGCTAGAAGATGTAAAATGTGTTTGAAAGTGAAAAGAAAAATTTCAGGGCATGTTGCCTGGTATGGTTCAGGAAGGGTGCTCGCGCTTGCCCCCCCCTTTCTGACCTGCCGGCTGCATGCTCGGATAAGGGTCTGGTATGGATTTTGGGGGGGACACCCACGTCATTTTGTTTTTATTTTGGTGTGGGGATTCCCCTCAAAATCCATACCAGACCCGAAGGGCTTGGTATGGATGGGAGGGGGGATCCCACACCGTTTTTAAAAATGATTTTTTAATTGCCGTTAATTCTCTTTGTTACATTCAGCTGTCAGTGGGGAACCCCGCTGACAGCTGAAACATTAATGCATGCTTTTCACTACTAAAAGACCGCATGACTTGATAAAATAACTCATGCTGAATTTTAGTAGCCTTTTTTAGTGGATTCCAATGAGTTTTTTTTTTAAATGCTATGCGGTATCCTACCACATACTCGGATGCGGTAAGATACCACTTAGGTAATCATGCCCTGGATATGGACCAGTCAAAAAACAGTTCTAAACGCAAACATTTATAAACGCAGTTAACCGTGTTTACAAGCATTTGGCGTTTGAAATGCTGGTAAAATCTACTCCTGAATGCAATTTTGCTGCGTTCAAAAAAATTACTGTAAACTCAACTGCCTGTAAACTGTAAATGACTATGTGTACATGGACACATAGGAAAACATTAGGGAGAGTTCAGGGGCTGCTGAAAAAAACGCAGAAAATCTCCTGAACATCAGTTTATCAGCTGCAGTGTACATGAGCCCTAAATGTAATAGATTTGCTCCCCAGATAAGCCTCTCAAGGTTGCTAATATTCATGTTCAAAGGGCTGCTATCATCCACCATTTCTTTAAACACAATTCTGATCCAGGGCAATCCAAGAATCAAAATAAAGCTGCATAGCATAGTTGTGATGACCAGTGTGATGTCATCATGTTGAATTAACCCAAGGCGCCATCCTGGTTTCCTTGTACTAGCTAGTGTTTGATGCTCTTTACTATATTGATTATTTTAAGTGCATTTTTAACCTTCTTTTAATAAAAAGTGAGTGGTTTTGCACTATTGAGCTTTGCAAAAATGTGTCACAGGTAATGAAGCTTTTTTTTACTGTCAAGTGCACTTTTGGATTGTTTGATATTTAAGTATGTCCAGCAGATCAGTGTAGAAGGTATGAGAATATAGTGCATATAATTTTGGAGTGAGGCTTTGCTAATGACTTGTAGCAAAGATTAGGTAAATTGATAAAAGCGCTGACTGGAGTGGAGGTTTTGACATATATGATGATGTACGATATATGTAAGTTAGGAAAAAAAAGAAGCAAGGGCATTGTGGTTGTTTGTGAACTGCATGAAGAAGAAATCTATATTTGTATGGCTACTGAATTGGAAAGTAATTCGGGGTTGACAGGGTTGACAAGGCAGAGATGGTTTGGAGCTGGAAATATGAGATTTAGTATTTTTTTTTCTATTTGTATCTTTTTTTTGTGCCTTGTTGTAATTGTGTTCTTTCTTGTGATATATTTTTCTGTTTCTGTGCTGTTTAAAAAAACAAAAATAAACCTAGCTTCTTTCATAAATGCACAAAATACATTTGGATACTAATATTTATAGGTAATAACACCAGGAGTAGTTGATCCAGGGAATATTCAATTGCCTCCTGGGGAATCAGGAAGGATTTTTTTCCCCGGCTGGAGCAAGTTGGATCATGCTTTGTTGGGGTTACATTTGCCTTCCTCTGGATCAACTGTGGGTATAGGATTGTGTAAATTGAGGTTTTCTGTTTGTGTGTATGTGTTTTTTTATCTATTGGTTGAACTAGATGGACTTGTGTCTTTTTTTTCAACTATGTAACTATATTGTATAATCTTTTCCTGTTGGATTATTTTGAAAGAATTATGTGAAATACTTTATTTAATTTTCATGCATTAAATAAAAGAATAAAAAATTAAATAGCTTTCTCTGCAGTCTTTTATACAGTTCAGGGGCTAGGAAGTGCATTGTGGGAAAGAAGGTTGCTATAGGAAAAAAGGCAACATTGGTGCACTATTTTCTCAGGGAAACTCATACAAATGAGCGCAGAGAGGCCACTCAGGTGGAAACATGTGAACAGTTAATCATGAGCTCACTACTGCTGCCTTGTTAATCATTTGCATGATGAAGAGAACTGAAAAAAATAGGCGCTGTGGAAAATGCTCTCAATCAAGCACCTTAGTGAAGGTGCATCTTTATTGCATGAGACAAAGTAGCAAATATAATAAAATTTTACCAGCCTGAAGTGAACAGTGTGACTCCAACGGACGGCCCATCTGCTCTGAAGGAAGCTGAGATCGGAGAACGCTCCTGTTGGCTTCAAATCACGTGATGTCGGAGTACCAACGTCCCGGGTGGTGTCACCATGGCAGGCGAAGGCAGTGTCTGGCAGTGGCTTCAGCTTGATTGAGAGCATTTTCCACAGCTCCTATTTTTTTCAGTTTGCACCATTTTCTTAACCCACCCACAACATGGGTTTGAGTCAAACTCCTGGTTGACCTAATCGAGAAGTTCGTACTAGTTCTGATTTTACACCAAAATTTTAAAAACTCTTAGTTTAGCTCATTCCTAACTATACATATCCACACCTTTCCCAGTTCCCAACAATTGAATATTTGGGTTGTCCATGCTTACCTCATGGGTGATAATAACCAGGACTGACAAGTATGTTAAAAAATACAATTATTTTTTATTTTGTATTTTTTCTAATGGATATTTTCTTTAGTTATTATATTTAAGACCAAAAAGAACATTACTCCTTTTTTTTAGGTAGGTAAAAATTATTCCTGAATATTTTATGTTTACCTATTTTCACTAGCAGGTGTAGCCTTAGGCTGGCCATACATTATGCAATTTTCTTTACTTCAACTACGAGTCGAAGGAAAGAAAATTGCTTGATTCCTCCTTCAACACAGTCATTGTTGATGGGGGAAGCCATCCTGCTGCGCCATTGTATTTTGACAGCCAGAGGTTTCCTTACCGTCAGAATACAACCACCGTTGCTGACGAAAGACTGGTTGTTCCTGATAAACAAATTTTGATCCATCTATGGCCAACTTTAGACACTTTATTACATGTTTACAGTGTTTAATAGGTCAAGCTCAAATTATACAATCAGCTAAATGATTTGGAGGAGTAACCCATTCCTTTATATCTCTGAAAAAGAGAGAGATGGCCTCAAAACAAGCAATGTCTGCTGTACTCTCACTTTAGAAAATCCACAAGGGTCTGGGACACCAGTGTAATTTGTGCACCAAATAATAATTGCTTAATTGTAAACTAAATAATATAAATAAATAGTAAAAGATATAATATTCAGTTAAACTATATTTAAAATAACATGAAGCCACTCATGTTTTAATTTTACATGTACGGTACCATAAATGAAACTCCACCTGCATTAAAAAAAAGCAATCCGAAATAAACTTGGACAATAAAAGAAACATATTAATGTGTAAGTCAGCACTAAGCATAAAACATAAAAACTGCACTAAACACTAAGTTGTTTTTGCTGTAAAACATTTATATTTGGTTTTAGAAACTCTATTTGTCACAAAACCCTTACAATGAAAAGGTGAAAATATAATATATGTCACAATGCTAGAGAATGAGCATTGAAACCCTGTAAGAGGTTTTCATGCTTTGGTATTATGTTGACCATAATGCCCACAGTGATACTTTGTATTCAGCACTATTCAGAAAACCTGAACTGCTATGTGACCCAAGAGTAATAGTTGGCATTGCAATTATGTACCAGCTACCTTTAATGCAGCACAAAAGCAGACCCAACAATAGGAAGGTCATTTTCTACCTCCTTTTTTTTATGTTTCTCTATTGCATTGGATGGCTGAGTACATAGAGGTTCATGGCATTTTTAGCACTGATCACGAACAAGTCTTTAATAAGTAATATAGCTGACAGTGCTCATTTATGTTAAAACACTTATCAGAATGATTGTATGTAACATTTTCCATCTATAATAGAAAATTAAAACACAGATTTATACAGTACATGTACATACATTTTTATGCCTAAATAGTACAGGAATATTTTAAACTGTTCTTTTACAATTAGTTTGTATTAGTATTACATGCTGTGATAGGGGTAGTTAGTTCACATAGTAGATGCATCTATACAGTGAGTCCACAGCAGAGAGTAACTATTTTTAAGGGCCTAGTAGCCCACTTTTAATAAAACAGCAGAAAGCAAAACAACAGTCCAACATAAATTTTCTCATGCAGGGGTTCTCCAGCTTCAGCAGAATACAAATAATTGAAAATGCCGAGCCACCTGCCTCATGAGCTTTCTCAGCTTCAGCTGCAGCTATACTTCTCACCAGACTCTCAGATTGTGTTGTCCAGCTCTCCTAGATACTTGTCTCTCTAGCCTTTAGTCTGCTGCAAGGCCCACCTCTGGCCTATGGATTGGGTTTCTTCCGATGCCCAATAGGAGCCCACCTGACTCCTGGCACTGAGACCTCTGTCTCTTGGCTTCTGGCTGGGTTTTTTGACCCCTCGTGAGACTTTCCATCTCCCATACTGGGAGCTGTCTCCAAACTGTGAGCCCTGAGCTATTGTCAGACCTGTGTATTTAGTGACAGTGCACACCTGTGTATCAAAAGACCCAGCTTTATCTGCCCAGAACCCCTAGTCTGAAATATTGCATTTACCTTAATTGTGAATCCTGTGTCACATTTCCCTATATTCTCACAGTGGCAGAGCCTTGTCTTGTCAAAACGGTAATAGTGCCTCTGCTGTTTATCATTGGTAGTGCAGTTCTTCCATTCTGCTCAGTTTTATTGAGAAATGAAATATCTCAAGGCAATCTTGATTTTATCTCAACAATTGTTCAGTAAGGCTGTTGATCAAACATGTCTGGTATTCTACAAGGATAATCTACATTCTATAAATATACTGGGACTGAATTACAAATGGCAGATAAACTGTTCACTTTTCTAGAGAAGTTGCACTTCATGAATAAGGTGAAGCTCTGTTGACTCCCATCATCCAATCACATGCAAGCAAAAATGTTTGCATAATTGGGTACTCTTTGCAAAGAGTTTTGAGCAAATTCTCTTGTAAAGGCAACCCGTCTTGAAAAGTGAACAGATATTAGTAAATCTTTAAATCTTTAGTAAAGTTTAATGGTTTATCTGTCAAAAGCGTTTGTACATTTTGTTTGACCTGTCCTTCAATCCAGGCACCTTTGCCAGCTATTAGAGTTAGGTTCTGCAATCCATGAGAGCTTTCTGCAGAATACTGAGCAGCGGAGCAATAAAGCCAGTTCTAGGACCAGCCATGGCCTGTGAATACACAATGAGCATGCAGTAGCACACTGATGAGATCTTCCTTCTGCACTCTCAGCCTTTCATGAATTTCATGCTCATTAATGGATATCATTGCACAACATATCAGAGCCTTACTGGCTTGCAATGCCACTTGCACTTTTCCCTCTGGTAAACCTGAGAGGCAACCCAACGGTCAACTGAATCATCATACTTGGCAGTCTAACACCACGTCTGCTACTTAAGAGACAGAGGTTCCTTGTTGTCAGCCTGCAACAGGAAGTACAGTTGCTAGTATTATCTCCAGATAAGAAACTTTACAACATATTTACAAAAAAGGGATTTTTCGAAGAAACATTTTTTACACAGTGAACCATTGGAAAACATTGAAAAATAGATTTAGGATATACATACACTTTACCACTGAATTGGTGCTTTCTCTTGACACTCAAGTTAAGATAGCAAAAAAAAAAAAGAAATGGTTATAAATTTAAGTGACACAGTATTTTCAAAACAATGCATCTATTTTAAATCCATGAAATGTTAATATATTTACACAGCATTGGAGCTGTTTTGCACTAGAAGTGTTCATATATATCTATACTGTCAGCACACTAGGTATATTTTCTTTTAAAGTAAAGCACTTTTATGTTTTCAGTATGCACATTTAGGTTAAGCAGAATATATCCTCCTACTCATAGAAGGTTATTTTATTCTCTCCCATTCTTTTAAGTATTACAGATGACTTTGGAGGAGAATGCTGTTTAGCCACTATTCACAAAGAAACTCACAGAAGCTGAATGTGAAATTGGTATGTGCTTAACAAGGTCATTTGTAATTCACTTCTTGAGATTCTTATAAAAGTGAACAACTCAGTAGAGTATAAAACATAAACATTTGCACAGTTGGATTGGCCCTAAATACTAAAAGTAATTTTCTTTTGAACAACTGCAGTGTATTTATAGCAGAAATCAACATTTAGACCAAAAAAAAACCAGACTTCATTCTTAAGACTACTATATAGAGTATTCAGTCAAATTTATTTTATTTCATACCAAGGTGTTGGTGATGTTGTGATGCAGGAGCCATATAAATTCATTTTTGGAAAGAATAAGATAAATATCCAGTTTTGGAGTTTGATTACGGGTTAAAGTTAAATTATCTAGGCAAACATAGAAACCATTTAACCAAATTATCTCTGTGTTAAAAAAAAATAATTAAATGTATTTTTACACAAAAGTAGAATACATATATATAACTCCAATGGTCATGTATTTTCTGCATAAATATGAATACATCCACATCTTAAAAAGAAACCCTCTCCCCAGTAAACACATCAATACATCTTAAATGTAAACTTCTATGTCTTCACTGTTTGATGAAGCTGCTATTTCTCCAAGTATTTGCATGATCACTTAATTAATTTTCTATTATTCAAATGAACCTTTATAGACATATAATAATAATGATCCAAAATAAAATAGCCAATGTGTGTGTATGACAACACTGGACGGGTGTGCAGTCTGGTGTCAGATGGAAGTGATCTGGGCTACGTTGTCCTTAAGGGATTTTCATAATGTAGGTGTGCTGTCAGTAAGACCTGTTGAGGTTTCAGACTGCTGCCTCTCGGCAAATCAGCATCCAGGTTTTTTGCCAAAGCCTACTTGAACAAGCTGAGGTTAGAAGTTGATTGGCTACCATGCACAGCTGTACCAGATTCTGAGTGCACCAGTTTTAGCAAATCTACCCCTGTCAGTGTTGTATGTGTTGATTGTGTTCTGATAGTGGAGAGTGCAGGGAGCCTTCCCCACCATCAGAATACAATGATACAGAGCTTGGCTGGTAGCCTGTGTAGTTATCATGTGTATATTATTTAGTCTGTGTGAAAGTTTTACCATCTACGAACTATGGTATATATTTGAAAATTTATCAATCCTGATATCCTGAAGGCCTATCTCATTTTTTAAGGCCCCTAAAATATCAGGACAGTAGAAATATCCCCCATATGACCCCGTTCTGGAAAGTAGACAGTCTGAGGTATTCGATTGATCAACTTCAGTACAACCAGCTTACCCATAGAAGGAACAAAATTCAGCTGGTTCCCGTGGAACTGGCTAAATTTTGATCTGTCTATGGCTAGCTTAATACACTCTGTGGGGTAATCTATAAGGAGTATAGAGGCATGCCCAGTATAAATCATCACACGTGTCATTGTATGTGTAGAGAAATTGTAAGTTCACAGATGATATGTAAAGCCAATGCATTTTGGGGGCTTGGGTATAAGAAAAACAATAAAACCACTTAATGAATTTCTTATAATTAATATATACAGTGAATAAAAAGTTTATATGGATTGCTCATATAAAAAATAGATACAAGTGTAGATACAAAACATTTAATTAAAATAGCGGAATAGATGCCTCTGCACATCTGTAATGCATTAAGAGCCTTTTTCAGCCACTTACAGAATATCACTTTCAGGGCTAAAGAAGGGCCTGGAGAGAAGGGAGAGTGTGATTTGTTGCTGAATCGGATCCCAAGCCACCATGCTAATTTATAACCATCTTATATTTCTAACCTTATTTATAAGTTTCCTAAATCACAATCTTATAACATGATCTCAGGGTCAAGTTAAGTGTTTGAGGGGGATTAGGTGTTACGGGTTATGTTTTAAGAATAGATTAGACTATAGAACTCAGAGGACAGGGTTAAGTGTTGGGTTCACCTTAAGGGCCAGGTTAAGATAATTTTGCTAGGGCATTAGGCAGAACACTGAACCAATCTTCCATCAATCTGTGTAGCCATATAATAAGGGTAACAATTACTGTAATACCTGTAAACCTTTAAAATGTTAACATATTTGTTTTTTTCTTTCCAAAGTACCTAAATGGAAAGTTAAAATGCAATTTTCCAGAAACTGTTCATCTTTGCAGTCATTGTGAGGATGCAATGCAAAAGAGTTTGCCAAAGAAAGTATATTTATTGTTGTTGTATTCAGATAAAAAAATAAGGTTGACAATAGGCATTAAGATACTACATCTTTAGGAATGATGTGTGCTTTGAGATTTGTATGTCCTTCTTTGAAATCTTTCTCTCTGATTTGGCCAACAAATGAATGTGGCACGTGATGACTTTTCCCTTTCTGAATGGTTGTCAGATGGTAACATATATTCTCCAATAGAAATGTGCGTTTTGTTACAATTCATTTTTCGGAACAAAAAAATTTATTTTCAGAGATTTGGATGTATACAACTCACCAAATGGACATAATAACGAATGTCAAAAAAGTGTAAAAAAGTTATAACAAAATTAACAAATGCTTTTGTTTCATTCGGATGACGTCACATGATGCAAGAGTAGTTCGGGCCCATTGGAAAATGAATTCAATTTGTTATATAATTCGTATTTGAATAATGGATGGATCAAAATTTCATTCCATTTGTTAATTCGGATGCACATGACACCAGTCAATATTGCCTTTTCTCTTGGTGGGTTGGACTAACGCTCGAAAACTTTGAATCCTTCTGATTCAAATTTATCTGATTCAAAAATTTATCAAATATATAGCAATCTTCTGGAAAAACTGCAATTTTTTTTTAATCCACCCAGACCAATGAATATTAGAAACGAATGTGAAGATACGGTATGAAAGGAATTCCGAAAACTGATTGGTTCAACATAACAAATATGACGATGAAATTCTTCAATGAACGAATGCATTCAAAACCAAACGAAAACTTCTGGTGTGCAAATATAGAATATCCAATATGTTTGAAAATGTAGTTCAGAGGCGAGGGATAGACTGAAATGATAACTGCATTTTCTCTCAAGAAAATTATCCTTTAAAAATGATAATTCTAAAATTCAAAATCTGTATCACTGAAACAACCACATAAAATATCTAAAAGTAAATATACATTCTTAGGAACACAAAAAAAGGGCATACTTAAGGTTAGGTTCACACCTATGCAGTTTGCATTTGATCCGTTTCTGCAGTGCTTTTTGCAGTGCATTTTTTACATGTTTTTGATGTGTTTTGGGTTTTTTTCTTGTTGCTAGTCAGATTAAAACACAAAGCGCATCAAAAGTGAATCAACAACATGTCAAAAACGCAGAAAAAACGCAATATTTGTTTTTCTGCAAGTCTATAAAACCAAAATTGCAACATTTTGCATTTAAAAAAGTCCCTGACCCTTTCCAAAAAACACACCCGGTGAAAACACGGAGATGTGAATGTGTCCCATAGGAAATCATGTTAATGGACTGTAGTGTGTTTCTGCAAAACACTGCGGAAAATGCATAGGTGAGAACCTAGACTAATACAGACTGGTAGCTGATGAGTAATAATAGAACTCTTTCCAAATAGCCCTTATTAAAAATGAGCAAGTCATTTATCTTCTAGCATTCACCTCCAACAATCACCCCTCAATAAAATGGCATAGCATTGAATATTCAAAACAAGTCCTCAGGAAAGGCATGCCATTTCTGTCAAATACTGTATACCAAGGACGGACTGACCATTCGAGCACTCGGGCACTGCCCGAGGGCCCGGGGTCAGTACGGGGCACCATGAAATGCCCCTGGTACCTATTATAGGCTTTTTTGGGTGTGCTTTGAGTGTGGGCAAGGACACCGGTGCCCCATGATCCCCTATTCCATGGGGGCCCCATGAGTTGTCAGTCCACCCCTGCTGTATACTGTATCAGAAGTGATGCTGTGCGCCATACACACACTTAAATGATGTCATGCCAGGGGATTTCACTTGGTTGTAAGCAATAGCTAGTGTGAGTGGAGCTGCCACAGGTCAGAGAGCCCATCTCCCCTTGTACCACAAAAGCAAATATCAGGCAGCTCTGTGGAAGCAGATACTTTGCTTCATTCAAAACCCAGCCATTCATTCACTACTGATCTTTTCTAACTGTTGTGCTGTTAAAGCTTATGATCAGGAGGATTATGTGTTGTGTTTTTACAATTCCTTTATTATTTATTTAAATATATTGAAATCCCTGGAAATCCTTTGTTGATAAGTATTTTTTTAAATTCTATTAATTCTTTTTTAGAACATTTAATGCTATTACATTCTATTAAGGGGCGATTGTTAGAGATCAGCAATACAGGATAAATTATTTGTGCATGTACAATGTCTATCACCCTTAACCTCCTCTTTTACTGTATAATTATGATGCTTAAAAGTACAGTTTCACTTTAAATATGGAACTACAACTTCAGGCTACAAACCTTAAAAATGTTAGTTTTGTGTGAACTGAGCCTTAAAACTTCAAAAAACTTTGCAAGTGTCACACTGCATAGCAGCATCTCTAATGCTGCTTTCATTGAACTTTGGATGTTCAGGATGAAACCAGTTCTTATCTACAAATAGAATAGTAATGATGTGAATTACCATTCTATTTGTAGCTCAGACTATGCTTCAACTAACAGAACATAAAGTCTGTACAAAATTCAAAACCTTGCATCTGTGAGTGTGCAGTGTAAGAGATAAGGCACATTAAATTTCTAATATAGATGACCAAACTGATCCACCAGTCAAGAACTGTGGAGGATCTTGATTTGTTGTTGATAGACATCCTTTAATAATTTCCAGTTTTCCATTTTTTTGCATGTTGCCCATTTTACTTATATCATATCAGTCTAGAACAGCAGTATTGGCTGATATGCAAGAAAAGCTAAGATGTACTAGTTCCCTGAAGAGGAAATCTCTAGCTGATGAAGGCTAAAAGGCCCTCCTGGTGTATTTTGAGAGCATTTGAAGTTGTGGGGTTTTTTTCAGCACAAAATAGTTTTCAAATTCAAAATGTTTTACTGTGCATGGAATGCAAATTTAGGGGTTGATTTACTAAAGGCAAATAGGCTATTCAAGGGAACTTGTACTACAGTTTTCTCCAGAGCTTAGTGATTTCTTGCAGTTGGAAATCAGCAGAGCTCCACCTCATTCTCTATGCTCTGGAGATAATTCTTCTACAAAGTAAACAGTATATTGTATGTATGTTTAGTAAATCAACCCCTTAGCATCAAACCTTGCTGCAGCACATATTGTATTGCATAGGTGTAGGTTTGAATGTGCCTTTATAGTTTCCCTTTAAAAACACAGTAAACTGCAGTACATGGGGGGGGCGATTGGATTTCTGCTTCTGCTTTTTTATTCAGTAAAATACATGCATTTTACTGCTTCATAGCAAGCATATGCCGTAGTCACATATGTATATTTTCTGCAATACGAACCAGCTGACCTCATTAACACACACCCTGCATCTGCCCTCCTGCTCCAGAAGATTGTTCCTGCCCACCTCTTTACTCCCATGCAATCATTATCAGTCAGTACTGTTGTCACTAAATACACAGCCAGGTATCAATTGTTTTGTACCTTCATCTTGCATAGATTGTTAATTTTTCAGAGTGTGCAGGAGCGACCACATAATATCCTAAGTAGAGCAGAGCTGTAGTATTGAAACAGAAGAAGTGTGTCCCTGGAAGTCTGTAACACTCAGAAAACAATCTGACTCTACACTCTCCTTAAATCTACCCTCAACTGTATAGTGCAAGGGCCTACCTGTTTGAATACAGAGTGATTGGATAGATAGGTGTGCCCTCTTATTATATAGTTTTGATCATCTAAAGGAGATTGTACAATCAGACTGTATAGTGTATGGCTACATTTATATAGTACATCTAAAATGAACTAGTTAACAGCACCCCAAATGCAGAAGCAAACACACATGTGAAAAAAAACTGAGCAACAAATGCAGCAAAACGAACAGTAAAAAAATGCAAAATGCAACATACCAAAATGTCCCATGAATTACCGACCACATGTAGGGTAGCTTATTGAAATCAATGGACTGCCCTATGTGTATCATGGGAAAAATAAGACAAAAACATGCACTCCTATGATGCTAGGTGTGAATGGGACCTGAAAGTGAAACTGATGTATTTACACAAGAACAATGAGGCTCCATTGACCTCTGCACATTTCTGAATGCATGGAAAGCTGCAATGAAAACATGCTCTTTGCTTCGCATTTTAGAAATGTGCTGAAAACAAGCATTGCACTTGTGTTGCCATTAAATGTTAATGGCACCCCAAGCGTGGGTAGCAGGTATGCATCTGCAGTGCTACAAACATGCTGCTAGTGCACCAAAAAGTGCAGTAAAACATGAGTCACACTCCACTCTAAAACATGTTCTGGAACTTCTAGGCCCTATGCGTGATGAATGGAAATGCTCCAGAATGCTCCCCCCCCCAAAAAAAAGTGTGAGGGCATATGAGTTCCCCCTATGTGGAGATGTGGACAGGGTCTGGCAGCTGAGTGTCTCCATGCACTCCCTTCTATGTACTTTTGTATAAAGATGGCCATACACTATGCAATCGAATCCCAACTGCGGCACTGCCTGCATGGAGTTTGCATGTTCTCCTGTTCCTGTGTGGGTTTTCTTTGGGTACTCCGGTTTCCTCCTACACTCCAAAGACATGTTGGTAGGTTAATTGGCTCCTATCTAAATTGGTCCTAGTATGTGTATGTATAAATGTGAATTGGGGGCCTTAGATTTTACGCTTGAGGGTAGGGACTGATGTGCATGTACAATATATATATATATATATATATATATGTAAAGCTCTGTGTAAATGGATGGTGCTATATAAGTATTAATCTCTTGACAATTTATTTTAGATTTACTGAAACTATGGAATAGGAGCTCCCATCTGAATAATCTATTCAATTTGTACCAAATCAGACAGACCCTTGCACTACATAGCTGATGGTAATTCTAAAGGGGATTGTACAATGGGATTGTACAGAAAGTAGGTGGAAATAAAACAAGAGATGGTATAGTAATGAGGGTGGTGTGGTCCAGAGTGGTGAAACACTCCCTTTTCTGTGATGCACTAAAGCAGTGCATGATGGGACATGATCTACAGAAAATGATGGAAGCAGAAAGCATTTTTTAAAATTTAAAACACTCATCCCTGATGTAGACTATGGTGTCTAGGAAGTTTACGTGTGTATTTGAGTATTCCATTTTTAATTTGATTGATGGATGAAAAGTGTTGATCAATGAGTAAAATTGTTTTAGGTTTTCTTCACCTTCTGTCCATATGATGAAAATATCATCAATATAGCGATAGTATCTGTATGGTTTTTGTTCCATGCTGTTCAGACACCACAGTATACATCAGGGATGATAAGCTTCACACCTCAATATACAGGAAACCCACTGACAGATGCAACTAGCTCCACAGTTCTAGCTTCCACCCCCAACACACGAAATGTGCCATCATACACAGTCAGGCCACTAGATACCACCAAATATGTTCTGACCCAAGAGACAGAGATAAACATCTCGGGACACTAGCAGACTCCTTCCATAAGAAAGGTTATCAACATCAGCATAAACACAGCCTTGAGAACCCGAAGAGAAAATCTGCTTCAGTACAAAGAGAAAAAAACAAACAACCGTGTACCTCTAGTGACCACATACAACCCAGCACTAGAAGGGATATGAAAAATAATCAAAGATTTACAACCCATCATAACAGAGGATGGAACTCTGAAAGAAATATTCCAGCAACCCCCAATACTGGCTTTCAGACAACCCCCCAACCTCAGAAATAAACGAATCAGTAGGAAACTTCCTTCTGATTATGAGGTCACAAATATTGGAAGCGAACCCTGCAATAAGAAACGCTGCAAACTGTGCAGCCAAATCAATCCATCAAAAAGTGTCAGACACTCAAAAGGGATCTTCGGTATTTCCGGAACATATAGCTGCACCTCTAGTAATGTTGTGTACCTTATCCAGTGCAGAAAATTCAACAAAGGATCTTATGTTGGCGAAACAGGACAGAAGTTGCACACAAGGATGAATTTGCACAGACATACTATCAAGGAACATAAAGAAGATGACCTTTGCACACCTGTGGGACATCATTTCGCACAACCAGACCACACAATGGGAGACCTCAATATCTTAGTTCTTAAAGGAAATTCCAAATCCATTCAGGAAAGACACACTTTTGAACTAAGAATGATAACTCTATTTGACATAAGAGATAACAGCCTGAATTTGGACATGAGATTCCTCAATCATTATCCAACAGTTTTATGACTATCAGCTCAAGCTTCACTCCCTCTGTGATGTGGGTGTTGTCTTACCCCCCCCCCCCCCTTTGCTTTTGCTGTGTCTTATCTGTAGCCTTTTTTTTTCCATCTCTTCTAACATTCTGCTAAAACTTTTTGATTTGTATAGTACTGCTTGGACCTTGAAGAAGGGGACATTCCCCGAAAGCTTGTCCTTAAAATTGCATGTTAGTGCAAATAAAAAAAGTATCACGGACAGTATTAAACAGAAAGGTGAAAATTCAAAGCTGCTGTGGATGAAGTCAGTGAGAGCTAAGCACATTGAGATGGCTTGGGCAGAAAGGACATTGGAATTGGCTCCTATTTATTATGAAATGTGAAACTCTGTCCAAAAAGGTGAACTTAGCCTTTACCACCTGTTGAAATTTGACAGCATAGATGGTTGGTGTTCTGAGATGAGAGGCATAATATGACACTATACAGATACAAAGCATGGGTTGTGTCTGATGTAGGCAACATTACTATTGTAATATATGATTGGTGTGTTGGCCTGGTAGCCTTTTAGGGGAGGAAGGCCATTCACACCAAAGCATTTTCACATAAATTAATGCTTGCACAGGGGAGCCATTGTTTTCAATGCTTGTTCACATATGCGCAATGTGTTCATATGAGTTTTGATGCACTTATGTGCTTTATAAAGCCATTGACACTGTATAAAAATGCTTGATTGCACTGTTCAACAGGTAAAAAGTTTTGGGCATAAAATTAGCTAATCTTACATAATTTTGGGGTGCTGAAAACGAAAATGACCCTAAAAAATGTTGATTGGCTCTAGTTTCCATGATATATTCACCCATCTAATGACGTAAGCCATTCAAAATTATGATGCAACTTCAGCTGCATATTGCGCAATTGATACTGGTGACCAATAGAAAATTGCATGTATACTGAGATGATGCAATATTAGCCTTTAATTGCATCACTTCACTGCATAAAAGCTGCAGTATCTGTAGCTGATTGTAGTTCGACAGCGTCTTTACATTTCGTTTTATGCTTATATAGGCTACTCAGTAATGCCTCGAACTTGTGTGAATAAAGCAGATAATTTCTGCTATATCTGCGGTGAAATAACTTTTATCTCACAAAAAAGGAGGATAACAGGAATGATTAAGAAAGCCTACAACTTGTATTTTGGCTGCAAGATAGGAGACCAGGACAAGAGCTGGGCACCACATATATGCTGCAATTCTTGTGGGACGGCACTGGAGCAATGGTTGAATGGAAAAAAAGGCATCTATGCCTTTCGCTGTGCCAAAGATTTGGAGAGAGCCAACAGATCATGTTAGTAATTGTTACTTTTGTATGGTGCCTCCAACAAAAGGGCTAAATAAGAAGAAAAAGTTATCTGTGCACTATCCAAATATTCCATCGGCAATACGTCCAGTTCCTCATGGAGAGGGGCTACCAATTCCTAAAGCACCAGAATCCTTCGTGGTTGAGTCAAGTGAGGAAGAACCTGAAGCGTGTAGTCATCAACCGTCAACCTCACATGACCCAGACTTTCTTCCATCCACACCCACTGAACCACACCTCATTACACAAGTGGAATTGAGCGATCTTATCAGAGACCTGGATCTTACCAAGAACAAGGCAGAGCTTTTGGGGTCAAGACTACAACAGTGGAATCTCCTAGCAAGTGATGTTCGTACGTCTTTCTACCGTCATCGTCAGAAAGATCTGATCCCATTCTTCGTCCAGGAAGGTGATATTGCTGTATGTAACAATGTTCATGGTTTAATCTCAGCCATCGGCGTATGCTATGATCCCGATGAGTGGAGGCTGTTCATTGATGCTTCAAAGGCGAGTCTTAAAGCTGTTTTGCTCCATAATGGCAATCAACTGCCGTCAGTTCCAGTTGCTTACGCAGTTTCAATGAAAGAAACGTATGAAAACTTGAAAGAGCTTTTAAGGTGCATCAACTATGATGAACATCAATGGTCGATTTGTGGTGACCTGAAGGTGATTGCTATCCTACTTGGACTTCAAGGTGGATATACTAAGTACTGCTGCTTCCTCTGTGAGTGGGACAGTCGTGCGAGAGAAATGCACTATGCCAAAAGAGACTGGCCATTACGCCAGTCATTGCAGCCTGGAGAAAAAAATGTTAACTATCCAGCACTTGTAGACAGCAATAAGATCTTATTACCTCCATTACACATCAAATTGGGATTAATGAAAAACTTTGTTAAGGCAATGGACAAGAATAAAGCAGGTTTCAAGTACCTGATTAGCAAATTTCCAGCACTTAGTGCTGCAAAAATAAATGAAGGAGTCTTTGTTGGGCCACAGATTCGTAAACTTATTCATGATGATGAGTTTCTTTCTCTGTTGCGTGGAAAGGAAAAGGCTGCCTGGACAGCATTTGTATCAGTGACATCAAATTTTCTTGGAAACAATAAAACACCAGACTACAAGAAAGTGGTAGAAAAACTCATCCAGACTTACAGAAATCTGGGTTGCAACATGTCTCTAAAAATTCATTTTCTACATTCGCATCTGGATTTTTTCCCACCAAACTGTGGAGCAGTGAGTGATGAACACGGAGAGCGCTTCCATCAAGACATTGCAGCTATGGAAAGAAGATATCAAGGTAAATGGAGCCCATCAATGCTTGCTGACTATTGCTGGACAGTTGTAAGAGATAGCCCTTTCCTCGAATACAAGAGAAAAGCCAAGAGAAGCAAAACCGACACAAACTGAAGACAAAACTAGTGAGAATCCTAAGTATTAAAATGATTCAACTTAGCTTATGGCTATAATTTTTCTTGGTAATACTATGCAATATATTATGCCATTTAGGCTTTGTTATGTAGTCAATATCACTTGCTTTATATTTGTGGAAAGACATCTATCCATATAATTATTGTAGTAATGTAGTCATTACGCCTATAGTAGAAAACTTTCCGTTTACAGAAAAACTAGAGCCAATTGACAAATTTCATTGTTATATTTGAACTCAGAATGTGAAATTCATTAAGAAATGGATCCTTTTGTTTCCAAAACTGGCAAAAAATAAAAATTTGTTGAACAGTGTTTTTGATAATGCATGCAAAAACAGAAAGGTGTGTATTCATCTTAAATGTTCAAAAAAAATTTTAAAATAAATACATACATAAAGTAACTGCAGATCAGTGGTTGTAGATGAAAATGCATGCTGTATAGATAATCAGCTCAGAAGTAGAAAAAAGCCATGCGCCCACTAACCATAAGGAGCTTTCCTTACTTGGATTCATATGTCAGTCTTGATGATGCAATGTTGGGTTTAGAAACAGATATAGCATGACTCCCACTGATTTTTAATGAGCTTACAGCTAGGCAAAAACAACTAATTATTTCTGGGTGTCTGGTTTAGCTGATCAGCTAATTTTTTTTTATTAGCAGGCTTTCCAGCTTTATAAACTGAAGCAACATTATTAACAGTTTATATTTAAAGATTTAAGAAATCTTTTATGTGAGAAATGATAGAAAATATGTTTTTTAGACTGAAGCCTTTCTTTAAATGAACATATGTTTTCAGAGCAAAGCAACAGGTTCCCCTTAATAGTGACACCAGTTATACATACTTACGTTTCTTTTGGTACCGTACAGCTATGTTCTGCTGCTTGGAGTGAGGAAGACTTACAGTAGCTCTGTGTAATGCAGACCATACATGGGTCGAATTCCAGACAGACTTTCTTTAGAAAATCAGAAATTTTGTGTGTTTTGTAATCCAATGGTGCCACCATTGATTTTGAAATTCGACCAACCAAGCCTTTAATTTCACCTCATGTTGCTACAGAAAATAATTTTTGTGGCCAATAATTTTGTTCTCTTTCCAGGTCACAGCTCATTCTCATTTCTTTTTCAATTGCATTTCTCGCATGATTCTTCCATCAATAATTAGAAATTCATTTGTTTTTCAAAAAAATTCCAACATGCCCGATCACTCATATTCGATGGTAGCTCTCAGAAAATCTCAGAAAAGATTTTTGAAAGAAAATTATTTCAGAATTCGACCCATGTATGGGCAGCTTAAGTTTCAAATTATGACTTGAAACTTTCACAGGGATGAGGAGTCTCTATCTGTAATATTTCCACTTGCTGTTGATTTGAAAATCCTAGTAGAAACTACAAGGGAGGTGTCAAGGTGTCTACATGTGCTTTAGTGCTGAAATTACACACAGTTGACCAGATCTGCCTAAAAATAAAAATGTATAACCGTTATTCTAATATTTCCCTTCTGTACGCAGAACTAAAATAAAAGTTTTGACATACACATTAACCCCTTCAAGCCAGAGCCTCCCCGCCCTTGAAGAGTTTCAGAAGCCGGGAGACGGGGCAGGGTTTAGGGTCGGTCATGTGACCGCCGTGACGCGTCGTCACAGTGGTCACATGATTGGGAAAGGTCCTGATCGAAAGAGGAGATCGGGACCTTTCCGTGAGTACTGGACATGTGTGGCCCAGACGTCGGGAGGCCGCACATTCGCATTCGGCTGGTGTGAAGAGGTTAAACACTCTAAAGAGAATTTCTCACTGGATGCAGCAGAGAAGATGAAGAAAATAGAGAATTTTAACTGGAGGTCCAGATTGCAGATAAACAACTTATATTTACATTTTATATAATATTTATTTTGGTTGCATTACCTGCATATCCAAGATCATTTTGCAGGTAAATTCATGTTATGTGATCCACACCTCTAAAAATGCCAGTGATTTAAAGTGGTTGTAAAGGCCTAAGGTTTTTTACCTTCATACAATCTATGCATGAAGGTAAAAAACCTTCTCTCTGCAGAATCTCCCCAGCCCCTTCTAATACTCACCTAAGCCCCCTCTCGATCCAGCAATGTACACTGGAGTCTTGGCTATCCCTCTCCTCACTGGCTAAGACAACAGTGGAAGCCATTGGCTCCCACTGCTGTCAATCACAGCCAGTGAGCCAATGCGAAGAGACTGGGGGCAGGGCCGAGCCATGGCTCTCTGTGTGAATGGACACACGGAGCAGTAGCTGGGGAGTGCTCATGCTCAGATGCTCCCATAGCCAGGGGTGTATCTACCATGAGGCAAAAAAAGTGTTTGCCTATGGTGGCAATTTTTAGGGGGGTGGCACCGCCCCCCCCAGAAGAAGGAACCTTTTGAGCAGCGGTGGACAGCAGGAAGATCTATGTAGTGGGGCGTGGGGGAGGGCAGTTGCAGAGCGACGGTCGTGTACCTCTCCCTCCAGCAGCTGATGAGCCAGGACCAGGGTACAGCCTGGAGCAGGGAGAGGAGAAGTATCAGAGAGGAAAGAGCCCAGAGGAGGTGAGTTGTGTTGTCTTCTGTGGGCTCTCCCTCCAGTCATCCATCCAGTACACTACACTGACACTGATCACTGACAGATTGTATGGGACTGCACACACATCCCCCCCCCCTTCCTGCTGCCCGGAGATCAGCAGTCCTTGGAGGGGGGGGGTTGGGTGTGTGTGTGTGGTCCCATCTGATCTGAGGAAGAGGGGGGAGAGAGGAGGAAAGAGAAAGAAAGGGAAGAGAGAGACAGAAAGAAAGAGGGAAAAGAGAGAAGAGAGCAAGAGAGAGGGGGGATAAAGGGGGGGTGGGAGAGAGAGGAGGGAGAGAGATAGAGAGGGGGGGTGAAAGAGAGGGGAGAAAGAGATAGGGAGGGAGAAAGAGAGAGAGATGGAGAGGGGGGAGAGATGACGAGAGGGGGGAGAAAGAGGGAGAGAGAGATGGAGAAAGAGAGAGGGGGGAAGGGGGAGATAGAGAGGGGGAAGGGAGAGAGAGAAAGAAGAGAGAGAGAGAGGAGAGAGAGGGGGGGGAGAAGAGAGAGAGAGGGGAGAGAAAAAGAGAGAGAGAGAAAGGGAAGAGAGAGAGGGGGAAATAGAGATAGAGAGAAAGGGAGATGGAAGAGGGAGAGGGAAGAGGGGGGAGGAGAGAGAGGGAGAAAGGGAGAGGGGGGGAGATAGAGATGGAGAGGGAAAGAGGGGGAGGGGTGAGGGAGAAAGAGAGGGAAAGAAAGAGAAAGAGGAGAGAGGTAGAGAAAGAGAGAGAGGGGGGAGAAAGAGAAAGAGGGAGGAGAGGGAGAAAGAGAGAGGGATGGGGAGAAAGAGAAAGAAAGGGAGGGAGAGAGAGATAATCCTATATACAGTACATACACACACTTATTGAACTCTCTCGCTCTCTCATTGGGAAGGGGGGGCGCCACATTTTTGTGTTGCCTAGGGCAGCACAAAATCTAAATACACTACTGCCCATAGCAATCTGCTTGCTGTGAGGGCACCTGACAGAAGGGAGGGGCCAGGAACACCGGCGGGGGGACCCAAGAAGAGGAGGATCTGGGCTGCTGTGTGCAAAACCACTGCACACAGCAGGTAGGTATTGACATGTTTTTTTTTTGTTAATTTAAGCCTTTAGAATTACTTTAAGTCTTTCTTCTAGAAAAGTGGTAGAAGACACAAGTACATCTTTAGGTAAAAGCATGCCAAAATCAAACCAAGAACATCAAGAATATAGCAATGACATTATAATGGATGATGTACAGCATTAAAAAAGGTTAGATGTCACCTCATTGTAATTCTCTTCAGACATTTTTTGTCTACTTACTCTTTGGCAAGCATTGATCTGAGAAGAAATGGCTGAAGAAGCATTTAAACAACAACTTGGGAAATACAAATAAGTTCAAGATATTCAACAATGCCAGAAACCTGTTACAAGAAGAATATTTCAAAATTGTATGTCAAGATTCCTATCTAAGAGTCAATTACAGAGATTAAAGGGACAGTATTGACAGACTGGGTTTGATTTGCTATGGACATTGGAATTTTCCCCAGAGCTTAGTGAAAGAGGAGATGCTCTGCCGTCTTCCAACATCCAATTATGAGCTAGCAAAATGCTCTTTTTTTATATCCTTGTATGTGATTGAGTATTCTTTTCAAAGTGAGATTTCACTACATTCACTAAGTTCTGTATGAAATTCCCTTGCAAAGATCAACTTCTCTTTCAAAGTGAACAGTGCCTATTTGATTTTAGTAAATCAACTCCTTTGGATTTTACCCGACAAGGTCATTACTAATGATAAATCTTTTAGTTATGGTTTATTAGTTGTAGTGCTAACTTTAGCCTGTTCTGTTATCTTTTTCTTTTTTAATTTAAAATTGTAAATGTATTCTTATTTCTTACATTTCATTCCTCCACTCCACCACCCAATATGCTTAGCAAGACACATGCTTAATCGTGTAGTCCATTATGACTGTATATTTTCCTTGCATGCTTCTCAAGCAGATGCTCTTCAGAAAGTATGACTTCAATCACTGTGGGCATGCTGTACTTAAAGGGTAACTTCACTTTTGTGTAAAAAATAATAGCAAATAAAATATATAATATAACATTTACAAGTGTGACACAAGTCATATTGTACTTTATTGTTGTTAAAATTACCTTTCCTTTTCCATCTGTAGTGCTGTAATTTTCTTTAAATGCAATGCAATATGGCAACTTGGAGGCTTTCTGTACACAGATGGTGTCCAGAGCGCCCCAAAAATGTAATTTGCTGGTGGTGTGATTGGCTCACTGATATTCCCAGAAGTCTGCACTAAGATACAAATCACATTCTTGGCATCCCCTGAAACAAAATGTCAGTTTTGGTGAGACACTCTCAAAGGGAGATGACATTTAGGTACCCGGTCATACCGGAGTGACTTGTCATGTGATTTGATAGAGTCACATTGATTTTGAAAGTAGTGCATGCACTACTTTTTGCAAGTTCAAGTGCGACTTAGACATCTGTGTCCTGCAAGTCTCAGATGTCTTGCAAGTCGCACCTGAAGTCGGATGTCACTAGAAGTCGCACGATTTCAGAGTCGGATTGGTGTGACTGAAGAATGAACGGGATGCAGACTCTGCAATTTTCCTGATTTAGAGCCCTGCAGGTGCAGCAGCTAATTATATAATTATGAAATCACTCCCATGCAGATTCACTCTGCACAAGGACACAGACAAACAGCGTCATAATAATAAAAGGTAGGTATCTGCAATGAACTTTGCTAAAATCCTTGCACTGTACATTGATAATCCAGAGGGGAATGTTTTTTTCTCAGCAAAAGTGGAGTTACTCTTTAACCTCCCTGGCGGTATTCCCGAGTGTAGCTCGGGGTAAAGTTTCAGTACCATAAGCGGTAACCCCGAGCTACACTCGGGAATACAATGCGGCGCTGCTCTGCAATCCCTCGATCACTTACCTTGTCCTGCGCTCCCGTGATGTCCCTCCTGCAGTGCCCCCGGCAATGTAATCCGGAGGATGCCGGCATCTGTCATCTGGGTTCCATCCCCTCTGACGTCGGGACGTATGGGGGACGGAAAGGCGGGAAATTTGAAAATGACAAAAAGTGACATTCACTAAAATCACATAGTAAAACATTACTGTATCAAAGCATTTCACATACATTTTGTCCCTAGTGCTTTGTCCTGTCCCCTGTCTGCATTTTTACTGTTCTTTCTGCCTGGAAAATGAGAAACATCCATGGTGTCCAAAAAGCATCCCTTTAGGTCAAAATCAGTTTTAGACCAGCTAGAGAACCGCGATAGTAAATTAGAACTACTTGCAGAATTGAGTGATAATGATTCGTGGGGAAATTCGCCATCAGACACTGAAAACGATTTAGTGACTTTGATCAGTGATGTGCGAACTTGGCGCTATATTTCAAATTTCAGTGTTTTTGGTTTGATTTTATTATTGAATTAAATAAATTATAAATAATAAATTATTATTATATTATTATTTTTTATGATTATTTATTAAATTATAATTTTTGATATCGTGTTTCAAGTTTTAGCCTACCCGGAATGTTTACTAGACTCTTGTTCGAACAGATTTCAGTGAGTTATTCCTAAGAATTACAGGCCTACAATAAAAAAAATACATATTTCCATACAAAAAAATGTACTGCTTTCAGCACAGAAATATGGATATAATCATACCTCTAGGGGGGTTAAGGGCCAGTTCACATCACAAAAATGAACTCTGGATGCATTCCGGATAAATTTTTTGCTTACAGTTCACACCACACTCCGTTCCGGTGTAGTTTTGATGAAGTGTGCTATGTTTTAGTATGGTTCTGTGCAGAAAAATGCAGCATGTTCTACTTTTTTTTCTGCATCGGAAACTGACTGGAACTGACTACACTGGTGTGAACTAGGACCATTGGAATACATGGAAAACACTATGCATGCATTTTTGATGCAGAAAAAAAATGCACTGGACTGCATCTACTGTGAACTAGCCCTAAGGGCCAGTTCCCACTACAAAAACTCACTCTGAATGCATCCCGGATACTTTTTGCATACAGTTCACACCACACTACGTTGCAGTGCAGTTTTGATGAGGTTTGCTATGTTCCAGTATGGTTCTGTGCAGAAAAAATGCAACATGTTCTACATTTTTTTCTGCAAATGGAAACTGACTGCACTGGTGTGAACTAGGGCCATTGGAATACATGGAAAACACTTTGCATGCATTTTTAAATGCAGAAAAACAACGCACTGTACTGCATCTAGTGTGAACTAGCCAATAAGGTTAATTTTATTCCTAGTAAGAGAGTCGCAGTAAAAAGGACACCCTGGTCAAAAGTTTGTGCCAGTGCCGATAGATCTATACTATGGTTATACTGGTTGGTTGCATCACAGGTGAGGTGACATTGCAATTAGTTACACTAATTGAACTGGAAAAACAAACTGCTTAGCTCTGTACTAGGGTTAAGTCTCGAGTCAGTCAGGATTTCCTCACTTTTAAGGTCACTGACAAGACCAGAGCTGATAAATCCATCAGATTGTAAGTACATTATAGGTATAGCAACAACACAATGACCTGAACACCTCTTGCCATTTTAATGTAGCTGTTGTAGTAATGGGATCGCAAGCAGCATAATATTCAATCTTCAGGCATGGTAAAATAAACAAACCAAAAAACTTGGAACAAATTGGCCACAGCCTTTATTATAGTTTTTTTTATTTATTTATAATATATCATAATAAAAAATATAAATACTTAACTTTCAATTATTTATACAATACCAATTTAGTCAGCTCAGCTATTACATCTTGAGCTGACTTATACACACACATCAGCATTTTATTCAAAACTGTTCCCCTTTTTGATAAAGGTGACCCACCACATAAAAAAGGCGACATGGGAGGGAGGGGAGCTCCGCAGTGATCCATCTGATGGTGACTGGCAATGAGCCCCAGAGAGGAGTCCCTTTTATATAACCCAACGGTTTCTAGAAATGTCTTCTGTCATGTGAAAGGTTTCATGGCTCACCCAAACATAGTGGCCACAAGGTCTCCCCCCCGAACCCCCACATCTATTTCAAACGGGAGCCCTGAAACCCCTCTGCTGCCATTATTCCATGAAGAAAAGGGGGGCCTTGAAACCTGTATACCTTTTCTTCATATTATGGTTGTGCAATTGGTGTTGGCAATTGTATCAATCTGGCCTCGTGTTAGATGAAGTTTCAATTAGACTGCTCTCAGCAGGGAACCCCCAACTGCACCCCTACTGCCAATGCCATGAACTTTTAAGAAATCATAATTTATCACGAAGTGTGTGTGTGTGTGTGTATGTGGGGGTGCACTGATAGTCAGTACATGCTGTATGATAGAGTGGAACTACAGTGATGGAAAAGAGTTTCTGATCTCCTTAATGGTTCCTGTGTTGCTGCCAAACTGAGTCTATCATCTCATTCTTATGGGAGGCTTTACTTTGTCTGAGGTGTTTTGCCCATTTATTTGTCTGCCTGTCAAAGCTAATTGTCAGTTTATCTTTGTCTACATATGTTTGTTTGGCTACTTGCCTGTTTTAATACCGGTAGAGCTTCATTCAGAGGGGCATTGACTCCCATTTTGCCTGCAGAGCCTAAGTTTCATTGTGTCTGCATCCCCCCCCCCGAGCTATGCATAGGCAGCCTATAGGCATGCATACAGACACAGTGGTTGCATAGACCCAGCTGAACAGAACCAAATGTGAAATTATGACACGCGGCTGTCTCCATGCAGCCGCTGCATCTGCATCCAACTCTATAGGCTATCTTTCCCATCTCGGAGTGGATGCAGGTTCAACAACAATTATGAGTCAACACTAGGGCCGGATCTAGCCTGTCCAATGTGGGGGTGCAGTAAAAAATGTCAGGGGACAGAGGATGGGAGGTCAGCAGGGCAGAGGACAGGGGTCACTTCTGGCAGGGCAGAAGACAGGGGTCACTGCTGGCAGGGCAGAGGCCGGGGCACAGCTCCTTCTCCCATCACCACACTGCAAACAGCCTGGGCACAGGCAGCAGAGCTCCTCCTCTCCACACAACCAATAAGTGTGATTGGTATAGTGTCAATCAAGGCCAGTATAGTGTCAAACTAGGGCGGTAAAGTATCAGATTAGGGTAATATAGTGTCATATTCTGGCAGAATAGTGGAAGGTTAGGGCAGTATAGTGGCAGGTTAGGGTTGGCTTTGGGGGGCACAACTAAAATCTGGAGGGAATAGCCCACCCCCCTAGATCAGGCCATGGTCAACAACCATATGAATGAAGCCTAAATTTGCTTGTCAGTGATCTAACAGTGTTTCTTTGAGAAAACATAATACATACATTAAAGATAAAGAAAGGTAAAAGAGGACTGGACAATATGCAGAATCGCTAGGATCCACATAAAATGTTGCTGCCATATTTGGAGTAAGGAGGAAATTTTCCCCACAAATATAACAGATTTAAATGTCCCTGTGGTTCCTACTGTATACAGTTTGCAAACTTTAAAGCAACTGCATTGAGGAAGTATGAAGTCTGTCATTGACAAACTCCCCCAATTAAAAGAAAAGTATAGGTCCCTGGAGAGCTTATCAGAATATGGAAGCCTTCTTTAATAACAAGAGACCCCCAGATACCACCCCCACCACGTGAATAGGGATGGGGTATATAGTAGCCCTACTCATTTACAAAATAGACAAAATTAAAAAAGTTGTCACCTAGAAATAAAGTCTTTAAAAAAAACTTTGAAAAAGTTGCTCCCTGTAAATCCATCACCAATCACAATGCCTGCCACCCCATGACTTGCTGGAAAAAACACAACAACCCAGCTCTCACAACCAATCCCCAGCTGTCACCAGCTACTGTATATAGGGAAATGGTGGGGTTATGGGTGACATCATTACCAAATATGGCCACATTTCCCAGTTGCTCTAGATGAAAAGAACATGCAAGGAAAATAAAAAAACAGCATTTTTGCTTGCACATGATTGGATGAAAGAAATCAGCAGAGCTTTGCCTCATTTCAGAGCTTCCCCTTGTATCTAAAGCAACTGCACTTGCAATGCATAGTATATATACCTTTAGTTAATCAATCCCATGTGAATTCCCACTCCTTTTAAGCAAAGGGATAGGGATAGCAGTGACATCACTGCCTAAATATGGAACCAAAGACATCTAGAAACTGTCACATATAAATGCAGTAGAAATATTGATTTTTTTATATGATGCACAGCTCCCAACAAACAGGAGATCAAACAGGCTTGGCCCAAACCTAGGTTCTGACGGCCCATCCCTAGTAGCTAAGCTGCCAAATTTGTCTGGTTCAGTAGGCACAGCAGAGAAGTATATGGGCACTGTAGTTGTACAGACGCCGATCTACCAATTGACTTTTTTTCAACCTCCCGGCTGAAAAATGTCCTCTCTATCAGCACTGCAAGTTATAGACTGCAGTGCTGATCAGTGTATTCTGATGGCAGGGAAGCCTCCCCACTGTAAGAATACAATGACACAGCAGGTGGATTCCCCCATCCATCTTGAATGTGCAAGGTTTGATTGAGCAGGTATTACACCCCACAGACTAGCAGTAACAAGGCATAGTAATAATGTTTCAACACTAAACCCACAGTGATTGATTTACTAAAACTGAAGAGTGCAACATCTGGTGCAGCTTTGCATGGCATCCAATCAGCTTCTAACTTCAGCTTGTTCAATTAAGCTTTGACAATAAAACCTGGAAGCTGATTGGTTTCTATGTAAAGCTGCTCTGGATTTTGCACTCTCCAGTTTTAGTAAATCAATAACACACAGGGGTGGACTGACAACTCATGGGGCCCCCGGGCAATTAGGGATCATGGGGCCCCTGTGTCCTCACCCACACCCAAAAAAGCCTATGAAAAAGCCAATGAAAGGTACTAGGGGCATCTCATGGGGCCCCCTACTGACCCCAGGCCCTCGGGTAGTGTCCGCCCCTGACAATACAGTGTAATGATTGAGTATATTAGGAGCATACCAGCTGCCTAAGCTACTGTCCAGGAGACAGAGACTGATAGGCCTGGAAGTAATGCCACTATTTCCTTGTTTCATGTATTCACTGTCCAATGAACAAGCAGGTGACATAGGATTCTAGAAAGCTGAAAAGGAAACATTGTTGTCATCTTTTTTCCTATTTAGCGTGGCAGAGAAGCATAAATCACAAATTATTTACACTGTTCTATATATGAATCTGCATGTCGTGGTTTGTCAGGAGCTTCATATTAACAATTACATTATTTCTGAGTGACTGTACTAATTAGACCGAGCATTTTAGATCCCATGCAGTTTGCACTGTTTATTCAGACATGCTATTTTTTACTAAATTAGCATGTTGTTAACTGATTAGTCCATTACAGTAATGCATGGTGAAAGTAAAAGGTCTATCAATGTAAACAACAGAAAGCAAACAGACCTTTACTCCTCAGAGACTTTAGTACAAGCATACTATTATATATTCTTTTTAATGTATATTTATCTGAAAAGCTCCATGATACCTGTAGATAATTAGTATTTTCATCTTGTAATTATCACTTGAGAACTGACTGCATCTAGACCTTCTGTCTAATGTTGAAAGTTCTTTCATCTTTGCTCATTTAGTTTTCATGGATCGGTGTTTTGTCAGATGCCTGCTTCATTCTTTACTGATATAATTGCATTTTTATCTAGCAGCTGTTTTGAGCCTCCATAAGAATTTTCATTTTTAAACTGTTTTAAGGAACTTTTTAGATTGTGACTGCTGGTTGTGCTGGAGGCTGGATATTGTCTTTTTTCTACAGCTTAGCCAACTTCAGTTAACATATGGGGTTTCTTTAATTACTTAATGTTTTCAAGTGTGGTTAAAGGCAATCAATTATTTTGTAGGCATTTTCATAGAATGGAACAAACATGCTCTATTTAAGTCAAATAGAGATTCATTTCCTTATGTGTGCACTATCTCAACCAGCTGTCACTTGAGTAGTTGAGGCAGTTGAAGGAACCATAGAAACTGGGCAGCTTAAGTATCATGTGATAACTTTTCAAGTGGGTTTAACTTGCACTTTGTATTTTATTTAGTAACAAAGCATAATGTAATGGTGTACTGCAGACCACACACCACTGAGAAATGAAAGAGCTGCAGGACTTCTTATTTTCTTTAGAATTAATTTAAAAAAAGAAAACATCACAGGACACAGGCTGCAGTGGGTGCCTGTGCAAAAAATGTCTGTATCTCTTTCAGCCCTTTTCATGTTTTATTTACACCTGTGTTATCCATTGTCATAGTTCTGTCTTACCAGTGTCTTGCTCTCAACCTGAGGATTGGCATTGCACTTTGAAGCTCCTCCAAGAATAAAGTATCCACTTGTCCTCTGGAAGGTTTTACCCCCTTCATGACCAGGCCATTTTTTTTTCTATTCAGCACTGCGCTACTTTAACTAGCAATTGCACGGTCATACAACACTGTACCCAAGTGAAATTCATATACATTTTTTTCACACAAATAGAGATTTCTGTTGGTGGTATTTGATCACCACTGGGTTTTTTTATTTTTTGCTATATAAATTAAAAAAGACAAAAAATTGTCTGGGGGATCATGTGATCACATAGCGATCACATGATCCACCGGCAGATCAAAGTGGCTGGCTACCCAGAGCAACAAACTGCTGTGTCCAGTGGACACAGTGGTTGTGGGAGTGGTGAGCTGTGTGCACCAGGGGCTAAGCAATGTACAGGTACACTGCTTAGCCTGCATGTGCCACCCGCCCACAGTGCATGTACACTTTAATAGTTAAAGTGTAGTATGTAAGGAACTTTAAAGGACTTTAAACCAGTTTATTTATTGATGTATGTTTCCCACTTGGCAGATTTTTCCTTCAATGTCTTGCAGGAAAGTAATAGGTAAAGAGAAGGAATCTTAACAAAGTGAAGGGAATTCCTATTTTAGATAGTTATCAACTGAACGCTTGTCCCCATTGGAAGATTTCCTTTCACTTGTTGATCTGGTGACAACTCTAACATTTTGAATTTACCCTCAATTTTGTCTTTGTTGCAATGATCGGCAGTACAAACATTTCCCCTCGCCTCTTGGTCAGGTGACAGCTCTAAAATATTGAAAATTTCCTCTCAATTTGTGTCTTGGTTGCAATGGTCAGCAGTAAAAATCTTCCCAGTCAATCTTCCAAGAAGGTTCACAGCAAGGTACCTCAAAGTAGATTCACCATCACTATTTGTCCTAGTGACCATTGCTATCAAGACAGGAAGTCAGAAGAAAGACAAAATGTTAGTGTTGGTACCAGAACAAGCGGTGAAAGTCAATTTTCCAGTGGACAAATGTGTTTCTATAACAGCTGTCTAAAAGGGGCTTTCAAATGTTTACTCAATCATTAAAAATCAAACTTGGCTCCACTAGAATATTGACAATGTCAACCTAATTCTATGTTTCTGCAGGTATTTACAACTATGGATGTGAATTACAGTATCCAATAGTGTTCATCTATTTCCAATGGATCCTTAATGCATATACATGCACCAAAAAAAAACATACACAACCCTTTTTTTCCATCACACTTCATTGCAACACAGGTGTCTACTGATGTATATGTTGTGGTGTTTGAGGTATGTGCAATCTTATCTGCATGGATGTGTATTGGGAACCCTTCAGAAAATAAGTTGTACATACCCAAAACACAGACATAGTACATGTTAGCAGTATATGCTGATATGCATTTCATGTGGACATGTGAATGTGACATCAAACCTTCATGAGCTTCAAGCCTCTGTCAGCAGACATTAGGATGTGTTCATTTTAGTGTGGGAGCTTTTAATTCCATTCAGCCACTGTGTTATTTATTTAACAATTGCAAGAAATATACTGCAGATTTTTCTTTCGTGTATGTAATATGCAAGAGCAAGTGCATTGTTAAATCAACTCAACATATTTATAAGGCTCTTTATAATTCTCCCTCACTATCTGCCTTCAGTGCCTTTGACCAGCTAGGCTTTCCAGTGCACACAGTGCAGAGTTACGTATTTTGCAATAGAAAGTATGTAAAAAAAATACAACATAAAAACCTCAGAAATTCAGTGGTAGTGGAACAACAGGGTAATTTTCTGCCTATCTGCCCCTACTATCTTCCAAGTGAATGACTGAAATATACTTTTTTCACAGGAGGAGCAGCAACTGTGCTTTGGTTCATGTGGCATTTGAACTAGAATTATAATAACTAATTATATTTTCTATGTGATTGTGGAACCTTTTGTTTTCCTGCTTTTGATAGTTTCAGTTCATTAGATTGTAAAATACATAATGAGAAACTTAAGACATAAAAAGACTTGGCAGATTATGTCCCCATATGGTGAATTTTGTTAAAATGCATTACTTGCTTTCTCTGCATTTAAATAACTATCAAAACTGCAGACTAATGTTTTCTGATATTAGTAAAGATCAGTTGTTTCATCTTCTTCAAAATGTTTTAATACTGCCATACGATCTTGCAAAATGCATCTAGCCAAAACAAACTCAGAACTTTGTTAGCCTCTGGGCTTAAAGTCAATTATACAAGGCAAGAGATTATCACATGACTCACATATTATTTGCAAATTATAGATGGCTAAAGATTAGTACATAACATATACTAATTTTTGTGGTTCTATGTACATAAGATAAATTCCACAATGAAATAAATCAATCATTATTGTTTCCATCTTGGACAATAAGTGCCTTAAAATAGCTTAATGTTCTCTCATTTTACAAATCTTTATTGTGATGATGTGGTAATATAAGTCTTACCACATCAGCATAAAAGCTAAAGCATGGCTCAATGCAGAATAAGTGAACAAGATTTTATTTCATACAGTCTCCCTACACTACCATAAATCCACAGGACTTCACACTTTTTTTTTACACATTTATTTAAAATTTTGTCTAAATTTTGTCAAATAAAAAAAACTATAACAAAATTAAAAAGGAAAAAAGGTAGATCTATTAGACATTTAACTGGACTTGTTATGTAATTGTAAACCAAAAAACAAACCAAAGAGCACAAAACAACCTGCAATCTGAGCCATAATTGTGCAAACACTAGGAAATAAATACTAGAATGATACAATATGCAAGCAGTAAGCACAGATAATATCATTGATTAATAACAAAACGGTCCCAAATAGCATAAATGGTCCATAAAAACACCTCGATATCTAGCTCCTCCTTGACCTAAGAATGCAGCACACAACACTCGTTTGTTCGAGCATGGCAGCCCATACATTTGAATGGGCTGCTGTGCCCGAGTTTCCTGCAGGAAAAAATTGCATGCACCTTTTTAAAAACCCAGCTGCAAGGAAACCGCATCGTATTTTTGACCATGCAATTTCCCTGTGGTTCCTGCACCTGCAAACATACTTCAGGCTGAAATGCATGAGGGTGCCATTCGGAATTAAGGGCAACCCTGCGCATCTCGTAAGAGCAGCGCAATTTGCTTGCGGGTGGTTGTGGTAGTTCCTGCACCCGTAACCAGCCTGAAGACTGTGGGCAAGTGTGAACCTAGCCTTAAGGGCTGAAAATGCAAGTTAAAGCATCATCTTCAGCTGTGATTTGCCTTCAGGCTGGGAAAAGCCTCAGGTATCCAGAACCTGTCCGATCCCTCAAAGGAGCTGTTTTTTTCTTGGGTTCCCTGTTTTCAGCTCCCAGGACTTCACACTCTTTGACACACTTGGGTGACTCCTGTGATGGCAGCTGATCTCTTTCCTTTTCCCGTTAGCACCACAACAAAGTTAGTGTACATAGTGTTTTCCCCAACAATCGTAGGGAATGTCTACTGCTCCTCTCTCCCTCCCAGATGCCCAGATTGGCTCAGATTGCAGGTAGTTTTGTATTTTTTTGGTTTGTTGTTTGGTTCATATTGTCTACCAGATTAGCATTCTCGGATTTGTCTTTGTTTTTTTATGTAGTTTTTTGGATGTTTCGTGGCTTGTCCAAGTCACCTCTTCCGATCTAATGAGTGTCAGAAAAATGAGTGTCAGGACACCATCTGTATTCCACATATAACATCTTTACCTTAATGTTTTGACAGTTCATACTTTTCAGTCATGTAAGTTTGAAGCATTTATTAAGCCTTCAGTCATGTAAGTTTGAAGCATTTATATGACTTATACGTATAACGTATAGGGTGGTTTTGTTCCATAATTTTCACTCCTATCCTGTCATTAGATATTCATGTCTGCCTTTCTATGTAATCATGTAATACGAACAAGGTTTTGGTGATACATTTGTGGAAATAAATGCTGGGATATTTTCCTGACACTCATTAGAACTGAAGAAATGGCTTGGACAAGCTACAAAACATCTTCAACATTACAGAATAAATCCAGTTGAATATGATTAACTACTATTAGATTTCCCATTACCTGGATAAATAAAAAATCTTCACAGACATGTTAGCAGGTCGAATTTTTATTTTGAAGATACTTTAGGAATCTTTTCATGCAAAAACTGCTTTACACTGCCTGGTCTGCCAGCTAGTTTTTTCCTTGAGTGTACTGCCTATGGTGCATTCACAATGCAGTGTACACTCCCAGTATCTGTGAAAAGCTGAGGAAGTAGCTAGATGGCAGGGCACTGTAAACTTTAGCATGCAAGCACAGCAGTTACATCCCCAGTGGCTATCCCAATGGCAGAAGATATCAAATGCAGAAGAAGACCAGGAGCAGAGTGCAGTGCTGGTTGGTGAAGCAGCTAGAGGCAGAGCAGACCTGTCAGCATCAAAAATTACAAATCTAAGGGATAAGGTTGCAATAAGGCGTAAGTATGCTGTACATGTGCATGTTATGGTGATGGCTTCAAGGACAAATAATGGATTTAGTTACACATTAAAGTAAAATTATGGTCAAATCTCACCCACCCTGTCCAGCAAGATGCAGGACAATTTAGGCTTTCCAGTTGCATTTGCCATTAACCTCCCTAACGGTATTCCCGAGTGTAGCTAGGGGTAATATTTCTGTACCAAAAGCGGTAACCCTTCGCTCCCGCGATGTGTCTCCTGCAGTGTACTCGGCCATCTCCTCCGGCTGATGCCGACATCCGGCTCCTGTGTTCTGGTCCCTGTGACAGCGGGACGTACGGGCGCCGCCGACGGCGGCGGTGGGAAATTTGAAAATTTAAAAAAAAATTCATTTTTTTCAAAACGATTTTACATAGTAAAACATTGCTGTTTCAACCCATTTCACATACATATTGGCCCTAGTGCTCTGTCCTGTCCCCTGTCTGCATTTTGAATGTTCTTTTTGCCTGGAAACTTAGAAAAGTCCATGGCGTCCAAAAAGTGTCCCTTTAGGTCAAAAGCGGGTTTAGATCAGCTAGAGAACAGCGATAGTAAATCAGAACCACTTGCAGAATTGAGTGATAATGATTCGTGGAGAAATTCATCATCAGACACTGAAAACGATTTTGCGACTGCTCAGCGATGTGCGAACTTGGCGCTATATTTCAAATTTCAGTGTTTTCGGTTTAATTATATTATTGAATTAAATGTAATATTATTATATTATTATTTTTTATGATTATCTATTAAATTATAATTTATGATTTTGTGTTTCAAATTTTATCATACCCGGGATGTTTAATAGACTCTTGTTCGGACAGATTTCAGTGAGTTATTCCTAAATATTACAGCCTACAATAAAAAAACTACATATTTCCATGCAAAATAATGGTACCGCTTTCAGCACCAAAAATCTGAAATAATCATACCGCTAGGGAGGTTAAATAATAGGTAAATTATAAACTAAGTTATACAGTGCTTACATAAAAAGTACAAAACAAATAAAGTGCAAAACAATTAATGTCCACATGTGATTCCTAAAAATATGGTGTAAACCAACAAATGTCCACATGTGATTACTATTATTATAACACAATAATGTTTATGGAAAACTACATATAAATTTTATAAATTAGTCCATCATCCATAAAGTGCAACCATTCTTCCACACCGGAAGTGAAATAATATAAAACTTCTGAAAAATAAAGTACTTCATGCAAAATCCAATACTTCCTGATTCTTGTGTTCCACTCCACCTGCGTGTAACACCACCATCACAGAAAACTCACCAGACAGCCATGACCTTCTCAGTTAAGAGTTGGTCTATATGTGCTTGTTTGTATGCATGGATTGCCCCACTCCAGTAAGTCAATCCACCATGCTCCTTATTATAAACTTCACCAAGGGTGCCATATGTTAAAAGGGGAGAAGGAGACTCCAATAATGTAAAATATCCTTTACTAAAATTTACATCAACATGTATAAAACCATCGATAAACTTGCTCACGTTTCATAGTGCATTATGAAGTCCATCCATGAACTTTCCTTGCTACTAAATATTCCATGGTCAACTGTTAGTGGTATTATAACAACAACAACAACTCAGACACGAAGTGGTAGGCCACATCAAATGACAGAGCAGGGTCAGCACATGCTGAAGCGGACAGTGCGCAGAAGTTCCCAACTGTCTGCAGAGTCAGTAGCTAAAGACCTCCAAATTTTGTGTGGCCTTCAAATTAGCACAACAACAGTGAATAGAGAGCTTCATGGAATGGGTTTCCATGGCTGAGCAGCTGCATCCAAGCCTTACATCACCAAGTGCACTGTAAAGCGTTGGATGCAGTGGTGTAAAGCATACTGCCACTGGACGCTTGAGCAGTGGAGACGTGTTCTCTGCAGTGATGAATCACACTTCTCTGTCTGGTAATCTGATGGATGTGTCTGGCTTTGGCAGTTTCCAGGAGAACAGAACTTGCCTGACTGCATTGTGCCAAATGTAAGGTTTGGTGAAGGGAGATTATGGTGTTGTGTTTTTTTGTGCAGGGGTTGGGCTTGGCCCTTAGTTTCAGTAAATGAACTCTTAAGGTGTCAGCATACCAAGACATTTTGGACAATTTCATGCTCACAGCTTTGTGGGAACAGTTTGGGGATGGCACCTTCCTGTTCCAATATAACTGCACACCAGTTCACAAAGCAAGGTCCATAAAGACATGGATGAGCCAGTTTGGTGTAGATGAACTTGACTGGCCTGCACAGAGTCCTGACCTAAACTCAATAGAACATCTTTGGGATGAATTGCAGTGTGTCTATGGGAATGTTTGACCATTTGACTGTGAGCCAGGTCTTCTTGTCCAACATCAGTGTCTGACCTCACAAATGCACTTCTGGAAGAATGGTCAAACATTCCCATAGACACACTCCTAAACCTTGTGGACAGATTTCCCAGAAGAGTTGAAGCTATTATAGTTGCAAAAGGTGGGCCATTTCATTAGTAAACCCTATGGACTAAGACTGGGATGCCATTAAAGTGCATGTAAAGACAAGTGTCTCAATACTTTTGCCAATATAGTGTATTATTATTAAACTTAGTTTATGCTAATCAGCTCTAGTTAACTTAGTTTCCTTCTCCCTTCAAGTACTATTTTCCTTTTGATTTTTTTGTTTGTTTCTAATTTATTACTATTTAAACTTGTTTGTTTTCTATTTTGTTTGGTAATATTTTTACACATTTAACATATATTTACACATTTCCCATTTTTAAAAAAGTGCAAAATTGGAAAAAAACTTTGCAATGCTTTCTACCAGAATCACAATTTAAGTGTAATTTTAAACAGGAGAAATCACAGAATAAAATTAGCATTTCATGTGCATTAACACTGTTCATTTTTAAACTAACACTGCTCAAAAAAGAAAAAGGGTGTTTTGTTCAGGAGTGTGGAAAAAAGCATTGTTGCAAGACAATATCATTAAAAGAAAGCCAAGTTTCTACTTAAAAAACAATATATATATTACCTTGTTATCTTACAGCAGTTGTAAAGCCTGCAGGGTATTTTTACATTCGTGCATTCTATGCATGAAGGTAAATAAACTTTCAGTATGCAGCTCCCTCTACAGCCCTTTCTAATACTTATCAGAGCCCAATCCAGTGGTGTGCAAGGGAGTGGCTGCTTTCCTGGCTCTCTCCTCATTGGCTCAAAGACAGCAGCAGAAGCTATTGGCTCCTTCTGATATCAATCACAGCCAATGAGGAGGGGGCAGGACCAAGCCTCATTCTGTGTATCTTATGGACACACAGAGCTTGGTAGTGAGCATGCACAGGTGTCCCCATAGCAGGCAGCTTGCTTGGGGGGAGCACTTGGCAGGGGGGAGGAGCCCAGAGCACCAGTGGGGGACCCAAAAAAGAAGAGGATCAGGGCTGCTCTGTGCAAAACCCTTGCACAGAGCATGTAGGTACAACATATATGCAATTTAAAAGCGCATTTGTGTATATATTATCCTGTAGTGGTCATCAGGGTGTGGATAAGGATGGTGGAAATCATCTGGCACACGGTCGGCATGCAAGGCAACGTCAGACCTCTCTCACAGTATCCAGGGACATCTCCTCAGACCTCATAGACATCCGGATAGAATTCAGCAAGAAACTGGAATATCTCCATCTTAGAGGCTCATCAATAACGAGCCACAGAATAAAGTGCTGATAGTGCAGTAATTTTATTTGAAATCGGAATATCAATAAGTAACACAGAGTAGGAGTTACACTCTGTGAGAGAGGTCTGAAGTTGCCTTGCATGCCGACCATGTGCCAGATGATTTCCACCATCCTTATCCACACCCAGATGACCACTACGGGATAATATATACACAAATGCGCTTTTAAATTGCGCTTCTGGTGAGTGCAATCACATTATCAGTTCCTGTCATGGATTTCACCAACACAGATCACCTAATTGCTGGACTCTGTTTATATGTCAATATTTCAACAAAATCACTCAAGTCACATTATATTTATTAATTTATTTATTTGTTCTCACTTTGCTGCTACGTCATCATTGGACGATTCACATCATATTTATTGTTCAACTATAGCGGTATAAGACGCTTGTACCAGTCATTTTAAAACGTATTTTCAGCGCTGCACATTTGTTTATATATTTGTTTAGAGGGTAAGAGGTTTCACCTTTTATGCCAGGTACGTGGGTGGATGTGTTTATATTGGTTGGCTGATTGCTATATGTGTGGTCATCTAATGATAAGCCTCTATTTTTAAGAGTTAAAAATTTACATGAAATAGGACTAAAATGCATCTATTTTCAATTTGCATAGTATAATTCTATATACATTTATTTTTTAATCATTTACAGTTTGCTGTCTTTCACATTTCCCTGTAGTCCATCAGACAGACAATGACATTTTTGAAGGCTATATGTCACAAAAATCATGCTAACAAATGCATATGAGCAGATGGATAGTTATTATGGGTTCACAAAGGTTGAGCGCAGCTAATAGTGAAGATTAATACCTTCTTACAAAACAACAATCTGGCGGAGGTGAACACAGTAGGACTACAAGTATTTGCTGTAGTTAGTGAAGCAGTGAGATTTTAAGCTTAGCAAAGCTAAAATGTAGCTTTTCAACACATAATAATACCTCTTTTATTTTTTACACAAAACTAAAAAAAGAAATGTCTGAGGTGAGGCTGCTTTAGTGCACACAGTACATTAACCATTGTTAGTGAATTATAGGCCACAACCTCTCATGGGAATTAAAAATAAAGTGTGAAAGATTCTATTGTTAAAAAAAAAACAAATCTGTTTCCCTATAGCTCAAGTTAAGTCTCACACTCTTTAGTGTGTGTCAAAAAAGATGGTGACAAAGAAATGTACAAAGATCCATTTATTGAACTCAAAGCAAAGATTTAGGGGGAGATTTACTAAAACTGGAGCACCCAGAATCTGGTGCAGCAGTGATAGCCAATCAGCTTCTAGCTTCAGCTTGTCCAATTAAGCTTTGACCTTAAAACCTGGAAGCTGATTGGTTTATATGCAGAGCTGCACCAGATTTTGCACTCTCCAGTTTTGGTAAACCTCACCCAAAGTATTAGTAGGATATATTATTAACCTATTGTTTTTTTCTTATGTATAAAGAGAAAAAGGATGATAATAACACAATATGGTATCAAAGCTAGAGTGTTGTAGAAATATGCAATCCAATACTTGTGACATTTGAAACACATTGATCTGTATATAAGAATATTTTTAGCTGCATACAACATAGCAGAATCATTTCCATAATCTGATCCTGTAATTTAGTTTTTTTTATGTATATGCCTGCAGTTAATTAGGTAATTCATGAAAGGCTTGAGAAAAAGCATAGGCTGTAAGCAAAAATGATTTTCAAAGGCCAAGTACATTTAATTATCTATTTATTTCCAGTATTTATGTAGCACCAACATATTAAATATAGAACATAAGTTTATTATTTTCAGCTACTATTTTGAACATTATTTGCTTGGCTTCTTAGTACCAAATCATATAAAATCATATGGATTGGTACAGGTAGGTTAGGTTAAATCTACCAGAACCTTACATTTTTGTGATTCTTGTATCCACATTTCCTTGCAGGTATTTTGGCCCTGCTACTCCTACAAAGCCATGTTGAAGGTAGTACTCTTCAGAGGCTGACTTCCTAAAATATGTTTTTTTTTCTAAACAGCACAATAGAATAATTTAGTATTCTGGTTTCGTAGTGTTAGGGATTCTAATGGGGGGATATCCCACTACTGGAGGCCCCAATTGATAAAAAAAAAATATTTTTTTTGAACATGAAGGGATCTGTGTCATAAATAGTCTGTGTATCTATGTAGCAGAACCTTTATTGGGCCTTTCTCTGCATCTAGTTTACAGTATATTCAAATAAACCTAATATGGCATAGACTCTCTCCACTGGTTAGAACAGCAACATAGCAGAACAGTGCACTAATACTGTCCAGAACATAATTTAGGAGCCTAACAAAACACATGACAATGCACACACGTATATACATAGGAACGTGTACACTGATGCATGCGCATGAGTGCACGGGCATGTCCACTACTGGTATTAGTGCCTAGCAGGCTGTTTAAACTTGAACTCTGTATTGGATTGTTGCTAAAAAGAGCAGTTCCTTTTATTCCTGATCCTGATGCTTGACCCTGCAATTTATCCAGCTTTCATCTGACCTGCTTTTGGATTATCCTTGCCTGCCTATGTTTTGTGAACCAACTATGCTAACCAATGGATTTGGTGTATTTTGGATGCCCTATTCACTGTGCTTCTGTTTACTTGACACCACAGCTCCCAAGTTACAGTTTTCATTTACAGCTTCCAAGTACCAGAGTCCTTCTATCGCTCTTGCAGAGCCTGTCCCAATTTACAGGGGTGTTCATATGGAAACTGTGCAAGAGGCCACCCTCATCATCTTGGGCTCCTCATACAGGTACTTGACAAATATTGAGCAGGAACCCAACAAATTTTAGCCAAAATATCATTCCAAATCATTTGTTGTACAGCAATTTATGGTAAACCCTCTTTCATTTTAAGTACTCATACTTAATAGAACAGCATGGGTATAGGTCCTTGAGGTATTTTAATAACTTTAGTTCTAATATTCATGGACCACAGCAATTTTCAAAAAACAAGCCACGGACCTACAAAATTCCAATAACTGTATACATACCTATGATACTGAATTGCTATGTATGATAGGTGATATCAACATTTTTGAGGGAGGAGCATAAACTATGCTTCTTCTGGTGATATTGTTTTTCAAGAAAGATTTTATTCCACTGTAAATTTATTTTAAGGTAAAATTACACAGTAGGTTTTCTAGGTATTTTAGGTGGAAAAAGTCAAAATCCCAAAAAATATATTTTTTTAAAAACAGTATTAGTGATAAAAATTCAGGACCTGTCTTGTTTACTAACACATAAAGGGATCTTAAAGTGGTAAGTGCTAAAAGGCAGAATGTTTAAGGTAAAAAATCTTTGACATGCAGCTCCCCCCCAGCCCTGCCTTATACTTACCTGAGCCTTATCTCAATCCAGCACTGTGCCTGAGAGCACAGGCTCATCATTTTCTCGAGCCATGCTCTGCTTGTCAATGGATACACAAAGCTGCCTCAAAAGCAAGCACACATGAGTGCTCTCATAGCAAGCTATTAAGGCACTCAGTGGAGAAAGGAGAGCCGGCAAGGCAGGAGAGCCAGCATGGGACTCAAGAAGAGTGGGAGTGCATTGATGGGTAATAAGGGGTACTAATGTACCCTGTACTTATACTCTAGAGAATTACTATCCAGGGGCCCTTTTACTCTAAAGGCTTTACCTCCCCCTTTGCAAGTTAACCTTCCAGAGGTACATGCTTGGGGCCCTTGCTTTTCTGGCCACTCAGAATGCATCCCTGGATAGGGGTCTGATTGGAATTTTAGGGGAAACCCACACTATTTTTTTCAGTAGACATTACACATTTATTTAAAAACATGTATGGGGAGAACCCCCTCCCTGCACCATATTAGATCCCTTGCTTTTTAGCATTGAAGGGATACTTTAAAAGGGGAGATAGCAAAGCCACACACTTGCAAGGCATGTTGTTTCAAAGCTAAGGGACAAAGGTCTATTCCTAACACCCTGTCCCCCTAAAAGGATTTAGGGAGGTTTTTCAGGGGTACTTATAGAAATCAGAAATCAACTTTTAGAATAAGGACCACTGCCCTGGATAGTAAGTAAAGGAGTACACTTGTACCCCTTATTCCTCAATCAGAAATAATTATATGTACAAAAAAAAGAAAATAAACTGTGAAACTGTCCTTTATTGACAATATGAAAGAGATATACAATGTTATCAATGTAAATCCATAATCTATCACACTGACCTGCCACTGCTGACTATGCTTCCCAGCCGCACTCCTAAATGACAGATCCCGGGCTGCCAGAATGTAAACAAACATCCAGGAATATTCAATATTATGAATGACATCACCCTGTTATTCGGAACATCAGATTCCTGGCTATTTGTTTACATGCTAGCATCCTGTGATTTGTCAATTAGTGATGGGAGTGCAGCAAGAAAATATCATTGAATGGCAAGTTATCAATACAACGGGGAACATTGATGGGCAATAAGTCTTTGTGAATAAATATGGATTATCATTGCTAGATGATGTGATTGATGATGGATTTACATTGGGGGACATTCTTTCCTTTACTGTTTGTATATTTATGTAATGTAATTAAATGACTTTTTTTTACAGTGTCTGTGTGTTTATTTACATTTTATTCTTTCTCAGACTAATGTAACCTTGTATTCATTGCCCTGGGAGTGGGTTGATATATGGGTGTTCCTTTATTCTAAAGGGGGCTTCTAGATCCTGCAAAAAATCCCCCATAACAAAGCCCCATATCCTTTCTGGATTATAGGATGTGGATAAGAGCTCCTTGTCCACCCCCCCCCCCCCCTTGCCTTGCAATGTACTTTCATAATGTTAAAAGACATATGCCCTGATAAGATGCAGGAAAGGGGGAACACACACTTGCTATCCTTCTTTTCCTGGTCATCCAGGCCAGGGGCGGACTGACAACTCATGGGGCCCCCAGGCAATAGGGGATCTTGGGGCCCCTGTGTCCTTGCCCAAACTCAAAAAAGCCTATGAAAAAGGTACCAGGGGCATCACATGGGGCCCCCTACTGACCCCAGGCCCTCGGTCAGTGCCCGAGTTTCCAAATGGTCAGTCCGCCCCTGATCCAGGCTACATACCTGGATAAGAGTCTGGTTAGAATATGAAGGAGTGTGCTATGTACAAAGTGCAAGGTTCAGGATTGCATTTTTCTCAGAATGCAAGATTTAGCTTTGCACTATGTACAGTGTGCAAGGTATAAGATTGTATTTTGCTCAGAATGCAGGGTTCAGGAGTGCATTGTGCTCCGAATGCAGGATTCAAAAGTGTGCTATGTACAGAGTGCAGGGTTCAGGATTGCATTTTGTTTAGAATGAAGGGTTTAGTGGTGCACTACATACATTGTGCAGGGTTTGGGAGTATATTACCCTCAAAATGCAGGATTCAGGAGTGTGCTGAACAGAGGCTGACAGAAACTGGTTCCCCTGCTTATGGCACTATGGTTCTAAAACCTGAAGGTTGTAGTTCTAGTGTTCACCAGTTGTTGTCTCCCAGCTGCCAGAAGTTTCCTACAAATCAGTCTTCACTTGATGCTGGCTGGGAGGTTATTTAGTCCAACCCTATTCCATTTTGCTCAGTGTTTAGCCTGCTAGATATATTCCTGCTTGCTGATCTTTGCTTTCTCCTGTACTTTGTATCCAGCACCCCGTATCCTGTTCCCTGTATCCTGTTACCCTTATTTCTGCTCCTCTTGTTTCCAATCCCACTCCTGTTATGCTCTGTTTATGTCAGCTTCCTGCCACTTTCCAGATTTGGATATCAGTGTTTTGTTTTATTGCCGTTGAGCCACACCAGTAAGTTTGCCTTCCCCACATATAAAATATGGCCTTAATTTGTGCTAAGCAGTTATTTTTAGGCCTACCAACGCCTCTTGGTTAAATCTCTGCCCTAAATTGCCACTAGATTCTACATTTTGAACCTTCATTATTCCAGCTATATGTGGGCACAATTTATAATCATTGTATTAGTTTATATATTTGGCTTAAATATTTGGTAATAAGTATATCTATACCTATAACATATCTACAGTATGCTGGTGGCATCTTGTGCTTCCCTTTATAGAATTTTAGACATATGTCACTAGGTTCCCTGGTTTGTTTCCAGGTTGTTCCACATTTGAGTCTCCTATGTCCACCCCCCCCCCCGACTAGTATCACGGTATCACTGGCTGCCACTTCCCAATGTAAGCCCAATGATTGTTTGTATATTATAAGCATATTATTTTGCTGTATGTAATTGATTTTTTTTTGGCTTTTTTTGTATTTTATGTACAGTAGTGCTGCTTCCCTTTACATAGAAGTCACGGTCCTGAAGAAGCCACATGCACATGTGGAATGCATTGACCATTTCTTATCCTAGAGCCATACTCTTTTGGAAGAACAATGTGTTTATTAGGTGACATGTAGTACTTAATATATAAAGGGCTATGGCATATACTATTTCCCCCCTTTCTTGTTAGGGGGTTTGCATTTTTTGTTTTATTTTGTTTGGCATTATTTTATGTTCAATAAATTGATATGTTTTTACATGATAGTATGGTCTCTCACTGTGCCTAAAAAATCTGCTAGTTTGGCCATACAATTTGTGCCCAGCATTTTTTTCTAATATTTTGTTTTACTTTTTTTGGTGGAAGATATGCTCCATCTGAAAGGATTTACTTTATGAACTGGTTATGGATTTATTTCATTTATGACACATTTCCTTTTTTTCTTATTAGTTTGATATATGTTACACCTTGCTTGTTTATTCTTCTCATCATTTATGTGATTTGTGGTCAGTGTAATTTCACTTTTTTGGTAGGTGCTGCATTAGCCATCTTCTTCAGCTCTGACCTCTGAATCCCCACAGCCCTCACCTTTGCAAACACAATCCCCCCACCCCTCCACTGTCCTTATCTGCTCACCTCTGAACAGCCATCTTGTCCTATGTTGCATATTCCTCAGTGGCCAGCATTGGTATCCAAACACAAGGCTGCAGATCAGCATATGATACCCTCCCTTCAGTCCATACCAGGGGCTGACTGATCATTTGGAAACTCAGGCACTGCCCAAGGGCCCGGGGTCAGTAGGGGGCCCCATGTGATGCCCCTGGTACCTTTTTCATAGGCATTTTTGAGTTTGGGCAAGGACACAGGGGCCCCATGATCCCCTATTGTCCGGGGGCCCCATGAGTTGTCAGTCCACCCCTGGTCCGTACACACACTTTGTGCCAGCAGCTCTCCCTCCTTTATCCCCACTCTAAGTGCCAAGCATGGGTGCTGCCAAGAGGGGTAAGCTCTAACTTGTAACACAGAAGCCAGGCTTCTGTGTTTACAAGTGACCATAATTAGTGGTGTGCACAGGAACACAATACATTCTGCCACATTCTGACTGAAAAAAAGTCTTGCTATTAGGGCAGGTGAGATGTAAGAGGTATTCTTTATGAAGTTAACCATTCTCTTGGGTTGTGACATCCAAGGTGTCTGTCAGGTATAGACCACCTTCTTTTCTCCTTGCCTGACCAGAACTGAAACAAACAGAAGGCTTCTTCCATTTTCTTCCATTTTCTTTAGAAAATGAAGGAGGTCTACCCTGTTTGATGCCAACTGTATATAATTAGATGCCACAAGAGAATTTAGGGTATTAAAAAAGGGGTCATTTGCTGAATATGTCTGTGTAACATACATTAACTCTAATTCAGAGATTAACGGTGCAAGAGGGCTGAAGCTTAAAGTTATATATATATTGCTATATATTGCAGCCACAACACAATAAACATTAAAAAGTAAATTATAATTTAATATTTTAGTCATTAATGTAATTATACATTTTACTCAGGGCAAAGCTAGTTAGTTATTACTGATACTGCATGTTTTTAGTACTATGTTATAATGCTGTAACATGGCATTGCGTTTACATTTTATAGCAGAAGCAATGCTAGTTAGAAACAATATTGCAATAATGATGCAATATAGAAATCTCACTACCCAGCAAATAGAATATATAATGTTGATCCTTCACTGGAAAATGGAACACTTCTCACTTCTGTCTGCCTATATTATGGTTACTATAATCTCACAGACCAATTCAGCCAAGATGCAATTAGTTTCTTTTCTTGCTCCTTCCTTGAAACATGTTAAATTAAACATTTTTGTGCTAATGCATAACAATGAACTTGCTTGTACATCCATATTATGTATGTGCAAATGCCACAGAAAAAATGTCTCCATTGTCTCAGGAAAAACGTCTGCAAAGAAGAACCACCATTATCATAGGAGAAATTGCTATGTCAATAGCACAGAAGAATCACAGCACACATAGGGGTCTATTTATAATAATGAATTGGGACATTTGCATGGTTGTCACAAATAGTTGCCATAAAATGTGTAATATATTTACTTCCTATGACCATTAACTTTATATAGTGCCCATAATGTGGGTTTCTCTGAATGGAGTATTTTAGGAAAATACTACATTATGGCCACTAAATGGAGCTGAAGATCATAGGAAGTGAATACATTAAACAAACTACAGTAATTATTTGTCACAGTGGAAAAGACCACAGTATTTAAATTAGGATGCCTTACAAGTGGTACAATAAACCTTACATGAATTTGTAAAGATAAAATAATCTTAAATTACAGAGTAAAGAGAAAAAAGGGTAAAATAAAACTACCCTTGCAATGCCCCCCCCCAACAATACACAGACAAACACACACACACACACTGCAAGGGTTAAGTGCTTGTTAAGCCTGAGATTAACTGGAGAGGCAGAATTACTTACCTTACACTTCTTTTTTCCAAAGCACCAAGCTATGGGCAGTCCCTCAACATCATCACGTACAATACAGGGCCATTTACATAGTAGGGGCAAGCCTGCAACCAAGGCTGGAAGTGCTTTAGAGATGAGACTTCAGGGGACCATTTGCATTGCTGGAGGGCCCCTTCTGGATTGAAGAATAAAAGGTAATAACATTTATTTCTGGCACCCTTAGACATAACCCTTGAATGGGGGGGGCTCAATTGCAAGGCTACATTTTTATGATTTTTTGTAGTTGGGCTTTAAGAGGCCCAGTTGACCTTTTACAATAGGGCCAGGGAATAGTTTAACCGCAATTATAGTCTTTAACTTACAACCATATTCCTAAATCCCCACCACTACCCATGTGACTAGCCCAACACCTACTGATAGATCTCATGGGCATTGCATTGTAAGGGTGGGGATGAAGTTGGACATGTCTGCAATAAAGTTAAATTGATAACATGAGGTTCAACATATATCCACAAACTCTCCTCATCTGTAGCATAAAGGCTGCATAAAGCAGTATTAAACCCAAAAAACAAACATGGATTAAATTGTGGCTTGCCATTCCTTAGATGTGGTGTCTGAATTAGTTTTAGTTCAACTTCAGTTTGTTAATCATGTCCATTTAAATCTGCCAGTCTAACACTACCTTCTCTTGAGACTCAGGGGCGTATTTACCATGAAGAAAACAAGGCATTTGCCTAGTGCAGCATTTTTCAGTAGTTGGTGCCACCCCCCCTAGCAGAACAGATGGAAGAAGAGACACACATGGCATGGGGACCAGGTGCAATCCAAGAGGGGCTGCTTGACGGTGTATGCAGAGCCCAACTCTCATTCCTGGGTGTCTTTCTCTCTTGGCGGGGGGGGGGTGAGGTGAGTGGTGGCAGGTGTATGAAGGGCGGTGGTAGTGGAAGGCTCGGCCATGGGGGTGGAAGTGGTGTTGGTTGGTGTCAGGCTCTCTTTGTGGGGGGAGAAGGGGGTTTGGGATGGTGGTGTTGGTTGGTGTCAGGCTCTCTCCAGGAAGGGGGGGAAGATATTAGTCGGTGTCAGGCTCTCTTCCCGGGTGGGCAGATGATTTTTGAGTTGCCTAGGACAGCATGAAACCTAAATACACCATTGCCCAGACTGACAATGCTGCTGTCCAGAGGTGTCTGCTTTATTATTTCTCCCATAATGCAGACACCCTAAGCCAGAAGATATGTTACTGCCTGGATCACCAGGTGAAATAAAAGAAAAAAAGCCTAATTAAAGAAAACTAATGCAACCACCACATCTAAGGAATAGTAATCTTCAGTATACTGCATTTTTGTTTTTGGGTTTCATACTGTTTTAAATAACATTTGTTACTGAATATCAGCCTCAGCATCCAGTAGAGCTTACTTCTAATGAACAGTGTCAGTTTGCCCATAACATCAATCATAGTCATAGCCAGAGTGTTACTATGATAAACGTCATACCTGCAGGGTTTTGATACTTGGACTATCTGTGAGTGCAGAGAAAGAACGACACTGTGAATGAGATTTTCTCTGCCCCAGGATAGAAACAAATGATTAGGTAATGAAAGCAACTATACACTGTCACTCTGTTTCCTAACTAGACCATAATGAAGAGTTTGAGGATTTTAAGAAGAATGGTGTGACAACAATATTTGCCTTTGCAGCCTGTCTGGAATCAGAGCACCACTGTGAGCTACTCTGCTAAGAAGACCTTCTGGTATATGAGCAGGAGGGCTCATACCTCCTGATCATATAAAGTAGCTCCTGTTGTCTGGATTTCAGCAAGTATGAGAATTGGGAAGTTCTACATAGTTCTTGCATTATCATAGCATTATTTATGTAAATGGATGCACTTAATAATATCAACAAAATCTTACAGTTTAATAAAATAGGTAATCAGCCGAATGACCAGACAGGGAGTAATTTTAACTTGCAGTTTACTAAACAGATACACATTTAGAATAGCAATAATGTAAAAAAGATTCAAGATGGCAAAGAACATGCTACACTCTTCACAGCAATATCTTTGTGGCTCAATAAGGGTAATGTGGCTGCATAGCATAGTCTATATAGTTTTTCTAACAACACAGAGTCTAGCTGAGGATCACTACTTCAGTAAAACAGTTCTTGCAATTATCCTCATATACAGCATCCATCTTAGTGAAGTCCAGGGTAGTTCTGGTAATACAGGTGAACATCTGGATGGATGCTAGGTCCAAGAACAAAATACTACCCAACTGGAACTAGAGCACTCTGGTAGCAACTGGAGCTTCCAGCAGAAGCTGGGTCTTCCAGAGAAACTACATTCTATTATGCTTTTGCCCTGCTGTCTATATGGTAGTTCTGACAGTGGAGGTCTTCTTATCTGCCCAGCTACCTCTGCCTATCAGAGTGTAGGCCGATGCAATCTGTTTTGTCCACTGAAGCTGACACTCACCCTGAGTGGTACCACATCCCGGAGAAGAAGTTGGTTTCTCTATGAATTCCTGGGCCCTTGGAGCAGATTTCCAGTTGGCTATGCTGCATCCAGGTGACCTCTAGAAGCAACAGAGCCTCTATAAGCCCCTACCACCAGGTCTTGGTGCACATTTGCAATGTGGTTAGTGTAGGGAGAGAGACCCTGTCTGACAGGGAAATTGATTAGCAGCAGGGAAAGATTCCAGATGAGTAGGGACAGGTTAGAGACTCGCTATCCAGCAAGGAAACCTCCCCCTTTTGGGACTGTACTAGTCAGGCCACACTCCGCCATCTGAAACAGACGTTGTCAGTTCATCTCTTCCAGCTGCATCTCTGCATTTTAATCAAATTTTGAGTTTTTCCCTAAGCGACACTCTCCCACTGAGGTGTTTGTAGTTTGGCATTCTCTTCAATACAAGTTCCAAGTTTTATTGCAACCGGAGTCTGTGTCTTTACTGCTACCTCATCATGCTGCACCTACTCAAAAGGTATGGCCTCTGTACAGTAATTTACAGTATCTTCCCTGGGTGTGTCTAGTAAAATGTTTTAATGCTCATCTCTAGGCAACATTTTCTATACAGTACAATTCCTTGCTCCCCGCTTACCCATTTAGTTTTCAAAATATTATCTTGTAAAGCTTTTTTTAACACACCTAACTCTGTCTCCACCTGCGCTGCTTCTGGGAGATGGTGGATCCAGCATAGCAGGCTATGCCAGTACTGACTGGTATACCAAGGCAGTGATATGGGCACCTAAAAAGGACCCTCCTTTTCTATAAAGCAGATAAAAGACTTATGACCTACATTGTCGTTTGACTACAAATTTAGGTAGGTTAAGGTGTTTTTTTTTATTTGAAGTAATTTACAGATTAATTGTTATAGTATTATTATTGGTTAAAGAAAAAAAGACTAGATTGATTTCCCGTTTCAAGCAAATTTGGTCTAAACAGCTCAGTAAGTGAAATGTGTGAGTTGCTAATTTAAAGTGAAATCACCTTAAAGCATCATGTGTAAACCTTAACATCATAAACTATACAGTCACATTTTTATGCTCATGCTAGGTTGGATTTAGATGCACAATGCAGCGCCCACTCACTAGAATCAACTTTTTCAGCTAAAATTAATAAGCTGGTAAATGTTCTCTTAACAGACACTTGGGGGTCTGTTTAAAAAACATTTGTTTCATGAATGTCAGATGCATTTGTGCAAATTTAACAAAATGTCATGTACTTTTGTAAGAAATTATTGCCTTTACTGTCAACTGCATCTAGTGATCAAAGCGCACTATAGTTTTTTCAGTGAGGCATTTTCAAAAACTATATTTAATTTTGGCCACTAGATATAGCTGACTATACAAACATTAAAAAAAGTGAGAAATTTTGTTCAAATTACACGAATGCTTCTTATATTCATGCAACAATTGTTTTATAAGTAGACCATTTAGTAGCCCAGCTGCTTCATTTATATCTGGAACTTCCATGGGTGAGTGAGCATATGACCTACTCCCCCACTCCCATGCACTAGGGGCCTCATGATTGGCTCAGTGTTGTCATATGGGGCCAGGAATAGAGTCTATAGCTCTGGGTAAGCTCCAACAAGTTTTTAACATCAACGGGGCACCATAAATAATATTATTAAAGCGTGTTGAGAATTGAGAATGTTTTAAATTCTCTCTAGTTCGCAAACACTCACAGCAGGACAAATTGCAAACCAGATGAATACTTTCTGAAATAAAGAACTGTGCCTCCAAATTTACTAGATTTATTTTTTTTCTTCAATTCTCTTCCCTCTGCTGTGAAATCCTCATCTTCTTGTGCTCTCATTATGCTTTTTTCCTTTTTTTGAAGATGATTATTAAATCATTATGGGTTATTATTGCTCTATCCATATCGAACTCTTTTAGATATATTTCACTTTGCATGTAAGAGAACAATAGTGGACAATATGATGTGGTTGCCTTCCTTGTTTTCTATCATGTAGTTTAAAAATGTTTTTATATATACAAAACCAATTGTTGCACTGTTAAATTCAATATTCCTTAAAGTGATAATAAATGAGTAAGTCCATTTAAATGTCCATATTCATAACAGTGAATCCATAAAGTAAAAACATTTCCTGGATCTTACTATTTATAAGGAGAATAAGTCACTTTTGACTAAAACCTTTTTCATGAAAACAGATAAAAATGGTTACAGACTGACCATGAGTTGCCATCAACCCTTATGGTTGCGATACATACCTAAAGGACAGTTTATGTGATTATGTAGAAACTGTTCAAATGTCTCTGATTTTTATCAACAAGCAGGAATGTTGAAGGGAAGATATAAGGTTAAGGGTTACCAAGGAGAGTTGAATAGAGATATAGAGTATGTTTCTGGTTTAGATAGAATGCATTTGTTACAGAATATTTCCAAAGAGCCAGATAATAGTAAATTTGAATGGGCTTTTCCACCACTTATTCCTCAACACCATATAATCAGGAAATTGTTGTACAACACTGGAATATACTAAAAAGTGATACAATTTTAGGAGATAAGATCCCTGATAGACCTCCTATTATATATAAAAAAAACTCTTAACCTGAGACATTTCTGTGCCCCAAATGTAGTTTAAAAATACATCTCTATAAATTCAGACCTCTCAATATCTTATTTAGTCACTAGAGTGCTATCCACTCCTCCTCCCATATAATGGATAATAATAGGTTTTTGGTTGGTTGGTTGGTTGGTTGGTTGTTTTGGTTGTTTTATTATTATTTATTATTATTATTATTATACAGGATTTATTTAGCGCAAACAGTTTGATCAGCTCTTTATAATATAACGGGAGACAATACAGCAACAACACAGTTCAATACAAGAGGGATTTGGGGACCCTGCTCCTTGAAGCTTACAATCTAGGAGAAAGTGCTTGTCATTTTAATATACAATTTAAGTGTGATTTTAATAAATATTGTTTTTTTTTACTGACTTACTACACCATATGAGGCATGTTTTTTTCATTTAGATGAGGTACTGGCATCTGAGGATGGAGGATTTCCATTATTACCTATTATTATCCATTATATGGGAGGAGTGGATAGCCCTCTAGTGGATAAATAAGATACTGCGGCAATGTTTTATCAAATACATGCAAATGTTATATGCGCTGGAGCTGACTGGTATCCACTGAGACGGAGGATTTCATTACCATCTTTAAAGTATCCATTATATGGGAGGAGGAACGGATAAAGGAGATAAAGGAGATATTCGTAGTTACGGTGTCGGATCATGTGATATTTGGAAACTTATGAACTCATTTATTGAAAGCACTTTAGTATCTTTATTCACATTATTCATTCATTTTTATTTCGGATCATGTGATTATTATTACAGATACTTATATGGCGCTGTCAATTTAAGCAGAGCTTTACATATATATTTAGATTCACATCAGTCCCTAACCCTAAAGGGGCGTACAATCTAAGGTCCCTAATTTGCATTCATACACATATTGTGATATTTGGAAACTTATGAACTCATTTATTGAAAACACTTTAGTATCTTTATTCACATTATTCATTTATTTATATTTATGGTCAATAATCTTGGTCATTTATTCACATTATGATTATGAGCACAATTTATCCACCTGTATTGTTTATTAGTACTGATTGATGTTCATTAGCAGCGCTACATCACCTTTAATTAATTTATTTAGTTGATATTGTCTGTAGTTTAAAAACCATTAAAGGTTCATATGTTCGGGGATTTAAAAAGATTTTTCCCTGTAAAAAATGTAAAGCATGCAGAACAGGGGGTGGTAATTGCCAATAAGGAAGGATGTATTTTTCAGAAGTAACAAGTAAATCATATGATCATATGATGTTTTATCACCTGTTCAACTACAATTTACAATGTAATTTACATGGTCAGTTGTCTATGCAAAAAGCAATATTTAGGAAGAAGAAAACGTAGCCTACAAACTAGGATCGGGGAACATATAGACAATCTTAAAAAAGGTTATCCGAATCATAGTTTGTCAAAAGATCGTACTCATAATAAGGACCTTTCGTGTTTAAGAGTAATGGGTTACATAGGAAGTAATAAAATAAGGAGCATTTCCCAATGAGAAACAAGATGGATATTTGACTTGAAATCTTATGCCTTGTATGGCTATAATATAGTGTGGGATGTAAACAGCTTCATCAAAAACAATTAAAAGATCTAATAATTAAAAAACTATTAGCAATAGTTCATTGATTTTAACATTATATTGATTTTATGTATTTTTTTTTATTTTATTGTTGTTTTACAATGTTACAATTCTATGCCTTTTATGTATTTGTAATTGAATAGAAGAGATTTCCTTTTCCCAAGGTCATTTTTTGAAACACTGAGATATACAGGTGCATCTCAATAAATTAGAATATCATCAAAAAGTTAATCTATTTCAGTAATTTAATTTAAAAAGTGAAACTAATATATTATGTAGATTCTTTACACACAGAGTGATACATTTCAAGCATTTCTTTCTTTTAATTTTGATGATTATGGCTTGCGGGTAGTGAAAACCCAAAATTCAGTATCCCAGAAAATTAGAATATTGTGAAACAGTTCAATATTGTTGACTTATGGGGGTTTATTTACTAAAGCTGGAGAGTCCAAAATCAGACTCCCTTCTGCATAGAAACCAATCAGCTTCTAACCTCAGCTTGTTCAGTGAAGCTTTGGCAATGAAACCTGGAAGCTGATTGGTTTCTATGCAGAAGTGAGTCTGATTTTGGACTCTCCAGCTTTAGTAAATAAACCCCATGGTGTCACAGTCTAATCAGCTAAGTAATTCAAAACACCTGTAAAGGTTTCTTGAGCCTTTAAATGGTCTCTCAGTCTGGTTCAGTAGGTTACACAATCATGGGGAAAACTGCTGACTTGACAGTTGTCCAGAAGACAGTCATTGACACCCTCCACAAGTAGGTTAAGTCATAAAAGGTCATTCCTAAAAAAGCTGGCTGTTCACAGAGTGCTGTATCCAAGCATAATAATGGAAAATTGAGTGGAAGGAAAAATTGTGGTAGAAAAAGAAGCACAAGCAACAGAGATAACCACAGCCTTGAGAGGATTGTGAAGCAAAGACCATTCAAGAATTTGGGGGAGATTCACAAGGAGTGTACTACAGCTGGTGTCAGTGCTTCAAGAGCCACCACACACAGACGTATCCAGGACATGGACTACAACTGTTGCATTCCTTGTATCAAGCCACTCCTGAATCAGAGACAATGTCAGAAGCGTCTTACCTGAGCTAAGGAGAAAAAGGATTCACTGCTCCAAAGTAAATTTAGCATTTAATTTGGAAATCAAGGTCCCAGAGTGTGGAAGAGGAGTGCAGAGGCACAGAATCCAAGTTGCCTGAGGTCCAGTGTGAAGTTTCCACAGTCAGTGATGATTTGGGGAGCCATGTCATCTGCTGGTGTTGGTCCACTGTGTTTTATCAAATCCAAAGTCAGCGCAGCCCTCTGCCAAGAAATTCTAGAGCAGTTCATGCTTCCCTCTGTTGCCCAGTTTTATGGAGATGCTGATTTATTTTTCCAGCAGGACTTGACACCTGCCCACACTGCCAAAAGTACCAATACCTGGTTTAATGATCATGGTATCACTGTGCTTGATTGGCCAGCAAACTCGCCTCACATAAACCCCATAGAGAATCTGTGGGTTACAGTCAAGAGGAAGATGAATGACACCAGACCCAACAATGCAGATTTGCTGAAGGCCACTATCAAAGCAACCTGGGCTTCCATAACACCTCAGCAGTGCCACAGGCTGATTGCCTCTATGCCACGTTGCATTGATGCAGCAATTCATGCAAAAGAAATAGTGTTTATTGTACAGAAGATTTGGGAGAGGGAGGTGGCTCCCATCAATGTGGTATTTTCTATTTATACTATAGCAGAATGTCGTATGTTCAGACTAAATGTACGCTGGGGTGGGAGAAGTTTGTGCTGACATCACCCACACTTTGCTGGAGCTGGCACCAGTGGCGTTACACACTACATGTGTTTACTGTGAAGATGTATTGTAAGTAGTTTTTTGGCTTGTTTGGATAAACTTTTGATGGTGCTTCACTATTTGAGATCTATTTCTTTCATGCCGAGTCATATACAGACCAAGAGCAGGAGATTTTATCGCCACATGCATTTCTGTGTTTGATGGTCCAAAACCAAGATCCATTGGGGTCTGAAAATTCAGAAGCTGTGTGTGCAAGTGGTGGATTCACTAATCACTGGGTTTATTTCAAGACACTAAGGACACTTGATTTAACGGATATTTCAGGCTATAATTTTTCACTTTATGATTTCACTGTTATATTTATGGACATTTAAATAGATTTATGTATTAATTATCCCTTGAAGGAATATTGAGTTTAGCAGCGCAACAATTGGTTTTGTGTATTTGGAGCATATTGTATTTTATGTTATGAGTGCTGCTATAACAAGAAAAACCCTGTTCAATCCCTGTCAACTTTTTTAAAGAACACAACTTTTTTTTTCTTTTCTTTTAACCAGGAATAGGAACATTCTGCTACTAAGACCTTACAGTTTAAAATTAAATTTAAAAAAAAATCCTAAAAATTCACAGGCAAGTTGTATAAAAATACCTTTTGCTGCAAAACTCACTTGCGATCAAAGCTGCCCCACCCCTTCCCAGTCATTTCTATTTGTTACTTGATCCTGCCATTCAGGCTAAATGATAGCCAATGTCATTCCGCTCACTTCCCTGCCGCCTATGTGGGTCATCATGCAGACCAAGCTAAGAGATTAACCACCCTGCATGGCAATTATGTGTCATTATGTGAGCCCTATTCAGTGCAGCAGTATACTCCCTGCTGCAGCTGAAGAAAAATTAGAAAGACCTATGACCCTACTGGATAAACCAGAAGGTTCTTGGAAGAATGTCTCTGCATATTGTGACAGACTGACGCACTGTCATTATGTAATTTTGCAAATAATGGCATGAATAAAGCATGATTTGGCCTGACCAGGTGCAAAACTGATGGTCATGTATTGGCTACAAATAGCTACTCTGCTGATAACCCCTCTGTGGGAATTCCAGCTTGTAAAGAAACGTTTATTGAATAAAAACTGGCAGAAAAGCTTTTAGCACACAAGTTGGTGAGTGGAACCAAACACTTTAAAGTAAATCTATGATAAGATAAAAGTTAGCACACTGCCAATAGGTCTAAAGAGCGGAAACTTACATTTGAGAAATTTACATTTTAATCAGTGCTCATGGAGAACCACATCCAGGTGCTCAGTCTTCAGAATTTAAGGTAGATCTCAATGACCTGAAGTATGGTGCAGAAGGGAGTTGACCAGAGTTTGACTGTAGAGCTGAAGTGGGGATTTGATGAATTGAACACCCTGGATTCTGGAGGTTGCAGGGTGCTGAGGAAATTATGTAAGTTAGAAAATAGGATGGGAGCTGGAGAGACATTCAATCTCACCTGTCCTTGTGTAGTGGTTTTATAGGTGCCACACCCCTATTTAATTAGAAAAAAGGCAAAGACCCTAACAGAGGAAAAAACTAATGGGGCTTTTCAAGGCACCATACCATATGAAAGTATAGAAATGCACAACATGAAAACACTAGATAAAATAGAACATGTTTTATTATCATTTTTATACAAAAACCACACAAGTGGTAAGAAAGACAGCAGCCAAAATAGGCACATATGTAGTAAAGCAAGAAAAACAAAATATAAATCTATAAATAGCAACAGTGGGGAAAGGCTCTGGCCTGGGACGCAAAAGTGTCACAAGCAAGAGTCCAAGAGCCCCACTGATAACATTAAAGAAATAGATCATCATTAGGCAAATGTGTCTCCATAGGATTTAATAATGGATAATCAATCAATCAAGAAATCGGAAGCGTTTTGTGGGATATGACCCACTTCTTCAGGGAATTTAGGAAAAACAAAATAACAGTACTGATGATGATACTCTGTACAATAGTAACACCTGATATAGATGATGATCAATAATGGTAGAAAATACAAGAAGAAAGCTTTATTCAGCGGACATCGAGGAGGAATCCACCAGTCCAAGAGTACCTCTGGTCCTATTAGGGAACCATCAATCCAAGAGTACCTCTGGTCAGATAGATAGCAGAAAGCCAAACCAATGTTCGTTCCAATTGTGCAAGGATACGGCAACAAACCATCAAGATCCAATGATGAAACTCAAGCTTGGACGCACCCGGATGACAAAAAGGCAGAAGTCCCAGCAGTGGACAAAGAAGGGCAAGACCTGCCCAAACAAGAGCCCCAATGTAGTCCTAGGCTCTTGTTTGGGCAGATCTTGCCCTTCTTTGTCCACTGCTGGGACTTCTGCCTTTTTGCCATCCGAGTGCGGCCAAGCTTGGGTTTCATCATTGGATCTTGATGGTTGGTTGCCATATCCTTGCACAATTGGAATGAACATTGGTTTGGCTTTCTGCTATCTATCTGACCAGAGGTACTCTTGGATTGATGGTTCTCTAATAGGACCAGAGGTACTCTTGGACTGGTGGTTTCCTCCTCGGTGTCTGCTGAATAAAGCTTTCTTCTTGTATTTTCTACCAATATTGATCATCATCTCCATCAGGTGTTACGATTGTACAGAGCATCATCATCGGCACTGTTATTTTGTTTTTCCTAAATTCCCTGAAGAAGTGGGTCATATCCCACGAAACGCTTCAGATTTCTTGATTGATTGATTGATTGATTGATTATCCATTATTCAATCCTATGGAGACACATTTGCCTAATGATGATCTATTTCTTTAATGTTATCAGTGGGGCTCTTGGACTCTTGCTTGTGATGCTTTTGCATCTCGAGCCAGAGCCTTTTTCCACTGTTTCCATTCATAGATTTATATTTTGTTTTTGTTGCTTTACTATATATTTGCCTATTTTGGCTGTTGTCTTTCTTACCACTTCTGTGGTTTGTTTATAAAAATTATAATAAAACATGTTCTATTTTATCTAGTGTTTTCATGTTGTGCATTTCTATACTTTCATATGGTATGGTGCCTTGAAAAGCTCCATTTGTTTTTTCTCTGTTAGGGTCTTTGCTTTTTTTTTTTAAATGATGTAAGTGTATGTACAGATACTTGTAGGTACCTGTTTTTAAGTTCTGCTGGCAGTTTAATAACTTTTATCTAAGAACCAATACTCATTAAAAAAAATGTGTACCAAAAAATATGAAGGCTGCCATTTCTTATTTCTCATTTTAATTTCAATGTGTCTTTATTAAGATTTTCAGATACAGAACATGTTTTCACTAGCAAAGTGCGGTCAGTAAAAATGAAAAAACATCAAAAGACAATCAGCAAATAATGTAATGCAATGACAAATGCCCAACACAAAATCCTTAGGCCCTTTAGAACTAGCAACTAAAAAAAAAACAAAGCCACATACAGTCAAGGGTCTATACATAAGAGGCATTGAAAATAAGATACACTACATCAACTTGTTCTTAGACAGAAGAGATTTGCTACCAAGTTATCATATGGGAAGGGTGGAAATCATGACCTCGAGAGCTCTGCATACCAATCCAACCAAGGACGCCAGAGTTTGAAGATTATGGAGTATTTTCCTGAGCTAGATGGAAATAACAATTAATATGTACAGTGGACATGTGTGGTGGTAATCATCTTCCTGAGTTCCTTATGTCTCCTTTTGAAAATATCAGTTGCCCAGCGGTCACACTGATCCCATGATTTCAACTAAAAAGACACTGATCAAGAAAATGTATGCATTTTAGGAGAACTTGATTAACATTGACTTTCAGATCTATTTGAGCCAGATTTCTCGTTCAGAAAGTACTAAAGCCAAAGATAGCCAGGAGGTATTCAGAATGCCCAAGCACTGTCATATAGGTGGGGATCATGTAAAGCTCTTGGCTGGGCATTCTAGGGTTAGACAGAGGTAGCAGAGTAGGGCAGCAAAAGGGAAATTTAAAAGCAAAGTAAATAACTGATGTTTAAAGAGACAGCATAGTAGCATATTTTTACTTTGTGACCATCACTCTCTAATTGAATCTCTATAGAGTCTCTTTTGAGTGGAGGACTATATATGCAAGGGCGCAATTCTAATTTATTCATCTGTGTGTGTAATTTGAGCTCTGGAAGCAAGCATGTGTTCTGTGCAAAGCAGTAAAGGTTTTCTTGGAGATCATTTAAAAAGTAGCCTAGAGGGATGTTAGCTATAATTGACAAATATGAATTAATTATATGCTTTTTTCAGACTAAAATGTTTAAACAAAGAATATAAAGCCTATAGATTCCTTTTAAAATAGAAATGTCAAGTGCAAGAAGCAACAGTACAAGGGTTTGTCTTCCTTTTCCAATCAACATATCTGGTCCAGAGAGGGTATTCTCCTCTAATAACACATTTTATCTATGCACATCCTCATTCCTGGCCTCTTGAAATGGAGAGAACAGTTGGTACTAGGCAGTGAAACCAGTCCATCAACTCCGCATCTACACACCTTGAGGTTACTACATGAATCCTGAAGTCTGTTCCTGCATTTGACTTTTTTGTATTATTGTTATTACATTGTATTATTTCTATATCCTCATGCCATTTTGTATGCTGTGTTATCCCTTTGAATCATTATCATATGGAGTATTCACGCTGTTTGCTGCCATTTAACTGCTAATAATAGTAACTGTGCAAACCCCTTGGAGATTCATAATACAAAAGACTATTAGAAAAAACAAAAGAGAGAATGTTCGAGAGAATTAAAACTCACTACACTATTATTGCAAAATATGTAGATGTTTCATGCTAATGGATCCATATTTGCATATTAATTTTAATTTACTGCTATTGCCACTTTGCTCAATGTATTATCTTTAATCTGCTCTTCCTTTTATGTCCTTTTAACACATTCTTACCGGAAAGTTAAAATTCTTACAAGGGCTTGAAAGAATATTTAGTAATTAGTGTCTGTTCTAATTCTAAAGGCTCTTTCCTGGACTTTATACGTATTTTGTGTCTATATGATTTCTGGGAAAAACAATATAACTACACTATTTCACTGAAGCATCCCTTCTGCTGTAAAATACATAGTGAGGTCTAAGTCATCTGTAGAACATTTCAATCATTCTTACCGTTTATTCACACCAAGGTCTTAGAAGTGTATGCCTGCGGCATGGCTTCTGTGTGAGACAGATTTGTAAACCACCCAAAAACTGCTGCTGTCACAGAAATCAATGATCTGTTGACTGCAGGTCCTGACCACCCTCATATAAGTACAGTCACAAGTTAAAGCCTCTGAAAAGGCAGCTGCTTTCACAGAAGCTAAAGTTACCTAGAGACAGTAGTTGGCAATCAGATATTAAATAACAGTACCATGGGCTTCCTCTTGAACACCTTCTAACTTACAGCAACTGTACTCTGATTTCATCCTGCTACTGTGTGCTCTAGATAAAATACATTGTGAAACTCCTTAGAACAGTGAAACCCTTCTCATCCAAAAAAAAAAACACAACAGAGTGCACAATCTAAGAGTAGCTGATATCATACATTTAATAAAAAAATGAAAACTAAAATAACAACTGTGTTGCGCTCCAAATATAAGATAATTTAAATTATAATTAAATACTACTAAAAGTGCTTAATTAATAATAGAATTAATACCCTTATTAATGTGCTTAATCCATAATATATCAAAAATCATTATCAATATTAAACGTAGAATAAATGCAAATTTGAATACTTCAAAAATATATACCGTATTTGCCGGCGTATAAGACGACTGGGCGTATAAGACGACCCCCCTACTTTTCCTGCTAAAATTTAGTGTTTGAGCTATATTCGCCGTATAAGACTACCCCTCTTCCAATGCACACCAGTGGCAGGAATAGTGCCCCATCATTGGTATCAGTGGCAGGAATAGTGCCCCATCATTGGTATCAGTGGCAGGAATAGTGCCCCATCATTGGCATTAGTGGCAGGAATAGTGCCCCATCATTAGTATCAGTGGGGGGAATAGTGCCCCATCATTGGTATCAGTGGCAGGAATAGTGCCCCATCATTAGTATCAGTGGGGGGAATAGTGCCCCATCATTGGTATCAGTGGGGGGAATAGTGCCCCATCATTGGTGTCAGTGGGAGGAATGGTGTCCCAACATTGGTGTCAGTGGGAGGAATGGTGTCCCATCATTGGTGTCAGTGGGGGGTGGAATAGTGCCCCATCATTGGTGTCAGTGGGGGGGGGGAATAGTGCCCCATCGTTGATGTCAGTGGGGGGGAGGAATAGTGCCCCATCGTTGGTGTCAGTGGGGGGGAGGAATAGTGCCCCATCATTGGTGTCAGTGGGGGGGAGGAATAGTGCCCCATCGTTGGTGTCAGTGGGGGGGAGGAATAGTGCCCCATCATTGGTGTCAGTGGGGGGGAGGAATAGTGCCCCATTGTTGGTGTCAGTGGGAGGAATAGTGCCCCATCGTTGGTGTCAGTGGGAGGAATAGTGCCCCATCATTGGTATCAGTGGGAGGAATAGTGCTCCATCATTGGTATCAGTGACACCAATGATGGGGCACTATTCCTCCCACTGACACTTGCTGACCCTGTTCTCGTATGGTGCTGCTGCAGCCAGCATATGTGGTTGCAGCAGCACCTCTACACTGACCACTTACCTGCTGGTCCTGCAGTCGATTTTCGCGGGGCCGCTCGGCTCCACCCCCTCGCCGGTGATTGGCCGCCTGTGTGCCTTTCCTGAGCTACAGTTCTGGCGGCCAATCACTGGTGAGGAGGCGGAGCCGAGCAGCCGCACGAACATCCAGTGACTGAACTGAAGGCGCAGCCGCGCTTCCTGGACCGGATCGTCGTTGGACCGGAACCAGGTAAGAAACAGCCGCTGCCCACCCCTGTACTTAGTGTCCCTTCCATTGGGGGAAGGGGGGGGGGCGGCGGCGGCAACGCGCCGCCCCCCTAAAAAGTGTCAGTATGCCGTATACCGGCGTATAAGACGACCCCCGACTTTTGAGAAGATTTTTAAGGGGTAAAAAGTCGTCTTATACGCCGGCAAATACGGTACTGAAATTATATACAAAAAAAATATACAAAAAAATATAAAAATAAAATATAAAAATAGAAATAGTGATTGTCCCAAAGTCAATTTGTGTAATCCAAAACAGTCTTCACTTCATGTAATTTGCTCAAAAGACCTTAATATTATTATGCGCTCACCTTAATGGAAGCCTAACATACAATTAGGCAAAAATAGCTACATGTCCTATTAATGACATAGGATAATTCTGCTTCACTGCGTTTGCAATTTGAAAGGATTATAGATGTAATACAGTGCTTCATCCACCGGGGTTTCCTAGATGTTCTGATCCCTTAATATGGATTGAAATACATGGACCTCTCCCTCTGTATGCCAAGGGTCTATGAATCTACTCCTCCTTCTCTCCTTATTTCTCCACAGTTCAAACACATGAAAAAAAGAGAACTATAGTGCCTTATCCTTAAAACATCTTTTTATTTATAACCAGTTGTTTATGCACTCACAATAGCCACATAGAAATGATGCCTTCTATTTGTATTATGGAGCCTCCTCTATGTGTGCTATGCACACTTCCTATACTCGTCGTCTAGTTCCCGAGTGCGTGGTGACGTCAGAGCACCTCTCCTGCGCGTTGCGTCACCGGGTCACGTGGCTTCGTCAGGGGGATACGATGGATAGGTATATTGAGGGGACAGGTGTTCTCAATCCAAAAGCCACAAGGTCTCAATTTAGGAGACAGGAGGGTTGCATACAGGTGCCAGGGAATCCCCTTATTAAGAGCCCAGAGTGTAGGTCCGTGCATCAGGGCACTGCAACTAAAGGCTGGGAGTCAGGAGAACCCAGGGAGCCAGGAGAGCTGGGTGAGATGGACTGCAGGACAAAAAAAAATATAAAGGCCAAGGTTTTAGGCCTACAGTAAGCAGACGCACTGCTGATGAAAAGCCAAGTGGCTTAGCATTTTTGTGTTATTTGATTTATCTGTGAAAATTCCCTATGTGGGCAATTGTTTTGTGGCCTTTAAGCCACGAACTACAGTTTGGACTGGGGTGATCTCACTAAAAATACCCCAGGTAACACCCCCAGAATACCTCAACACCCATACACAGACCTGTGTCTCTGTGGCTCAACCTCCACTCCATAATTAATCACAACCAGAGAAGAAAGTAGCCATACTCCATGCACAGCAGATCACCTGAACCCCTCACTATAATGCTTTTCACTCATAATAAATGTATCAGTGACATTGGATGAACAAGCCTTTAATATAAGGATTTGAGTTGACTTTTCCTTAGTAAAATTATTTTAATTGTCTTATTGATTATTGATGGCCTGGGCAAAAAACAATATGTGCAACAACAAATGCAGTTATTGTTTGACTGGAATAGTCTTACACAAATTCTAGTGGTTTAGCATGGAATCCCAATGTCTAGATATCATAGATAGATCATATAATAGTTAGATAAAACATAAAAATATTGAGTTTAGCTGATGTTTGTTCTGAAATGCAATACCTCCATTCTGACTTTCTAGCAGTAGCCATTTTCTGTAAATATTACATGCTGCCTGAATTTGCTTGTTAATAATCTCTTTTCTAATACCTGAGATTGACAGATAAGAAAGAAAAATATAAACATGAAAAAACATACTTATGTAAAGGATATACAGTGCTTTTTCTTTTAGGAAATGTAGTATCCTTGTCTCAGGTTGGAGTGGTATCCAATCAAGTTATACACTTTCTATGCTAATTTGAAGCCAGCTTGAAGAGTACCTGACAGGAACAGATGCATGTACTGCAGTTCAAAGAGAAAAACAAGTTTAGATGTCATAAAGAGAGGCTTGAAAAAAGGTGTACTTAGAATTTTGAAATAGATCTTACACCATGCAGCATTTTTAACCTCTGTGAAAAAGAACTAATAAGCTGAAGAAATTTGGATGCAATTCGAAGTTAAAATGCATCATTTTTATCCTCGTCTAAAGAAATATTCTATAAAATGTATACCGATTACATTTCCGGAAACAAGATAAATAATTCATTTCATATTTGCTGATGTATTGATTATTATTAAAGTTATTTTTTTCATCTCAGAGAGAGTTATGTTTAGAGCATTGGTAATGCAAGAAAAAACATATTTTATATGGTTAAATTCTTCAAGAATAATGAAAATATAATCAAGCATGGCTGGAATGGTATGGAGTGTGTTGTGTGTGAGTGAGTGTGCGTTTGTGCATGTGCCAGCATTTGACAACAGTGGTCCCTTTGAAAAATTTTAATTAGGTGCCCCTATCACCAGTATAAGATAAAAAAAAGCATACTCATGAAAGCTGAAATAATTAGTTCTACTTCCCAAACTTAGCCACAGTCTATACAAAATCCAAAATGCCCCGAAAATCACTAAATGCACATCAAACCTCTGTGAATATACTGTATAACTCATGTTTATCAGTACATTACCCATTAAAGGCAACCTGTACTGAAAAAGTATTAAAAGCTTCAATTGATGCCCAGTAAAAAAAAAAAGTAGTTCCCCTGACTTTCATGTTGAACCAATGCCTTCAGGTGCTTTTTTCAGTCATTGACCTTAAACAAGTGTGCAGATTAAAGCCCAGTTGTAGACTCACACTTATTTTATTTCTTTAGAATCCTGTACCCTCACATGTTAAGATTGGAAATTTTTGCTTGAAAATGCAAAGACCTTTTCTCTCTCAGTGAAAATAGTACTTCATGTCTTCCTACTTCAGTGTTCTCTGCTGGCTTAGGTGGATGATAGCCACACCTCACATTACAAGTGCCCTCATAAAAATGTAACGTAAAGGAAAAGAGAAGGCACACCAGACCGCTGCTATTGTTGAGTACTTATTATTGAGAACAGTGGGTCTAACTCTAACTCATATTTAGACACAATGGCGTTGATTTACTAAAGGCAAATAGACTGTGCCCTTTGCAAGTACAATTGCACTCCTTTTTCCCAGAGTTTATTGAAGTGGTGCAGCTCTGCTGATTTCCATCATCCAACCATGTGCAAGCAAAAATGATGGTATTTTAATTTTCCTTGCACCTGATTGGGCATGTTTTACAGAGTGAACATTCACCACATTCACTAAGCCCTGAGGAAAATGAGTGCAACTGCACTTGCAAAGTGCACAGTCTATTTGCCTTTAGTAAATGAACCCCATTGCATCTAAATATGACTGTGCAGTCCAACAGGCACCAAAGTTGGGGGCAAGCTATCAAAGTTGAACACAACTTTCCATGCGGGCAATCGCCAAAGAGGAAGAGCCTGGAGCACTGGCGCAGGGGACCCCAGAAGAGGAGGATCTGGGCTGCTCTGTGTAAAACCATTGTAGTAGAAACCATAATAAACCGTAATAACATGTTTGTTATTTTAGTGAAAAAAATGAAGGTTTAATGCCGCTTTAATGAGCTTTTATTTCTTCCTGACTATCCTTTTATGCATGATTTTTCCAGGTCAGTGTCTTAAAATACTGAATCCAGAAACATTCACTAGCATTTCCACAAGTTCTTCAGTATATTTTGAAGGGTCCATTGAAATTTATTTGTGTGAAAAAAACATATATTTGTAAAGAGAGCTGAAAACTCATATATGTGCTATCCACCTGCTATCTGGAGGAATATTCCATTTATTACCCAAGGCTCTTTGGTCCCTAGGGGCCTGGGCAGGAAGGTGAGGGGGCACCCCAGCTATAGAGGATTGGCACACTGCAGTTCACACCTGCATGAAGTTTGTGTGATACACAAGGACACTATTCACCATTTATTCTTGTCACTTCAATGCATGTTATTCTCATAGTTGTCTGCTTCACCCCACACTGATGTCAGTTATATGTGTTTAATTATCATTGAATCGCTTGCTTTCTATTATAGCGCCGTATTAATTGGTTTATATTTTAGTTGATGACTTTGGTGCTGTGGCTGTGGCACCTCTAATACTGGCTGCTTAAAGTATCTATATAGTGGCACAAGAGATTTATTTTCATTTGTACTCATATATGTGCATGCCAATATATAGATATATGCTGTTTCATAGTATATTATATATAGATATACAGTAATTATATAGGTATACCGTATGTATTTATTCATTTGATAGTGTAAAACAATCTTAAATACACAATTTAGCTAGCATCCAACTAAAATGTAAAGATATTTAAGAAACCTATAAAAGGATATTTTATCTACTGTTCAGTATCTGAATAGATGATATATTGAGTATATAATTTATGATAATGCTATTTTTATATATATATATATATATATATATATATATATATACACACACAGATATAGTATATGCATTTTGTTTTTGACTTGATCATGGTTTTTGGGCATTTCTGGACGTTTTTGGACATTGATGTAGGTTTTTAAACACCAGTGGATATCTCAGCCACTGGGTTTTATTCATTTATTTATGACAAATTTGATTAATTTACCTTATTCTTATATATGTTTTCCATTATGTTTTATAGGTCAAGGAGATCTTTAGCAGGTGCACTCTAAAAGTTGTGTGCCACTAATAAAAACCTGAACAGGGTATCATACCAACATAAAGTCTCCATATACTTTTATATCTCTTCTTCAGCACACCAGATCCCCTAAATTTCACGGTACATTAGGAGCATATTTCAGAAACTCTTGATAGCATTAAGCCTTGGCCCATACTCTCCACATTTCTATTGACCAGAAAGGCCACCATCAATAGAGATGGGTCAGCAAAATGAGTGAGGGAGGAGAGGATGATCAGAAAGGTTGAAAGCTATGGCACTGGCCCAAGAATTCAGTACCCCTTGAGTGCTAAAAAGGTATGTCAATCTAAGAAAAATGTTATAGCTCAACAGAAGACCACTAAATAAGGAATTCACTAATGTGAAACAATTATATTGGAAAGTACAATGAATTCATTATATGGTGCTGTTCTTTTGTGATAAGGGAAATTGTCTTTCTCAATGTTAACTGCTTCCCTCTTTCTGATCAAAATTATAATAATATTCTAACAATGATTGAATAAATATTAGTACTTGCATCAATCACTCCCCAACAGGAGAGGCAGAACTGGGCTAATGCAGGGCAGGCCTTTCTCGGATGTAGAGTAGCGCACAATGCTATTTTTATGAACACTGAACTAGTAAAAGGTCCAGAGTACCAGGACCATGGGTAAATACTTGTTCAAGTTTTAAATAGGTAAGGTGTGTAGAAAATAACTGGGTAGCATTTATATAGGCAATCAATGCAAGTACTCAACTACAGTGTCCACAGCACTTAAAGATGTACAATTATACACATTGATTTGTTCTAGATTAATAGAAATAAAGAATGAAACAGAATTATCTAGGCAGAACTACTTCCAGTTTATATAAGAAAATACATTAGGATAAACTTAAATTACTTTTAGGGTACATTTTTCTTTCAAGCTAAAAGATCATATATAAAGATGCAAAAACGATTAAAAATGCATAAGGTATAACTGATAGACTACATCATGAAAGGTTTTGCAGGCTTGACAAAGTACTGTGACTGTTACCTTGTTCTTAAACATGCAGATCACACTCCCTCCAGATACTAATCTTTACCCATGATGCAAATAGCTGACAGAAAGACAAGCTTGCTGCATGGAAATGCCAGTGGAGTTGACAAGAAAATTCTATCAGTATGCTATGTTTATACAGTGCAGTTTAGTAACAGCAGTTCACACAGTCTGCTATCTTGGATCAGAATAATAATTAAGCTTTAAGTCTGTAGAAATGTGATTAATTCTTATGACGACGATCTTACATTTTGTTGCATAATTTCACAGTTCTGTTTGTTATTAAATGAAACATCATACAAGGTTTAAGTAGCTGTTCTATTGATCTATATCAATCTCCAGGTGTTAGACTCATAGTACAAATTACAATTTGTATCCAGCCTCATCCATATCCATATGGATTATAAAAGATCTGTCAGATAATCCACCAATATTGTTTTATGTAATTAAGTAACAGTATAGTAAGGGATATTAAAATAACTAATAATGAGAGATGAGTGGATAGATTTGCCAATATAAGATACAACCTGAATAGAGCAGATTTTCTGAATTCATTGTGCAAGAACTGTCATATACTAGTGCAATATGCCTTTATGTTGTCGTATTTTTAATGAAGTAACATTATAGTAAGGGATATTAAATACATTATAATTAGGTATGAGCAAATTAATCTGTCAAAGTGGGAATAGGAAACCTAGAGTGAACAAATTTCCCGTAGGCAGATATTCACAAATTATTTCAAATTTCTTGCCGCTAATATTTTAAATGAAATATATAGTGGTTTTGCACTTAATTTTTTCTACTCTTTTTTTTTTATATATACTTTATTTGGTAGACAACAAGCATTAACACAAATAAAATGTGGGATGCAGTTGACTCATATGATTGGGTACAATTCTGTAATTCTAAAACAAACCCAACATAATGGACAACAAGCCTAGGAAGTGGTTAAGCGGGAAGGGTGAAATGAGGGGACACTGGGCCCCTGTGCCTGGAGTGTATAGGGTGGAGGTTGAGGGAGGGGAAATAGGTGGATCAAATTGGCATTTGTATGACAGCCAGGCAAAGCACCAGTTATGCAATGGGGGTTATTTACTAAAATTGAGAGTGCAAAATCTGGTGCAGCTCTGCATAGAGAATAATCAGTTTTCGGGTTTTATTGTCACAGCTTAATTGAACAAGCTGACGTTAGAAGCTGATAGGCTACCATGCATAGCTGAACCAGATTCTGAGTTCTCCAGTTTTAGTAAATCTACCTGTCACGTACCTGGTTGGAGACTGAATTGACGAGGTAGGTGTCTCTTGTATCTCCAGCCCAGGCCCCACTGAAGGTGGAACAGATGGTGCAGGGGACAGGAGGAACATGAGTGCTGGCAGGTGTTGATAGCAGAAATTTCAGCAGGAAAAGCAGGCATGAGAGGTCAGGCAGGTCATCAGGCCAGGAGCACAAGTGAGGCACGCTGGTCCAGTTAATGCTAAAGGGGCACTTCACATGTACTTAAGGTTATGAAACCATGGCTTGTTGAAGCTCTCAGCAAGCTTTAGGCAGGAACAGACTATGATGACTGGAGCGGTTATGAAGGACAGCCGAAGCAGACACTCAGAAGTGGTATGAAGCCAAATCGGAACCTGGAGGAAGGTCACACAGGTAGCGAGGTCAAAAGCAGGCAGGCAACAAGGTACAGAAGTGTAGGCAGAAACATGTTCAAGAATGAAGCAGAGGTCAGGAACAGATGGACAGAGGTACAGGCATAATTTAGTATCAGCTCAGTAACAAGCCGGGTCATCAATGGAAATCAGATGCAGGATACACTCAAGACACAGAAAAAGCTGAAGACCGGTCAGCACTGACAGTGAGCAAGAGCATCCCTTAAATAGCCCATCTGGTGCCAGAAACTGTGGGCACGCTCCTGCATATGTGCACGTGTGTACACATTCCTGCAATCTTGCGTGAGCCTATGCTCAGTTCTATTAGCGATGCGCCTCTTCTTATTTATATAAGTGGCACTATGTGCCATACTGGAATTCCCTTACACTACCCCAATGTATAATATAAATGACATGCAAGTATCATATGTAAATACTGTAACAGCACCACATTGGGCATAGCCCCTCCAGCAAGTTTCAGGGATGGTAGATGAACTTTCAATTAGCTGAATACAACACCATCTAGTAAGTAGTTTTTAATAGGACTCTTGTATTGGTGAGGTGGGAGAGTTAGCTTTCTGGGAGTCTGAAAAAGTGAAACACCATTCAGGCTCTCATTCCCTGAAGAAATAATGGCCTTCATTTGGCTGTCCATGTAGAATCAGTTTATAAGAATGGAACAAGAGGCCCTTGTAGTTTCAAGTGGAGTCAGGGAGTCAGATACTGAATTGCAGAGATTAAGTTGCTCAGTTGTGTATGTCTCCATGCATCTAATGGAAATTGTGGATGAATTTACCACTACTTTAATATTTTGTATGCTTTGCTCCAGAAAATGGAACAGCAAAATGATACCAAAGAAAGGCAGATACTGAATTGCTGCCCTTTTAGCTAACCCATGATGCTCTGAGAATGCTTTGTCAGGTATGAAATGTTTATTTATAAAACAAAAATTGTATATAGATAATGATTAATTAAATAATTAAAAGATATAAAATATCCATGAAAAAAACTAAAAAAAAAAATATTTTAAAACTAGAATACATTTGTATAAAAGCACTTATGGTTTTCCATTAAGCAGACTCTCCATTGGTCCTCTGCATGAATCTCTTGCTCTTTATTACCCTTTGCAGTGATAAAGCATGAAAACAAATATAACCCTGTGTAGAAATCCATGGCAGAGTATCACTAGTTATCCTCCAATAGTCTACAGCAGGAGTGGGCAACTGTGGCCCTCCAGCTGTTGTAGAACTACAAGTCCCATGAGGCATTGCAAAACTGACAGTTACAAGCATGACTCCCAAAGGCCGAGACATGATGTGACTTGTAGTTCACCAACAGCTGGAGAGCCACAGTTGCCCACCCCTGGTCTACAGTGACAAAAAAGAACTGCACATTGTGGGTCTCCAAAAAAGATGGCAACCTGAAAGGAGTTTACTAGAGTTTCCATCCTAAGAAAATCTCTTTATATAAAGTATATACACAAGGATTGTTCTTAGGGTTGATGGACTGACAAGTTTCTTGAGGTGTGATCATTGTAGCTGTATGGTGTGTTATGGATAATAAAACATAATTAGTTAATAAGATAATATTTAATAAATCAATTTATGAATTTATATATCTATTTATTTATTTATTTTTTGAGGCCTACACCCTCACCTCCAGCAGCTCAACCGCACATCTCTTTTGAGGACATCTAGGTCTTGGAACACAATATGAATTTCGTGCAACCAGTGAGCAAAGCAAACATTCTGTGTAGAGACAAAAACACCCTACACAGAGGAGATGAAAGAACATCTGTTCCCCAATCTCCTCTGTCACAAATGATGCAGAAAGTGATGAGTTCAGGTTTCAGTTTGGTGTTTCCCTGGCCAGGATATTAGCCAATCACACACATCAAAGGAATCTAATAGACCTGATTTCTCAATTAAAAGTACCTGTCACTACCCAAGTTATCTCAAGGGGTCTTGTTCACCCCTTGTGACAGCAATAAAGTTGAGTGAAAAAACATTTTTAAAAAGTGTAAAAAAAAATGTAAGTAGAATAAATTTTAAAAATCTACTAAATCAGATTTACCTTATTCATGTGAATGTTCTGTACAGTGCTCTATGCAATATAACTGTCCTTTGGTTGTTCCGTTGCCTACCAAAAATAAAATTATTAATAAAAATATAACAAAAAAAATGTAAAATACCCCTGTTCCCCTATGCATATGCAAATGCAAAAATACACATATGTACATTCCGCACATATATGTAAACAGTGATTGCACCACAGATTTGAGGTATCACTGCAAACATCAAAGTGAAAGCAATAATTTTAGTGCCTGAGTTCATATTTAACTCTAAATTAGTAACCTGTAAAAACTTTTAAAGCACTGAATATGCATAATTTTAGGTACAACGTCATTTCACAGGCATGCACAATTTTAACCATTGACATTATTGGTATCTATTTACCTAATGCAACATCATCTTTTAAATTTTAACAAAAATTAGGTGCTATCAGGGCTTTTTTTCATCAGGAACTCTGCCACCTCTGGCTCTCGCCCTTTGCTCCCTGCTCACCACTGCCACTTTTAAACACAGAAGCCATTTGTGCTTACAAGGACAGCTTTCCTTTCAGTGGCTCTCACAGATCATAGACTGTCCTGCATGCACAATGGGAACAAAGGAGATGCAGATGAAGGTGCAGTGTAGTCATAGGTGAGATAGGGCATCATGTGGTGGGCTGCACTGTGATCCTCATCTGTGCCTGGGTGTACATATGCCTATCAATGATCTTACTGCAAGTTAGAGAGGTATTTCTTGAAAAGGTGAGATGCAAGGAAGCTTTGGGCTTGAACTCCCACTTTTAACGCAAATTGGCCACACCCACCATTCAATGATATGGCTGGATCTAGGGGGGTTATGGGGTGGGCTATGTCCCCCAAACTTCAGCTGCACCCCCCAGGCAGACTTTATCCAAGGGAAGCTGTCTGCAGCAGCTCACATAGCCCAGACAGCACACTCCCCATCTCCTTCCCAGAATAGACAAGAGAGGAGATCGATGTACACTGCCTCTTCCCACCCCTCTCCTCCTGTCTGCCCATCCCATACTCCAACTCCTAACTAATGCTGAGCCTGAGAAGATGTGTGGGTGGGAAATTTCTAGCACTGCAGCTGACAATTACATTGTGGCTGCAAGATAGATTCCTCTGCCTGAGCCTGCAGAGACCAACCTGAGTGAGCTGAGCTGCAGAGACTACAGCTGAACTCTCCCCATCTCCCTCCTCCCCCCCCCCATCTACTCCCTCCTTCTCTCCCCCCCTCCATCTCCCCCCTTCTTCTCTCCCCCCTCCATCTCCCTCCTTTTCTCCCCCTACATATCCCTCCTTCTCTACCCCTCCTCCATCTCCCTCCTTCTCTCCCCCCTCCATCTCTGTCCTTCTCTCCCTCTCCAACTTCTTCCTTCTTCTCTCCCCCCTCCATCTCCCTCTATCTCTCTCCCCACCATCTCCTTCCTTCTTCTCTCTCCCCTCCATTTCCCTCCTTCTTCTCTCCCCCCTCCATCTCCCTCCCCTCCACCTCCTTCCTTTTCTCTCCCCTCTACCTCCCTCCTTCTCTACCCCTTCTCCATCTCCCTCCTTCTCTACCCCTTGTCCATCTCCCTCCTTCACTCACCTCCTCCGTCTCCCTCCTTCTCTCCCCCCTCCATCTCTGTCCTTCTCTCCCCCTCCAACTCCCTCCTTCTTCTCTCTCCCCTCCATCTCCCTCCTCCTTCTCTACTCCCTCCATCTCCCCCCTCCTTCTCTCCCTCCTCCTTCTCTCCCCTCCTTCATCTCCCTCCCTTCTCTCCTCCCCCCTCCATCTCCCTCCCTTCTCTCCCCCTCCCCCTCTATGTTCTTGTCCAGTTAACACTCAGAGACAAATATAGTATTATTGGAGATGGCTGACAATCTGCTGGCTGGATAAACTGATGGAGGTTTCTTTCAAGTTTGTGTTGTTTATGTTTAACCCCTTCCTGCCCAGCCCCAGAATCCCTTTAGGAGCTTGTTCACATGATCTTTGGTCTCTGACGGGCGATCTGAATTCAGAGCACTTTTCAGAGAGCAGTTGGATGGCAGTGAGGAGATGCTGTATCACCTCCTCACCACCTGCTTTAACCCCTAGAATCCCACACTAGTGCACTGCCACCATGTTCATTGCACGCAGTTGTGGGTTGCTTGCAGAGCAGCCTCATTCACTTCAATGGGTCACATTCAGCAGGCACTGTGCCCGCAGAATGTCATTTCTGCCACGGTCACAAAACATCACAGTGGCAGTATGTGTACACCCTAACGTGATGCTCATCCTGACTGCTACACTCCATATGTTTTGTTTTTTACTTACTCCCGACTCCTGTACTCTGTACTAGTTTTAATGAAGTTCTTCTTTAAGGAAAGGCTCAGTAAAGCAGCCTATACATTAGTTTATTTATTGGTCTTTTTTTGTTCAACAGCGGATTAAACAAAAAAAAAAAAATACTTGATTCTCTCATCCACAAATTCAACATGGATGAAGGAATCACTCCCACTGAGGTAATGTGTTCTGAAAGTGAAGAGATTTCAATGCCACCATAATGCACTGATCAGTGCTGCCATCTATAGTCGGCGGTGCTGATCGTGCAGAAATTTTCCTAGAGGCTGATTGTACTGAAGTTGATTGGTACATCGACGTCTGTACAACCAGCCTGCCCATACATCAGAATTCAACTGGTCCCCAGTGACTCCCCACTGAAGCAGAGGAATTTTGATCAATGTTTGGCTGCCAAAGAAAAAAATATCCTTTTTGTGTGCATAAAAACATATGAAATGTAAACATTTAATTTAAAAAATGTCCCTTTGTCCTGAGGTTTGTGTCTTTGAGACTATCGGTTGTGGCACAGTATTTAGCATTTTGTGGGTAAGAGTACTGTGGTATAGGTGTGCATTGTATACAACAGACACAGATTTGGTTCAATCACCCCTTCAGACCCTCCCACTGGCCAGCCACAGGACTTATTTTTCTGTTCTTTCCCTGGGTGCCCCATGTCTTTCATAATCCCAGTCTTGCTCACATTTTGCCATCCTTTTTTGACTTTTTAATTGTAAAGCCAGTCAGATTACTTCTTATGAGTATTGTTAATATTGTCAATGTTTACATATAGTTTATACTGTTTATAGGCTACGTTTGCCTTTAAAAACATACCGTACATACTCGAGTATAAGCCGAGTTTTTCAGCACATTTTTTGTGCTGAAAAACGGCCCCCTCGGCTTATACTCGAGTCAACGTCTGCAGATGGCTCCCCCCCCTTCCAACAGAAGGGACACTAAGTACAGGGGTGGGCAGGGGGCTGCTGTCTCTTACCTGGCTCCGGTCCCACGACGATCCGGTCCAGGAAGCGCGGCTGCTCCTTCATTCGGTTCGTCCACTGGATGTTCGCGCGGCTGCTCGGCTCCGCCTTCTCACCGGTGATTGGCCGCCAGAACTGTAGCTCAGGAAAGGCACACAGGCGGCCAATCACTGGCGAGGAGGTGGAGCTGAGCGGCCCCGTGAAAGTCGAGTGAAGGAGATGCAGGTAAGTGTGCCGTGCTTAGGTGCTGCTGCAACCACATATGCTGGCTGCAGCAGCACCATACTGGAACAGGGGTCAGCAAGTGTCAGTGGGAGGAATAGTGCCCCATCATTGGTGTCACTGATACCAATGATGGGGCATTATTCCTCCCACTGACACTAACGATGGGGCACTTTTCCTCCCCCCCACTGACACCAACGATTGGGCACTATTCCTCCCCCCCCCACTGACACCAATGATGGGGCACTATTCCACCCCCCACTGACACCAATCATGGAGCACTATTCCACCCCCACTGACACCAATCATGGAATACTATTCCTCCCCCCCACTGACACCAACGATGGGGCACTTTTCCTCCCCCCCACTGACACCAACGATGGGGCACTTTTCCTCCCCCCCACTGACACCAACGATGGGGCACTATTCCTCCACCCCCCCACTGACACCAAGGATGGGATACTATTCCTCCCACTGACACCAATGTTGGGACACTATTCCTCCCACTGACACCAATGATGGGACACTATTCCTCCCACTGACACCAATGATGGGGCACTATTCCTCCCACTGACACCAATGAAGGGGCACTATTCCTCCCACTGATACCAATGATGGAGCACTATTCCTCCCACTGATACCAATGATGGGGCACTATTCCTCTCACTGATACCAATGATGGGGCACTATTCCTCCCACTGACACTAATGATAAGGCACTATTCCTCCCACTGACACCAATGATGAGGCACGATTCTTCCCACTGGTGTTCCCACCCTCGGCTTATACTCGAGTCAATAGTTTTTCCCAGTTTTTTGTGGTAAAATTAGGTACCTCGGCTTATATTCGGGTCGGCTTATACTCGAGTATACGGTATATATCTTGCGCACTGCTGACACTGCCATACTGCCATACTGACCCCTGTCCTCTGCCCTGCTGACCCCTGTACACCGGCCTACAAACTGCTGAACCCTGCAATACACTGTAGAAGGGGATTAAAAAAAGAGCTCACAAACCTTGCACATTACCTCAGTAAACAATTAATAATTTTATTTAGGAAATATACTCACAAGAGTAGCGATAAAAGAGGCATAAAATAACCATAGTCCATACAGGGTTACAGGTCAATCCAAAGGGGAGATAAAAGCTAACGCATTTTGAAGAGTGATACCTTCTTCATCAGAGCTGGGTTTGACAGATAAAGACTTCAATTTGGCAGAGTTCCCATAGCAGGGAGACATTCAGCCACTGAGTGTCAATATTACAATATTTTCCCTGCAATACACTACCATACTCACCCCTGTCCTCCGCTCTGCTGACCGCCCGTCCCCTGCCCTGCTGACTCCCTGTACACTGGCCTACAAACTACTGAACCCTGCAATACACTATTATACTGACCCCTGTCCTCCACTCTGCTGACTGTCCATCCTCTGCCCTGCTGACTCCCTGTACACTGGCCTACAAACTGATGACTCCAGCAATACACTACCATACTGACCCTTGTCCTCCACTTTGCTGACTGACCGTCCTCTGCCCTGCTGACCCCCCCCCCCCCCGTACACTGCCCTATAACTATCAATAAAAATGCAGCGCTTGATATTGCAAATAAAAATTACATAGATAAAAGGATGAGTAAAAGTCTTAAAGAGTGCAACGTGGCAATCGTGGTTCCTTAGATGGCTGTTAAAATATCGTGACTTCCGTGGTTCGTGAGAAGTGAGTATACAATGCACTAACCAGATAGCACATGGTTATGTGTAGAGATGAGCGAATCGAAGTATCCGAAGTGGAATTCGAGTCGAATATCGGAAAAATTTCGATTCGTGCCGAATCCGAAAAACAGCCTAATTCGGACGCGCGAATCGAAATTTTTCAGAAAATGGCGGCTGACATGTGCGGCGACGGAGCGGGGATGTCGGGGAAGGCGCGCAGACAAGGCGCGCTGCCCCATAATGCATTCCTCAACGACATGTGATCGCATCAGCCAATCAGCAGCCAGCCAGCCAGCACTGTGTAATGGTCGAGGTATATATAGCGGCCATTTTGGAAATCTTCATTTGCCTGCAGTCATTGAACAGAGGCAGACCGCTCTGTACTAGGGACAGGGACAGAGTTAGGGCCACAGAAACGAGAATTGGGGACAGAGAGAAGTTACTTAGGGACAGAGAACCATTACTCAGGGACACAGACTTGTTAATGAGGGCCACAGAATCGTTATTTAGGGACAAAGAAACGCTAGTTAGGGCCACAGAATTCATACTCAGGGACAGACAGAATTGTTACTCAGTGCCAGAGAATTGTTACTTAGGGCCACAGAAACGTTATTAGGGCCACAGAATTTTTACTCAGGGACAGACAGAATTGTTACTGAGTGCCAGAGAATTGTTACTCAGGGACAGACAGAATTGTTACTGAGTGCCAGAGAATTCTTACTCAGGGCCACAGAATTCATTCTCAGGGACAGACAGAATTGTTACTCAGGGACAGACAGAATTGTTACTGAGTGCCAGAGAATTGTTACTCAGGGACAGACAGAATTGTTACTGAGTGCCAGAGAATTGTTACTCAGGGACAGACAGAATTGTTACTGAGTGCCAGAGAATTGTTACTCAGGGACAGACAGAATTGTTACTGAGTGCCAGAGAATTGTTACTCAGGGACAGACAGAATTGTTACTGAGTGCCAGAGAATTGTTACTCAGGGACAGACAGAATTGTTACTGAGTGCCAGAGAATTGTTACTCAGGGACAGACAGAATTGTTACTGAGTGCCAGAGAATTGTTACTCGCACAGACACAAAATTGTTACTTGCACAGACACAGAATTGTTACTCGCGCAGACACAGAATTGTTACTCAGGGCCACAGAATTCATACTCAGGGACAGACAGAATTGTTACTGAGTGCCAGAGAATTGTTACTCAGGGACAGACAGAATTGTTACTGAGTGCCAGAGAATTGTTACTCAGGGACAGACAGAATTGTTACTGAGTGCCAGAGAATTGTTACTCGCACAGACACAAAATTGTTACTTGCACAGACACAGAATTGTTACTCGCACAGACACAGAATTGTTACTCAGGGCCACAGAATTCATACTCAGGGACAGACAGAATTGTTACTGAGCGCCAGAGAATTGTTACTCAGGGACAGACAGAATTGTTACTGAGTGCCAGAGAATTGTTACTCAGGGACAGACAGAATTGTTACTGAGTGCCAGAGAATTGTTACTCAGGGACAGACAGAATTGTTACTGAGTGCCAGAGAATTGTTACTCGCACAGACACAAAATTGTTACTTGCACAGACACAGAATTGTTACTCGCACAGACACAGAATTGTTACTCAGGGCCACAGAATTCATACTCAGGGACAGACAGAATTGTTACTGAGTGCCAGAGAATTGTTACTCAGGGACAGACAGAATTGTTACTGAGTGCCAGAGAATTGTTACTCGCACAGACACAAAATTGTTACTTGCACAGACACAGAATTGTTACTCGCACAGACACAGAATTGTTACTCAGGGCCACAGAATTCATACTCAGGGACAGACAGAATTGTTACTGAGTGCCAGAGAATTGTTACTCAGGGACAGACAGAATTGTTACTGAGTGCCAGAGAATTCTTACTCAGGGACAGACAGAATTGTTACTGAGTGCCAGAGAATTGTTACTCTCACAGACACAAAATTGTTACTTGCACAGACACAGAATTGTTACTCGCACAGAGACAGAATTGTTACTCAGGGCCACAGAATTCATACTCAGGGACAGACAGAATTGTTACTGAGTGCCAGAGAATTGTTACTCAGGGACAGACAGAATTGTTACTGAGTGCCAGAGAATTGTTACTCTCACAGACACAAAATTGTTACTTGCACAGACACAGAATTGTTACTTGCACAGACACACAATTGTTACTCAGGGCCACAGAATTCATACTCAGGGACAGACAGAATTGTTACTGAGTGCCAGAGAATTCTTACTCAGGGCCACAGAATTCATACTCAGGGACAGACAGAATTGTTACTCAGGGACAGACAGAATTGTTACTGAGTGCCAGAGAATTGTTACTCAGGGACAGACAGAATTGTTACTGAGTGCCAGAGAATTCTTACTCAGGGACAGACAGAATTGTTACTGAGTGCCAGAGAATTGTTACTCTCACAGACACAAAATTGTTACTTGCACAGACACAGAATTGTTACTCGCACAGAGACAGAATTGTTACTCAGGGCCACAGAATTCATACTCAGGGACAGACAGAATTGTTACTGAGTGCCAGAGAATTGTTACTCAGGGACAGACAGAATTGTTACTGAGTGCCAGAGAATTGTTACTCTCACAGACACAAAATTGTTACTTGCACAGACACAGAATTGTTACTTGCACAGACACACAATTGTTACTCAGGGCCACAGAATTCATACTCAGGGACAGACAGAATTGTTACTGAGTGCCAGAGAATTCTTACTCAGGGCCACAGAATTCATACTCAGGGACAGACAGAATTGTTACTCAGGGACAGACAGAATTGTTACTGAGTGCCAGAGAATTGTTACTCAGGGACAGACAGAATTGTTACTGAGTGCCAGAGAATTGTTACTCTCACAGACACAAAATTGTTACTTGCACAGACACAGAATTGTTACTTGCACAGACACACAATTGTTACTCAGGGCCACAGAATTCATACTCAGGGACAGACAGAATTGTTACTGAGTGCCAGAGAATTGTTACTCAGGGACAGACAGAATTGTTACTGAGTGCCAGAGAATTGTTACTCTCACAGACACAAAATTGTTACTTGCACAGACACAGAATTGTTACTCGCACAGAGACAGAATTGTTACTCAGGGCCACAGAATTCATACTCAGGGACAGACAGAATTGTTACTGAGTGCCAGAGAATTGTTACTCGCACAGACACAAAATTGTTACTTGCACAGACACAGAATTGTTACTCGCGCAGACACAGAATTGTTACTCAGGGCCACAGAATTCATACTCAGGGACAGACAGAATTGTTACTGAGTGCCAGAGAATTGTTACTCAGGGACAGACAGAATTGTTACTGAGTGCCAGAGAATTGTTACTCAGGGACAGACAGAATTGTTACTGAGTGCCAGAGAATTGTTACTCAGGGACAGACAGAATTGTTACTGAGTGCCAGAGAATTGTTACTCAGGGACAGACAGAATTGTTACTGAGTGCCAGAGAATTGTTACTCAGGGACAGACAGAATTGTTACTGAGTGCCAGAGAATTGTTACTCAGGGACAGACAGAATTGTTACTGAGTGCCAGAGAATTGTTACTCGCACAGACACAAAATTGTTACTTGCACAGACACAGAATTGTTACTCGCACAGACACAGAATTGTTACTCGCACAGACACAGAATTGTTACTCAGGGCCACAGAATTCATACTCAGGGACAGACAGAATTGTTACTGAGTGCCAGAGAATTGTTACTCAGGGACACCTAATCGTTGAATTAAATAGTATGTCAGACAACATGCAGAGGAGTGGCAGAGGAGGCAATGTTTTAGGAGCGAGCAGACGTGGCAGCAGAGGAAGGGGTCGAGGCAGCAGTATTCGCAGCCAGAGGCCAGTGCTCCCGGTGTCATCCAGCGGTCGTGTCTCCACCGACAACCCTGCCGTCATTGATTGGTTGGCTCGGTCGTCTTCCTCTTCCCAGGTCACCTCTGACACCTACAGCCAACGGTCGGTGGGTACGTCAGACACAACCGTTAGTTGGCATGGCCCGGGACCAAGCCCACTGAAATCACGTGTCCTCTACCTGCCCCTGTCCTTTGCTGTTCCCTCACCAAGCGAAGTATCGCATGCTGTGGGCTCAGCCCCACTGTACAGTGAGGAAGAGCTAACAGAGGGCGGTCAGGAACGGGGGGAGACATCGGCCTTTTCAGCAGCCAAGCGAACAAGTACTGGCGAGGAGAGTGGCTCGGTAGCCGGTCTAGAGACAGGTCTGTCTCCTGACCCAGACGCAGCCGAGGGGGCTAGTAGTGAGGCGGAGACCCTACTTGATGATGAGGAGGTTGATCGCACTTGGCAGCCTCGTCGTCATCAGGCAATTTCTTCCGCATCATCAGGAGAAGAGGGTGGCAGCTTGGCAGCGAGCAAAACAGTCGGTGGGTTGCCCAGGAGACAGCAGCAGGGTCGCATCAGTGTCAGTGGAGCCAAACGTCCACGGAGTAGAGCACCAGCTCCACTGCAGCCTACCACCACGGCCAGTAGTGGTGCCGGTGCGCACGGAGGAAGTAGCAGTCAGCCAGTGAAGAGTAGCGGGGGCAAAGTTTCCTACTCGGTGGTGTGGCAATTTTTCCTCAAGCCGCCCGAGGAAGTAAACGTAGCCGTATGTCGACTATGTGGCCAGAAATGCAAGCGTGGCCAGGGGGCCCATGTTGGGACTACAGCGTTGCGTCAGCATATGCAGCGTCACCATTCGGTGGCCTGGGAAAACCGTGATAAACATACGGCGGTTCTGCCTGCCCCAGCCCCCGCTCCATCACCCGCTCCGTTACTTGCTCCGTCACCCGACGTCGTCAATCGCCCTCTATCAGCCAGTCAAGGCTCCAACACCTCTGCTGAGGGGAGTTGTCGCTCATTGGCATCTTCCGCTCGTTCAGATGCTCCTTCTCCTGCTACTCCTCTTCTCGGATTCCGTCAACAGTCTTTCTTGGAATCCGTATCCAAGAGACAACAGTTTGCGAGCACGCACCCGACGGTGCAAAAGCTGAACGTCCTCCTGTCCAAGTTGCTGGTGCTGCAGTCCCTCCCTTTCCAACTGGTGGACTCAGCACCTTTCCGAGAAATGATGGCTTGTGCCGCGCCGCGGTGGAGAGTGCCAAGCCGTCATTTCTTTGCCCAAAAGGCAGTGCCAGCCCTGCATTCACATGTAGAAGAGATGGTGGGCCAGTCTTTGAGCATGTCGGTCTCTGCCAAAGTGCACGGCAGCGCCGACGTGTGGAGCTGTAACTACGGTCAGGGACAGTACATGTCATTTACGGCCCACTGGGTGAACGTGGTGCCGGCACAGCCGCACCAGCAACTTGGACAGGTCACGACGCTTTTGCCTCCACGTTTGCACGTCCTTGGTCCAGCAAGCATGTCCGCCTCTACCACCTCTTTTTCCGCCGTGTCCTCAGCCGCCACCCCCGTGCCAAGTCCCATTACCCGACCGGCATATCACATGTGCAGGGCGCAACGGTGTCACGCTGTGCTGCACCTGGTATGCCTTGGCGAACGTAGTCACACAGGGGAGGAACTGCTGAGTGTAATGAACAGAGAAATCGACAGATGGCTGTCTCCGCGCAAACTAAAAATCGGAACCATGTTGACTGACAACGGAAAGAACATGGTGTCTGCTCTGCGTCAAGGAAGGTTGTGCCATGCGCCATGCATGGCTCACGTGTTCAATCTGGTTGTCAAGCGGTTCCTAAAATCCACCATCCCACTGCAAGACATCCTTAAAATGTCACGTAAACTGTGCATGCATTTCAGCCATTCCTACACCGCAAAGAACACCCTCATTGAGCTGCAGCGGCAGAACGGAATTCCACAGCATCGCCTGATCTGCGACGTTGCAACAAGGTGGAATTCAACCCTACACATGTTAGACCGCCTTTACGAGCAGCGAAAGGCCATCACCGATTTCCTGATGTTACAAGCGGATAAAGGTACTCCCCTGTGTAACTTAGATGTCAGCCATTGGCAGCTCATGCGTGACACCTGCCGCTTGCTCAGGCCCTTTGAGGAGGCCACGCTATTCGTGAGTCGGCAGGACTATGGGATGAACGACGTCATTCCTCTGTTGCACGTCCTGGAACAAATGCTGTTAACAATGGCTGGTCAGGGTGCGGTAGACGTGGCGCACAGATCTCAACGCCACATGACCCCTGTGGGGGCAGGACAGGAAGAAGAGGAGGAGGTAGAGGAGGACATTTGTGCTCAGGAATTATTGAGTGAAATGGGTGGTTTTTCCACTCAGCGGACAGGAGTGGAGGAGCAGGAGCATCTGGTAGAGGAGGAGGAGGAGGAGACAGAGGACCCAGACGCACCGTGGCAGTATGCTGTGGAGATGGAGGCAGGGAGTCCCTCGCATTCCTTGGCACAAATGGCCCATAGCATGCTCGGTTGCTTGCGTAGCGACAGCCGAATAATAACCATCAGACAGAGGGATGACTTTTGGCTGTCCACCTTGTTGGACCCTCGCTACCGGTCCAAAATGGTGGCCTTTTTCACACCTGCTGAGAGGGAGGCCAAAATTACGTACTATAAAAACCACCTATGTAGTCAGTTGGTCTCTGCCTTTGTGCGCCATCGTCCATCCTCAGACACTGTGGGCCCTGTGCGCTCGCGTTCCGCTGGCATGGCAGCAGGGGAGGGGTGGGGTGGTAGGAGCAGTGGCAGCTCCACCAGCAGCGGCTGCCTCAGTCTGCAGTCGATGATGAGTAGCTTTCTTCACCAGCGCAGTGAGGAAACTACTAACCAGCCGCAGCAGCAGCAGCAGCATCAGGTGGACCTGGAGCAGGAGCTCAAACAACAGGCTTGGGCCTACTTGGACAGCACCCTGCCAACCGAGGTAGACAATCCCCTTGACTACTGGGCAACGAAACTTGACCTTTGGCCCCAACTAGCTGAATTTGCCGTTGAAAGGCTGTCATGCCCGGCCAGTAGCGTGGCATCGGAGCGCGTGTTTAGTGCGGCAGGAGGTATTGTAACTCCGCGGAGGACACGACTGTCCACCCAAAGTGTGGAGAGACTCACGTTTGTGAAAATGAATCAGGCGTGGATTAGTCTGGATTTCAAACCACCAGTTCCTGACACAACTGACTAAATCCGCCATGAATCATGCCTCAAACATGTGCCACTTTCAGGTCTCCTCACACTGCTGGTGTGTTGAATTTTTTGACATAGGGTGCTGGCAGATTACGGGCCTCCTATAGCTGCTGCCAGGCCCCTAATCTGCCATAGGCCCCTATATACCACCTCCTCCTGCTGCTGCCAGGTCCAGAGTCTCTCATGGGTCCCTGTACGGCCTCCCATTGCTGCTGTCTCCATCGCCACACTCTGCTGCCATGTGCCACTTTCAGGTCTCTTCACACTGCTGGTGTGTTAAATTTTTTGACATAGGGTGCAGGCAGATTACGGGCCTCACATAGCTGCTGCCAGGCCCCTAATCTGCCATGGGCCCCTATATACCACCTCCTCCTGCTGCTGCCAGGTCCAGAGTCTCTCATGGGTCCCTGTACGGCCTCCCATTGCTGCTGTCTCCATCGCCACACTCTGCTGCCATGTGCCACTTTCAGGTCTCTTCACACTGCTGGTGTGTTAAATTTTTTGACATAGGGTGCTGCAAGATAACGGGCCTCACATAGCTGCTGCCAGGCCCCTAATCAGCCATGGGCCCCTATACCGCCTCCTCCTGCTGCTGCCAGGTCCAGAGTCTCTCATGCCATGTGCCACTTCAGGTCTCTTCACACTGCTGGTGTGTTAAATTTTTTGACATAGGGTGCTGGCAGATTACGGGCCTCACATAGCTGCTGCCAGGCCCCTAATCTGCCATGGGCCCCTATATACCGCCTCCTCATGCTGCTGCCAAGTCTAGAGTCTCTCATGGGTCCCTGTACGGCCTCCCATTGCTGCTGTCTCCATCGCCACACTCTGCTGCCATGTGCCACTTTCAGGTCTCTTCACACTGCTGGTGTGTTAAATTTTTTGACATAGGGTGCAGGCAGATTACGGGCCTCACATAGCTGCTGCCAGGCCCCTAATCTGCCATGGGCCCCTATATACCGCCTCCTCATGCTGCTGCCAAGTCCAGAGTCTGTCATGGTCCCTGTACGGCCTCCCATTGCTGCTGTCTCCATCGCCACCTCTGCTGCCATGTGCCACTTTCAGGTCTCTTCACACTGCTGGTGTGTTAAATTTTTTGACATAGGGTGCAGGCAGATTACGGGCCTCACATAGCTGCTGCCAGGCCCCTAATCTGCCATGGGCCCCTATATACCGCCTCCTCATGCTGCTGCCAAGTCCAGAGTCTGTCATGGTCCCTGTACGGCCTCCCATTGCTGCTGTCTCCATCGCCACACTCTGCTGCCATGTGCCACTTTCAGGTCTCTTCACACTGCTGGTGTGTTAAATTTTTTGACATAGGGTGCAGGCAGATTACGGGCCTCACATAGCTGCTGCCAGGCCCCTAATCTGCCATGGGCCCCTATATACCGCCTCCTCATGCTGCTGCCAAGTCCAGAGTCTGTCATGGTCCCTGTACGGCCTCCCATTGCTGCTGTCTCCATCGCCACACTCTGCTGCCATGTGCCACTTTCAGGTCTCTTCACACTGCTGGTGTGTTAAATTTTTTGACATAGGGTGCAGGCAGATTACGGGCCTCACATAGCTGCTGCCAGGCCCCTAATCTGCCATGGGCCCCTATATACCGCCTCCTCATGCTGCTGCCAAGTCCAGAGTCTGTCATGGTCCCTGTACGGCCTCCCATTGCTGCTGTCTCCATCGCCACACTCTGCTGCCATGTGCCACTTTCAGGTCTCTTCACACTGCTGGTGTGTTTAATTTTTTGACATAGGGTGCAGGCAGATTACGGGCCTCACATAGCTGCTGCCAGGCCCCTAATCTGCCATGGGCCCCTATATACCGCCTCCTCATGCTGCTGCCAAGTCTAGAGTCTCTCATGGGTCCCTGTACGGCCTCCCATTGCTGCTGTCTCCATCGCCACACTCTGCTGCCATGTGCCACTTTCAGGTCTCTTCACACTGCTGGTGTGTTTAATTTTTTGACATAGGGTGCAGGCAGATTACGGGCCTCACATAGCTGCTGCCAGGCCCCTAATCTGCCATAGGCCCCTATATACCGCCTCCTCATGCTGCTGCCAGGTCCAGAGTCTCTCATGGGTCCCTGTACGGCCTCCCATTGCTGCTTTCTCCATCGCCACACTCTGCCATGTGCCACTTTCAGGTCTCCTCACACACTGCTGGTGTGTTGAATTTTTTGACATAGGGTGCTGGCAGATTACGGGCCTCCCATAGCTGCTGCCAGGCCCCTAATCTGCCATGGGCCCCTATATACCGCCTCCTCATGCTGCTGCCAAGTCCAGAGTCTGTCATGGTCCCTGTACGGCCTCCCATTGCTGCTGTCTCCATCGCCACACTCTGCTGCCATGTGCCACTTTCAGGTCTCTTCACACTGCTGGTGTGTTTAATTTTTTGACATAGGGTGCAGGCAGATTACGGGCCTCACATAGCTGCTGCCAGGCCCCTAATCTGCCATGGGCCCCTATATACCGCCTCCTCATGCTGCTGCCAAGTCTAGAGTCTCTCATGGGTCCCTGTACGGCCTCCCATTGCTGCTGTCTCCATCGCCACACTCTGCTGCCATGTGCCACTTTCAGGTCTCTTCACACTGCTGGTGTGTTTAATTTTTTGACATAGGGTGCAGGCAGATTACGGGCCTCACATAGCTGCTGCCAGGCCCCTAATCTGCCATGGGCCCCTATATACCGCCTCCTCATGCTGCTGCCAAGTCTAGAGTCTCTCATGGGTCCCTGTACGGCCTCCCATTGCTGCTGTCTCCATCGCCACACTCTGCTGCCATGTGCCACTTTCAGGTCTCTTCACACTGCTGGTGTGTTTAATTTTTTGACATAGGGTGCAGGCAGATTACGGGCCTCACATAGCTGCTGCCAGGCCCCTAATCTGCCATGGGCCCCTATATACCGCCTCCTCATGCTGCTGCCAAGTCTAGAGTCTCTCATGGGTCCCTGTACGGCCTCCCATTGCTGCTGTCTCCATCGCCACACTCTGCTGCCATGTGCCACTTTCAGGTCTCTTCACACTGCTGGTGTGTTAAATTTTTTGACATAGGGTGCAGGCAGATTACGGGCCTCACATAGCTGCTGCCAGGCCCCTAATCTGCCATGGGCCCCTATATACCGCCTCCTCATGCTGCTGCCAAGTCCAGAGTCTGTCATGGTCCCTGTACGGCCTCCCATTGCTGCTGTCTCCATCGCCACACTCTGCTGCCATGTGCCACTTTCAGGTCTCTTCACACTGCTGGTGTGTTAAATTTTTTGACATAGGGTGCAGGCAGATTACGGGCCTCCCATAGCTGCTGCCAGGCCCCTAATCTGCCATGGGCCCCTATATACCGCCTCCTCATGCTGCTGCCAAGTCCAGAGTCTGTCATGGTCCCTGTACGGCCTCCCATTGCTGCTGTCTCCATCGCCACACTCTGCTGCCATGTGCCACTTTCAGGTCTCTTCACACTGCTGGTGTGTTAAATTTTTTGACATAGGGTGCAGGCAGATTACGGGCCTCACATAGCTGCTGCCAGGCCCCTAATCTGCCATGGGCCCCTATATACCGCCTCCTCATGCTGCTGCCAAGTCCAGAGTCTGTCATGGTCCCTGTACGGCCTCCCATTGCTGCTGTCTCCATCGCCACACTCTGCTGCCATGTGCCACTTTCAGGTCTCTTCACACTGCTGGTGTGTTTAATTTTTTGACATAGGGTGCAGGCAGATTACGGGCCTCACATAGCTGCTGCCAGGCCCCTAATCTGCCATGGGCCCCTATATACCGCCTCCTCATGCTGCTGCCAAGTCTAGAGTCTCTCATGGGTCCCTGTACGGCCTCCCATTGCTGCTGTCTCCATCGCCACACTCTGCTGCCATGTGCCACTTTCAGGTCTCTTCACACTGCTGGTGTGTTTAATTTTTTGACATAGGGTGCTGGCAGATTACGGGCCTCACATAGCTGCTGCCAGGCCCCTAATCTGCCATGGGCCCCTATATACCGCCTCCTCATGCTGCTGCCAAGTCTAGAGTCTCTCATGGGTCCCTGTACGGCCTCCCATTGCTGCTGTCTCCATCGCCACACTCTGCTGCCATGTGCCACTTTCAGGTCTCTTCACACTGCTGGTGTGTTAAATTTTTTGACATAGGGTGCAGGCAGATTACGGGCCTCACATAGCTGCTGCCAGGCCCCTAATCTGCCATGGGCCCCTATATACCGCCTCCTCATGCTGCTGCCAAGTCCAGAGTCTGTCATGGTCCCTGTACGGCCTCCCATTGCTGCTGTCTCCATCGCCACACTCTGCTGCCATGTGCCACTTTCAGGTCTCTTCACACTGCTGGTGTGTTAAATTTTTTGACATAGGGTGCAGGCAGATTACGGGCCTCACATAGCTGCTGCCAGGCCCCTAATCTGCCATGGGCCCCTATATACCGCCTCCTCATGCTGCTGCCAAGTCCAGAGTCTGTCATGGTCCCTGTACGGCCTCCCATTGCTGCTGTCTCCATCGCCACACTCTGCTGCCATGTGCCACTTTCAGGTCTCTTCACACTGCTGGTGTGTTAAATTTTTTGACATAGGGTGCAGGCAGATTACGGGCCTCCCATAGCTGCTGCCAGGCCCCTAATCTGCCATGGGCCCCTATATACCGCCTCCTCATGCTGCTGCCAAGTCCAGAGTCTGTCATGGGTCCCTGTACGGCCTCCCATTGCTGCTGTCTCCATCGCCACACTCTGCCATGTGCCACTTTCAGGTCTCCTCACACTGCTGGTGTGTTGAATTTTTTGACATAGGGTGCTGGCAGATTACGGGCCTCCTATAGCTGCTGCCAGGCCCCTAATCTGCCATGGGCCCCTATATACCGCCTCCTCATGCTGCTGCCAAGTTCAGAGTCTGTCATGGGTCCCTGTACGGCCTCCCATTGCTGCTGTCTCCATCGCCACACTCTGCCATGTGCCACTTTCAGGTCTCCTCACACTGCTGGTGTGTTGAATTTTTTGACATAGGGTGCTGGCAGATTACGGGCCTCCTATAGCTGCTGCCAGGCCCCTAATCTGCCATAAGCCCCTATATACCGCCTCCTCATGCTGCTGCCAAGTCCAGAGTCTGTCATGGGTCCCTGTACGGCCTCCCATTGCTGCTGTCTCCATCGCCACACTCTGCCATGTGCCACTTTCAGGTCTCCTCACACACTGCTGGTGTGTTGAATTTTTTGACATAGGGTGCTGGCAGATTACGGGCCTCCTATAGCTGCTGCCAGGCCCCTAATCTGCCGTAGGCCCCTATATACCGCCTCCTCATGCTGCTGCCAGGTCCAGAGTCTCTCATGGGTCCCTGTACGGCCTCCCATTGCTGCTGTCTCCATCGCCACACTCTGCCATGTGCCACTTTCAGGTCTCCTCACACTGCTGGTGTGTTCCATTTTTTGTCATAGGGTGCTGGCAGATTATGGGCCTCCCATAACTGCTGCCAGGCCCCTAATCTGCCATGGGCCCCTATACCGACTCCTCATGCTGTGACGTTGCAACAAGGTGGAATTCAACCCTACATATGTTAGACCGCCTTTACGAACAGCAAAAGGCCATCACAGATTTCCTGATGTTAAAAGCAGATAAAGGTACTCCCTGTGTAACTTAGATGTCAGCCATTGGCAGCTCATGCGTGACACCTGCGCTTGCTCAGGCCCTTTGAGGAGGCCACGCTATTCGTGAGTCGGCAGGACTATGGGATGAACGACGTCATTCCTCTGTTGCACGTCCTGGAACAAATGCTGTTAACAATGGCTGGTCAGGGTGCGGTAGACGTGGCGCACAGATCTCAACGCCACATGGCCCCTGTGGGGGCAGGACTGGAAGAAGAGGAGGAGGTAGAGGAGGACATTGGTGCTCAGGAATTATTGAGTGAAATGGGTGGTTTTTCCACTCAGCGGACAGGAGTGGAGGAGCAGGAGCATCTGGTAGAGGAGGAGGAAGAGGAGACAGAGGACCTAGACGCACCGTGGCAGTATGCTGTGGAGATGGAGGCAGGGAGTCCCTCGCATTCCTTGGCACAAATGGCCCATAGCATGCTCGGTTGCTTGCGTAGCGACAGCCGAATAATAACCATCAGACAGAGGGATGACTTTTGGCTGTCCACCTTGTTGGACCCTCGCTACCGTTCAAAAATGGTGGCCTTTTTCACACCTGCTGAGAGGGAGGCCAAAATAACGTACTATAAAAAACACCTATGTAGTCAGCTGGTCTCTGCCTGTCTGCGCCAACGTCCATCCTCAGACACTGTGGGCCCTGTGCGCTCGTGTTCCGCTGCCATGGCAGCAGGGGAGGGGTGGGGTGGTAGGAGCAGTGGCAGCTCCACCAGCAGCGGCTGCCTCAGTCTGCAGTCGATGATGAGTAGCTTTCTTCACCAGCGCAGTGAGGAAACTACTAACCAGCCGCAGCAGCAGCAGCAGCATCAGGTGGACCTGGAGCAGGACCTCAAACAACAGGCTTAGGCCTACTTGGACAGCACCCTGCCAACCGAGGTAGACAATCCCCTTGACTACTGGGCAACGAAACTTGACCTTTGGCCCCAACTAGCTGAATTTGCCCTTGAAAGGCTGTCATGCCCGGCCAGTAGCGTGGCATCGGAGCGCGTGTTTAGTGCGGCAGGAGGTATTGCAACTCCGCGGAGGACACGACTGTCCACCCAAAGTGTGGAGAGACTCACGTTTGTGAAAATGAATCAGGCGTGGATTAGTCTGGATTTCAAACCACCAGTTCCTGACACAACTGACTAAATCCGCCATGAATCATGCCCCAAACATGTGCCACTTTCAGGTCTCCTCACACTGCTGGTGTGTTCCATTTTTTGTCATAGGGTGCTGGCAGATTACGGGCCTCCCATAGCTGCTGCCAGGCCCCTAATCTGCCATGGGCCCCTATACCGCCTCCTCATGCTGCTGCCAAGTCCAGAGTCTCTCATGGGTCCCTGTACGGCCTCCCATTGCTGCTGCCTCCATCGCCACACTCTGCCATGTGCCACTTTCAGGTCTCCTCACACTGCTGGTGTGTTCCATTTTTTGTCATAGGGTGCTGGCAGATTACGGGCCTCCCATAGCTGCTGCCAGGCCCCTAATCTGCCATGGGCCCCTATACCGCCTCCTCATGCTGCTGCCAGGTCCAGAGTCTCTCATGGGTCCCTGTACGGCCTCCCATTGCTGCTGTCTCCATCGCCACACTCTGCCATGTGCCACTTTCAGGTCTCCTCACACTGCTGGTGGGTTCCATTTTTTGTCATAGGGTGCTGGCAGATTACGGGCCTCCCATAGCTGCTGCCAGGCCCGTAATCTGCCATGGGCCCCCGTACCGACTCCTCATGCTGCTGCCAGGCCCGTAATCTGTCATGGGCCACTGTTGTCGCTTGTTGGCATATTCCGCTCGTTCAGATGCTCCTTCTCCTGCTACTCCTCTTCACGGATTCCGTCAGCAGTCTTTCTTGGAATCCGTTTCCAAGAGACAACAGTTTGCGAGCACGCACCCGACGGTGCAGAAGCTGAACGTCCTCCTGTCCAAGTTGCTGCTGCCAGGCTCGTAATCTGTCATGCGCCCCTGTACCGCCTCCTCATGCTGCTGCCAGGTCCAGAGTGTGTCATGGGCCCCCGTACCGACTCCTCATGCTGCTGCCAGGCCCGTAATCTGTCATGGGCCCCTGTACCGCCTCCCCATGCTGCTGCCAGGTCCAGAGTGTGTCATGGGTCCCTGTACGGCCTCCCATTGCTGCTGCCAGGCCCGTAATCTGCCATGGGCCCCTGTACCGACTCCTCATGCTGCTGCCAGGCCCGTAATCTGTCATGGGCCCCTGTACCGCCTCCTCATGCTGCTGCCAGGTCCAGAGTGTGTCATGGGTCCCTGTACGGCCTCCCATTGCTGCTGTCTCTATCGCCACACTCTGCCATGTGCCACTTTCAGGTCTCCTCACACTGCTGGTGGTTTCCATTTTTGTCATAGGGTGCTGTATGGCCTCCCATTGCTGCTGCCTCCACCGCCACACTGTGGCTCCACACTCTGGTTTTGGCCCCGTGACTGCCCAAATGAGTGAAGTGTGCGGTGATTCTAAGATCGACGGCACTCATCTGCATGTCATACTGACTGACAGTATTATTTCTCTTCCCCAGCAGACTCCAAGGGCATTTAAATTAAAGGTACAGTGTTCTGCACTAATATTAAGTCTCTCTGAAGCCTAGAAACACCCTTTTTTAAGTTAAATTCACAGCGAATTTATTCGACTCGAATCGAATATTGTCCACGAATTCGCCGAATCAGTCGAATCGAATTTTTCATTTCTTCGCTCATCTCTAGTTATGTGCGTTGGAGTAAATAAGACCTACAGTTGCAAGAAAAAGTATGTGAACCCCTTGGGATTACATGGAGTTTTGCATGAATTGGGCATAAAATGCACTCTGAACGTCATCTAAGTCACAACAATAGAAGAACACAGTCTGCTGAACATAATACTACACAAACATTACATGTTGCCATGGTTTAATTGCACATAACATGTAAACATTCACAGTGCAGGGAGGAAAAAGTATGTGAGGCCCTAGCTTAATGACTTCTCCCAGAGTTATTTGGAGCCAGGAGTGAGCCAACCTTGACTCCAATCAGTGTGATGATATTGGATGTGTTGCTGACAGCTGTCCTGCCCTTAAAAAACACACACCTGTTTTGGGTTTACTGGTTTCAAGAAGCACTGTCTGATGTGAACCATGCCTCGCAGAAAAGAGCTCTCAGAAGACCTACGATCAAGAATTGTTGACTTGCATGAAGCTGGAAAGGGTTACAAAAGTATCTCCAAAAGCCTTGATGTTCATGTGTCCACGGTAAGACAGACTGTCTACAAATGGAGAAAGTTTAGCACTGTTGCTACTCTCCCTAGGCGTGGTCGTGCTGTAAAAATGACTGCAAGAGCACAGCGCAGAATGCTGCATGAGGTAAAGAAGAATCCCAGAGTGTCAGCTAAAGACCTACAGAAATCTCTGGCACATGCTAACATTTTTGTTGACACATCTACAATAAGGAAAACATTAAACAAGAATGGAGTACATGGGAGGACACCACGGAGGAAGCCATTGCTGTCCAAAAAGAAGATTGCAGCACGTTTGAAGTTTGCAAAAAAGCACCTGGATGTTCCATGGCACTACTGGCAAAATATACTGTGGACAGATGAAACCAAGATTGAGTTGTTTGGGAAGAACACACAACACTATGTGTGGAGAAAAAAAGGCACAGCACACCAACATCAAAACCTCATCCCCACTGTAAAACATGGCGGAGGGAGCATCATGGTTTGGGGCTGCTTTGCTGCCTCAGGGCCTGGACGGATTGTTGTCATTGATGGGAAAATGAATTCCAGAGTTTATCAAGACATTTTGCAGGAAAACGTATGACCATCTGTCCGGCAACTGAAGCTCCGCAGAGGATGGGTGATGCAACAGGACAATGACCCAAAGCATACAAGTAATTCAACAAAACAATGGCTGCAACAGCACAGAATATGCCTTCTGGAGTGTCCCAGTAAGAGTCCTGACCTCAAACCGATTGAAATGCTGTGGCATGATCTTAAGAGAGCGATTCACACCAGACATCCCAAGAATATTGCTACACTGAAACAGTTTTGTGAAGAGGAGTGGTCCAAAATGACTCCAGATCGTTGTGCAGGTCTGATCTGCAACTACAGGAAACGTTTGGTTGAGGTTATTGCTGCCAAAGGAGGGTCAACCAGTTATTAAGTCCAAAGGTTCACATACTTTTCCTCCCTGCACTGTGAATGTTTACATGTTATGTGCAATTAAACTATGGCAACATCTAATGTTTGTGTACTATTATGTTCAGCAGACTGTGTTCTTCTATTGTTGTGACTTAGATGACGTTCAGAGCACATTTTATGCCCAATTCATGCAAAACTCCACGTAATCCCAAGGGGTTCACATACTTTTTCTTGCAACTGTACTCCAATGGTACTCTGGGAACCGGAACTCTGCAAACAGGTGAAGTCGTCAGGTGGGGTTGAGTCACAAGATGTCATCAGACCTGAGAACGAGTATGTACTCGAAACGCGTCAGAGAGACGCCCCTGTACAAGGATTATTGACCCATATGCTACCTCATTACCTCTGGATGTAAGTGCCAGTTCTTTTTTCCATTTTTTTACCTGCTTACAATTGTAACTCCTTCTGTTATAATAAATACTACACTATTGGAGTTTTCTTTCTCTCCGTGCTCATTTTTTGAAAATCGTGAGCCCCCCTCCCTTAAGGTGCTCCATGGTAGGAGACTTACACTAAAGTACATGATCCCCCTGGTGGCTGAAATCCATACTGCATGATGTATCCAATGTGATGATCACACATTATACTGGAATGAGGAAATCTGTGCTGGTCTGATGACATCTGGTGACTCAACCCCACTTCACCTGTTTGCAGAGTTCCGGTTCCCAGAGTACCATTGGCGTAGGTCTTATTTACTCCAACGCACATAACCATGTGCTATCTGGTTAGTACATTGTATACTCACTTCTCACGAACCACAGAAGTCACAATAATCTAACAACCATCTAAGGAACCACGATTGCCACGTTGCACTCTTTAAGACTTTTACTCATCCTTTTATCTATGTAATTTTTATTTGCAATATCAAGCGCTGCATTTTTATTGATTATTGTACATTACATTAGAGGATTCAGGTATTTCCTTCCTTTCTGCTGGCGGCTGATTTTATATATTTACTCTATGTTACCCAGTGCTCGTATACCCATTGTTTCTACTGCCCTACAACTGCTGATCTCTGCCCTTTGCTCTGACAATTCCTGTTCTCTGCCCTTCTGATCCCCAGTACACTCCGCTATTGATTCCTGTTTTTGCATGCTGCCCTCCTATCCTCTGCCCTCCTGACATTTTGTTCCTGCACCCCCATATAAGACCAGCTAGATCCGGCCCTGTTCAATAAGGTTTGTGGGGGGTGTGGTTGAGTTACTTCATCTATTCTCTGAGTAAAAAATACCTGGGTATTATGTTGTGTTTGTGTGCACTAAAATTCAAAAGTGTATTTTTTCCTGAAAATTTATATTTGATAAACAGCTGTGCAAAAAAAGAATGTGCAAAAATTACCATTTTATTCTCCAGGACCTCTGCGCTCAGAAATTAATTAATGCTTCTTAGTAATTTTCTATCAAAAATGATGATTTTAACATGTATGTAAGAAATGTAAAAATTGCCCAGGATGAGAAGTGATTAAGAGCAGAAGCAAGACTTTTAGGAAAGTGTCTAGCATGATGGAAAAACTGTGTCAAAGATAGTTTCAATAACTATAGGCTCTTTTCTTAGAAAATATTAAATTTAATGACTAATGTGTTATCTGTTTTTAGGTAAACTGTAATAACTACCTTTCATTGTGGATTTTCAGAAGGCAAACTGGAATTCGTTCCTCTTGTGACTAGTATTTTCATAATGTACTGTATGTCAGTGATCTTTTATTCTGCTTACAACAGTGTGGCTGTAATGTCAAAGAGTATAATATAGTGTTCTTTAATTAATTTTTTTTTTGTTTTGATCTCAATAAGAAAATGAACAGCCTGTTCTGAGTTTGAGAACTCAGAGTGATTTTTATTTTCATTGTTAATGAGTGTAGGTTAATCAATTTATTGTCTTTACATGCATATTGATTTTTTTTCATAGCCACCCTGTCTTCTGCCAGCATGCACAAGTTGTGTGTCTGAAAATGCGACTTAGCTTATACAGTATGCACCATTAATAGGCTTTTAATCTATACACTATGTTGTGCTAATAAGATAGTAAAATTACTGAAATAAAGTAACTAGCAGTGGTGACAACTAGGGATGAGGCACAGGGAGAACATGCAAACTCCAGGCAGGAGGTGCCATGGCTGGGATTTGAACCAATGACCCTAGTACTGCCAGGCGGAAGTGCTAACCATTTAGAATGTATCTTCATGTGGAATCACACAATTCCTGAGCCAAATTTCTTTGCCAAACACCACCTAGATATCCTCTGCAATAGTGGGTGTCTGCTCACCTGGAGATCATCAAGCACAAAGGACACACAAAGAGTTAATATTCTCTACTGCTTCCTTCTTTGGATTATAGGCTCATTTGTTCCAGGAAGTTATACAGCTCTGGGAACCTTAAGGGTTAACCATTCTCCTTCCACTTCACCACCAATGAGAAAAGATTTATAGTGCTCCCTGTAATGACTGTTTACTTACGATAAAAACAATTGCACTTACATGGTACAGCAGAGCAGATCGCAGAAATGCACACAATGAATTACATACTGTATGCATGAAGGCAGTGCATACGGTCCATTATCCTGCAGGCAGCTGACCAGGACAACAAACCTCCATCAAGCAGGATGACGTCTCCTCCTCCACAGAGTAAGAAAAACAGTCCTCCAAAGAGTCCTCCAAAAAACAGTACAAAATAAATTCTCCTGTTCCTAAGGATCACAGCAATTCCGCTTATGTTATTTGTCATTGGCACCAGTAGTAGGGCCCAGAAACTACACTGCGCATTTTGCTTTTTTAATCCTCTAGTCCATCCATCTAAAATACACTGATACTGAAACTGACTCTAATACTAATATAAAAAAGGCAATATGCAATAGACAAAATATGCTGACCTTGGCCTTTGACTCTGACTTTGACCCTAAAACTAACCCTGATACTGACCTAGATCAAGCCTTCATCTAGATATGTATTTCTTTCTTTCTTTTTTTTCACACACTTTTGTTTTGGTTACTCCTTTCTCTCCTGCAAGCTCTCTTTTCAATCAGAAGAGAAAGAAAACAAATGGGCAGGCTGCACAGTGACTTACCAATCAAAGGCTATCACAATGATCAGGTATCTTGGATTAGGAGTCCTGGATCCCAGTCATTAGTATGACTCATGGTGAGAGCATGGTCTCTGTGCTGTGAGCTCACTGTGGAGGAGCACACTCCCAGCACAAACACAAAAACTTATATACTGTATATACTGTGCCCAGGTTTAAAGTCCATCTCCTGGATGCAGTTCAGATGTGTTACTGAGTTGAGATGGGATTCAGGCCATTTTTGCAATTTTTCCATTGCTCCCCCCCAAACCATACATTTTCTTAAAGCATAGGACAAGTAGAATAAAAGGAAGGTGCTACTGATTTTTTTTAGGCCCTGTGATATCTGTGTAAATGTTTATCAAATAAATATTTTCGCTAAAAATAAACTAAAATCCTTATTAGTGGATACATAAATGGCAACATTTATAAATTTCCTGCTAAATTCCAATTACGTATAAAAGAATGAAAGAGTTGTGCAAATGTTAATCAAATTGCTATTTTAACCAAAAATACACTGAAATCATTACTAGTGGACACATACATCACAAGATTTACAAACTTCCTGTAAATTTCTACTAAATATCAAAGCTAAAACTATATTGGGTTAGTAAATAATAAATATTTGTAAATTTTAAATTGTGCCTTTTGTGAAATGGTGAAAACTGAAAGTGTGCAAAACTGTAAGTAAAAACAATTTACTCTAAAAATCTGGAGATTACTATTTTTCACTTACGGCTTTCAGAATTTGTAAATGAGCCCCCTAAACCATACATTTTCTGAAAGCACATGGCCTGTAGAATTAAAAAAAGGTGCTACTGATTTTTAGGCCTTGCAATAGTTGCGCAAATGTCTTAAAATCGCTATGCTCAATAGAAATACACTAAAATCATTAATAGTGCACACAAACACAACATGACTTGCAAAATTCCTGCTAAGCTGCTAAAAGGCCTCGTTCACATGGGGTGTACTAAATTGTATGCCCTGTAGGGCTGTGGTTTCCTGCACGGAGATGCAGAGGTGTTCCATGCATCCCTGTACAGGCTGTCCCATTCATGTCTACTGGGATACAACGGCTGTACAGCCACAGCTGCTCCCAATCTGACATCTTTGTGGGTGCGGGTGCATGACCCTGAATGCAGACAGAGTGAGCTCAGGGACATGCACCCAGACCCACATGGAAGCCAAATTAGGGGCAACGGCTGTGTTTGTGCAGCTGCTACATCCCAAATGACATCAGTGGGACTGCCTGCATAGGGATGCATGGAACACTTGTGCATCCCTGTGTGAGTAAACATGGCCTTTGGCGCATATGCTGGAGTATGCCCTGTCTAAGGAAGGCCTTACTATGTTTTTTTATTACATTTTTAGATTTTATTTTATTATTTTTACAATTTTATAAATATTTGTACATTATTATTATTTTTTTGCAGGGTAGGGGGTCAGTGGATGAGATATCAAAGTTTTAAACAGACTGCTAATGTCTCCTTTTTGAGACAGCAAATGGGACTGAAGATAGTCCCTTTCTCTGCAGCCTGAGCTGCACTGTACATGAATTATGAGTCTATATAGACGAGACTCCTATTCATTCACAAAACTGCAGTATAGTAAACACTGTTTACTATGTTTCAATGATGAATGGGCATAAGATCATCAGTACTGATTGCTTATGATGTCAATTCAAGGAAAGGAAGGGGGCTGGTAAACACATGTTTACCAACGCCCCCCCCCCCTCCCCCACCCCCACACTCTCCATTCTGATGACAACTTCCCTATGTGCCTCAGCAATGGCTGCACCCAGTAGAAGGGGGAGGAGGGAGAGCCAGCCAGCAATACAATGAGGGAGAGATCGGGGGATCAGTGAGGAGGGGGGCTATTGCTGGGGCCCAAGTGAACAGTTGCAAAGCCTCTGTGGCTGCCCTGAAGCACCAGGAGCTGGTGGCTGCTGAGTAGCAACAGAGAATCAAAGTTGCAGGTTGCTGGGGGGAATTGGTGTGGGTTGGCCAAATTGGTGCTGCGGGGGTGAATGTGGGAAAGGCACAGAACAGCAGTGAATAGCTCTGATAAGCAGATTGTCATCCACTGATCAGAGTTATTGGTTTGTTCAGCGGAGTCCGTTGAACAATTTTGCTATAAAAACTTTTGTTTGGCTTTTGGGTGATGCATACAACTTTTGAAAAACTTTGAAAGCTATCTATCACCAACTTTAGGGTTGGCAATAAATTAACCACATAAAAAGGCCAATGAAATAAACACAGGTGGGTCTGAAATATAAGGTTAAGAGCTTACCATTCCAATCCCTATGTCTGAATATATTTTGAAATTGAAAAGATCTTTTTTTTTTCTTAGTTTTAATATAATGAATCTTTTCTACTATTCTTGTTGTAATCTTAAGTCTGTAGCTTGATTTTATGAGAGATCTGACAAAACAGCTGCCATCTCCTTTAATTTACACTTAGCCCTATTCTCCTTCTCCTTCAGGAGGGATCTTTTAAAAATGCTGATTTGAGTGGGCAACCTAGATCAGTTTTATTATTATCCTGGGAGAAAATAGACAACTACTGCTGGATAGCTACAGTTGTGGCCAAAATTATTCAACCCCCACTGAAATTGAGTGTTTTGGCCAGTTTGACATTGCTTTTGATCATTCAGTCATCTTGCTTACATTTACATTAAAGAGGCACTTGTAGGTCAGACAAATATAACATAACAGTTATAATGAAATAACCACAAATGTCTTTTCTGTGCTCACAGCATTATCAGTTTTATTCAACCCCCAAGTGACATTCAATCTTAGTACTTAGTACAGCATCCTTTTACAGTTATAACAGCTTTTAAACGTGAAGCATAGCTTGACACAAGTGTCTTGCAGCGATCTACGGGTATCTTCGCCCATTCTTCATGGGCAAAGGCCTCCAGTTCAGTCACATTCTTAGGCTTGCGCACTGCAACTGCTTTCTTTAAGTCCCACCAGAGGTTCTCAATCGGATTTAAGTCTGGTGACTGCGATGGCCACTCCAAAATGTTCCAGCCTTTCCTCTGCAACCATGCTCTAGTGGACTTGGAGGTATGCTTGGGATCATTGTCCTGTTGAAAGGTCCAACGTCTCCCAAGCCTCAGGTGTGTGACGGACTGCATCACGTTTCCATCCAATATCTCCTGGTACTGAAGAGAATTCATGGTACCTTGCACACGCTGAAGCTTCCCTGTACCTGCAGAAGCAAAACAGCCCCAAAGCATGATTGACCCTCCACCATGCTTCACAGTAGGCAAGGTGTTCTTTTCATCATAGGCCTTGTTCTTCCTCCTCCAAACATAGCGTTGATCCATGGGCCCAAACAGTTCTAATTTTGTTTCATCAGTCCACAGAACACTATCCCACAACTTTTGTGGTTTGTCCACATGGCTTTTGGCATACTGCAGTCGACTCTTCTTATTCTTTGGAGACAGCAAGGGGGTACGCCTGGGAGTTCTGGCACGGAGGCCTTCATTACGCAGTGTGCGTCTTATTGTCTGGGCTGAAACTTCTGTACCCACATCTGACAAATCTTTTCTCAGTTCCTCAGCAGTCACACGGGGACTTCTCTCCACTCTACGCTTCAGGTAGCGCACAGCAGTCGAAGTCAGCATCTTCTTTCTGCCACGACCAGGTAGCGTTTCAACAGTGCCCTTTGCCTTGAATTTGCGAATGATGCTTCCTAAGGTGTCTCTTGGTATGTTTAACATCTTTGCAATCTTCTTATAGCCATTGCCCTTCCTGTGAAGAGAAATCACCTCTTCTCTTGTCTTCCTGGACCATTCTCTTGCCTTCACCATGTTTGTAACCACACCAGTAAATGTCTAGAAGGAGCTGAGTATCACAGTCATTTTAAAGCTGCCTAATTGGTGCTTATTATGCTTGATTGCTGCTCGGTGACATCCACAGGTGTTTTCAATACCTGATGGAAAGCACCTGTATGAACCTCTGTTCTTCAGAGTGGTAGTCTTTAAGGGGTTGAATAATTGTGGCAATGAAGAAACCACATAAGAACCATTTACTACTGTATTACATAAACAATTGATGTCATTTTAGTTGCATTTGGGTAGTTACAACGTCCTTGTAGGATTTGATTCTGAATACAATTCCAAATGTACACTATAGTCCCTAAACCCCTTTACAGCATTGGGGGTTGAATAATTTTGGACACAACTGTAGATCATTAGGCAGTAAACACAACCTGAATGGATTAAGTTTCAATTCTGTTTTTTGTGACCATTGTATGGCCATCCAACAGGGGGAGCGATCAAACAAGAGGTGTGGAAGGTAACCCAGATTCTCAATTTTAGGGAGTAAGGATGTACCAAGCTGATGGAAAATATGTGTGTCTGAAAAGCAAGAGCAGGTTAAAGTCTTGGGGTATTTATGCCATCAGGAACCCACTGTAGAGGAATCCTCTAACAACCTAAGGTATCTAGGGAGAAAGGCAATAGCCTGCCCCCATGTCTCCGGAGTAAACCTGTCCATCTGAGTAAGAAGGACCCTTTTAAAGTCCCCCTGCCGAATAGACAGTGTAAATGGATATTGTGCCATCAAATTCTGACCCTCCTGCAGGATTGTAAAATTAATTAGAGGGAGAAACATAAACTGCCAGCAACAGTGTAGATTGGTTATACAGTCTAGCATTCATAAAAATGAAATGCTCCTCATCATCCATTTTGAAACCCTCCAATTTAAAATTAACACATTTTGGCACTAATATCAAGACTCCCCTAAATTTTTAGGTAAATGCAGAGTGGTAGGCCCATTAACACCCCATAGGGTTTTAAAGATAGTTAACACGTGCCTATCTAAATGTGTCTCAAGCAAAACTATAACACCTTCTCAAATTTTCTTAAGACAGGGCAATACTGTAGGGAACTTAATATATCATGCAGGCCCTGTATATTCTATGTTATAAGCTTTAGTGGCACTATATATCAAATTGTGTGTCGACAGAATGATCCAGGGAGTGGATGCAATCAAAAGCAGTTAACAGCTACATCTGTGAAGACATTTGAGGCGGAACACATAACCTAGCTTTGCATTTAGAGCACCATACAGTGCTGAGGGGGCTTAATGGGCCAAGTATGGACTGAAAGTGATGCATAGCAAATATAATAAGGTTCGATTTGGATGAGATCTCCCTGAGTAGCACACAAGGCATAGTTCTGCAAATGGGAGAAACATAAAATATCATGAAATGTAACAATCATGGTTCAGTCTAGTGCACTTCAACTAAATTTAAGCTGTGAGCATATGTAATTAAACAATATCCTGATGTGTGTGCTAAGCACACCAAAGGCATTTCACCCTGAAGAACTACATGGCAACTGCAGATTCCCCAACAACTGTTACTGCTTAATTTGTCAACACATTAGCCACTTTTGTAATCGTTATTCCTTTTATTTGAGGTAATTTCCCCCTTTTGTAACTTGGGGTAATTACAACACATCAGGCAATTGCTACTGACATTCTGTTCTGGGATTGTCTTTTTCACAGCACCTCACTGAGGCAGATTTAATAAAATTCGAGCACTCAACATCTTGTGCAGCTGTGCATAGTAGCCAATCATCTTCCAACTTCAGCTTGTTCGACGAAGACTTAACCTAGAACCTAGAAGCTGGATTGGTTTCTATGCAGAACTGCACCAGATTTTGCATGCTCCAAATTCAGTAAATCCCCCGCTCTGCATTCCCAAAACACTACACACCTTCACCCCAGGTTTAATGCAAACCCCCACATATCCCATATTCCCAAAAACTGTCTTTTATTAAGCTGGCCATACATACAAATTTCTTATTGAATTTCCTTTAGATTTATCTTCAAATATGTAGCGCAATGATCTTTCTGATTGTATACAAGTTGAAAGTATTTAGGCTTGACCTCTTATTATATGGTTTTGGTAAATCTAAAGGAAAATTGTACATGAAAATTGTATAATGTATGGCCAACCTTAGTTAACTGTATATGAATTAAATGTATTGATTTTATCAGTAACATCTGCAGTTGGTGTTTGTTAGTCCTTTTTGATTCAGGTCTGATTCTTTTTATTAATAATTAGCTTTTCAGTCACAAATCCCTCCCACTGGATAAAGCCCCCCTTTGACATGTCATGTGCAGAAGAACGGGATGGTACCTCAGTACCTCAAGTGCATATCAAGTCACCTTCAGCCAGTGGTTCTTAGGTATGACTAATTATAAGCATTTTGGTTGCAGCCCTGCTATCAGTGCCTGTGTCTGCTTGCCCAGAGCAAAAAAAAACTATAAAATAATAAAAATCATAACAAATAGTAAATCTGTAAATAATGTTTAAAATAAATTAAAATTCATAAAATAAAATGTGATGGTAGGTAGAAAAATGTTGTGGAACTCCCTAGGCTATGAAATGGAAGAATAGAACTGTTCTTTCCAGTTATTCACCATGTATCATGTAGCAGGCACTTTTTTCCCCCTATAACCTCAGTTCCCTAAATTTCTCTTAATCACATAATAGAATGATGTCTTGAGTAGAAGAGATGAAGTAGGAAGGGGGGCGGCAGAGGGAGGAGAATATGGAGACAGAATAACGGGAAGAGTAGGAAGAGGTTAAGGAAAAAGAGGAAATTTAGGAAGGAGGATGTGGAAGAGAGGGAGGCATAAGAGGTCACAATACCAATGGCTTGGCACCTAGTACCTACATGTCTCCTTTTAGGCTTGACTGTAATTTTTTTTGTTCCATTAGGAAAAGGTGGGCAGCCTATGGATAGGATTCTACACTTAAAAGGCATGGTTCACTTTCACTTGTTTTTTTGTTGTTTTAACTACGGTAGGTATCAGTGTAGTTATGTTCCCGATACGGTTTGTTTGCCTTTCCTTGTAATGATGACTCACATGTTGTGGCTCCAGCTTAAGTTACCTTCTCATCCCTGAACCCTATATATTCAGTAATCAGGTGATTCAGGGGTTGCGTGTAAGTTTTGCCTACTACTCCTTTCAGGTTTCAGGGGATTGTAAATATGTTGGCAAGCAAGAATCATCCTTGCCACCATTCAGTAGTTTCTGATGCAGTATTTTCTCAGAATTCTCACTTTGCACTCCCTCTGAGATAGTGGCAGGAAATCAGCCATTTTACCCTTGTATAAGGGATATAATAGGGTGGCTACTCAAAAATGGTCCTTTTTTTGATGACTAGAATCCTGCAGGCCTAGCCCAGGCATTTGAGCATAAAAGACCCAATTTGCCACAAATTACCTGCAGCAGTGGATCCTGAATACTCGATACTGCTGAAAACAACACAGTCCTCAAAAATCTTACTCCTTCATACAAGAATGCATACAATATACCCTTTCCAGCAAGCTTTGCAATAGAAAAATAGGGATTTTGAGTTTATTTGCACCTTCGTACATCTTCCAGGGTTTGGGAAGAATGAAATGCCCCCATTAAAGTCTACCTCATTTCCTAATCGTCCTTACCACCTGTATTCCAACCCTCCTAATTGTATTTTTTCTCTGCCCTCTGCTGCTACTGCCTGACATGGATAGAGGCAGTAGGGAAATGATTCTGCTGTCTCTGAGAGGGCAGCCAGTACTTCTCAACTGCTGCTTTGCCTCAAGTGCTTGGTATATGATGCCACACAGTGTGTGCTCCAGGAGGAACACAAGAGGGATCATGCCTCTAATCCCGGCTTCATTTTTTCTCATCAAAATAATACATTAAAGCTGAACTTCAGGAATGTGACAAACACGGCTCCTGCAGTTGGGCCCCCAAACTGAAAGATTTAAATGCTTGTTTAGTCTAGGGATACACAGATAACGAGAAATACTAACCTTACACCTGGCTCCAGTAGGCTCCCTTAATTTGTGTGACTCCTGTATCCTCCTCTCTAAAGTTATTCAGGGTGCCGTTGCATGCTTAGCCCTACCATGTACAATACAGGGTTAATAGTCCATGAAAATGCTGAGGCCTCACTCACAAGTTGAAGCTTCAAGGACAGGAGGAAAGCACCAGGGCCAGCCAGAGCAAAGTTTAGGGTCTGCAATGGCATTTAAACCTTGCACGGTGAAGGGGGGGGGGGGGGGCTCTCAATGCAAATGATAGTTTTTGTCACAGTTCTGGAGTTCAGCTTTAAAATTTCATTTTCATCTTTGAACTCTACAGAAGGGGTTTTCAGAAAAACTACAGTAGTGTGGTCACCAAATAGTGGTCTTTTTTTCCTTGATGACCAGAATCCTGTCCTAACCCAGGCATTTGAGTATAAGAGACCCAATTTGCACAAATTGCCAGCAGCAGAGGATCCTAAATCATGTTGTCATGTGTTTGACCTCAGGAAAATGAACCCCCCTTCATGACCAGGCCATTTTTTGCTTTTTAGCACTATGTTACTTTAACTAACAATTGTGCTGTCGCAACACTGTACACAAATTAAATCTAAATAATTTTTTCACACAAACAGAGCTTTCAGTTGGTGGTATTTGATCACCACTGTTTTTTTATTTTTTGCTCTATGAATAAAAAAAGACCAAAAATTACTAAAAACAATATTTATTACTTTCTGCTATAAAACATATCCAGTAAAAATGTAAAAAATCTAATTTCTTCATAAATTTAGGCCAATATGTATACTGCTACATATTTTTGTTAAAAAAATCCCAATAAGCATATATTGATTGGTTTGCAAGTTATACCGTCTACAAACTATGGTATATATACATAAATACATCTTTATTTAATACTGGTAATGGCGGCGATCAGTGACTTATAGCGAGACTATGATAGTATGGCAGGCAATTTGACACAAAATGACACTTTTGATACTTAGTGGGAACCAGTGACACTAATAAAGTGATCAGTGCTAAAAATATACACTGTCATTGTACTAATGACACTGGCTGGGAAGGGGTTAAACTTCTAGGGTGACTAAAGGGTTAAATGTGTGCCTAACCAGTGTTTATGTGAACATTGTGAGGTATTTTCACTAAGGGATGTGACAGTTTTTATCCCCTGCTTTACAGGGAAATAAAAACCATCACATCCTTGCTGACAGAATAGAGCTCTCCATTTTTTACATTGACAGAGCTCTGCCCTATCTTCCTTCTCCTCGATTAGCAGGTGCAAGTGGTCAATCATTGGCCAGCACCTGCTGATCGGCTTGTCTAATCAGAGCACAGCGCGCGCACTGGTGGCACACATGCCATCCCCAGAAGTAGAGATCCGGTCCGCCACCATACACCTACGGGAGGCGGTCAGCAAGCAGTTAAAGTAAAGGTTCACTCAAGTTGAATATTAAGCTGGTTGTGAACCTTTACATATACCCAGTGAAGTGTGTGGCCTCGGGTGATACACAGGGATGAAACAAATCCTCCTATATATGTTGTACCTGTGTATCTCTAGTCTTCTCTTCTCTACACCCCTTCAGAGTGCTGGATTTATAAAGCTTGTCTGAAAGTTTAAAAAACAGGGGGTGGAGAGCTGAAGTTACACTCTGCAGTGCTTAGTAAGTAGAGCTCTGAGAACTGATTGGAGAGAAGGAACACACACCCCTTCACATAGGAACAGAGCTGAGGCTGCCAATCTGCTGCACGCCCCTTCCTTGTCACTAATTTTCTCTTGGTGTCAAGAAAACTTGTCAGAAGTGATTCAGGCTGATAGCAAAGGCATGAGGCTGCAGATAGAAATGTCACATAGGGGTTGATTTACTAAGACTGGAGAGTGAAAAATATGGGGCAGCTGTCCATATGTAGTCAATCAGCTTCTAACATCAGCTTGTTCAATTAACCACTTGACCTCCAGAGGATTTACCTCCCTTAATGACCAGGCCTCTTTTTGCTACTCGGCGCTGCACTAATTCAACTGATAATTGCACGGTCATGCAATACTGCACCCAAACAAAATTTACGTCCTTTTTTTCACACAAATAGAGCTTTCTTTCGGTGGTATTTGATCACCTGTGCGCTTTTTATTTTTCACGCTATAAACAAAGAAAGGCCCAAATTTTTGAAGGAAAACTATATTTTTTACTAACTAACTTTACTAACTCAAAGTTAGCTATAAATTTAGGCCAAATAGTATTCTGCTATGAGTTTTTGGTAAAAAAAAATCCCAATAAGTGTATATTGATTGCTTTGTATGAAAGTTATAGCGTCTACAAACTATGGTATAGATACTGCAATTTACGCCATTTTTTTGCTATTCAGCGCTGCACTAGTTTAACGGACAATTGCGCGGTCATGCAATACGGTACATAAATGAAATTTACTATTTTTTTTCCCACAAATTGAGCTTTCTTTTGGTGGTATTTGATTGCCTGTGCGGTTTTTATTTTTTGCGCTATAAAAAAAAAGGTTGACAATTTTGAGGGAAAAAAAACAATATTTTGGACTTTTTGATAAAAAACATGTCCAGTAAAAAAAATTTCAAAATCAAATTTAGTCATAAATTTCTGCCAAAATGCATTCTGCGACATGTCTTTGCTAAAAAAAAAACCCCCAATACGTGTAAATTAATTGGTTTACGTGAAAGTTATAGCGTTTACAAATGGCGGGAAAGATACTGGGATTTTTAGGGTTTTTTTTAGATACTAATAATGGCGGCGATCAGCGACTTATGGCGTCGATCAGTGACTTATGGCGGCGATCAGCGACTTATGGCGGAACTGCGGCGGACATTCTGACATTGGGGGGTACTTACTTGGGGTCACTGACATCCCCAGTGACACCAATACAGTGATCAGTGCAAAAAAAACCACTGACACTGTACTAATGGCACTGGGGAGGAAGGGGTTAAGTTTATTATTCAGGGAAAGGGTTAACTGTATGAGGGGAGTGTTTTACTAGGGGGCGGGGGTGTGTACTGCAGGGAACACCGCTGATCGAGAGAGAGAAACTCTTCTGTCCCAAACAGCGTGTCCTGGAGCTGTCAGGGAACTGACAGAAAGCACAGCTACTGCAGCTGTGCTCTCTGTCAGCAATTGCTGCCGATCGCCGGGACATAGCCGGTAATGACCGGCTGTGACCCGGCGACTGACATCCGCGGCTGTAATCGGCGGGACAGGTAGGGCGCGCCCCCTACCTGTTTTAAAAACACACGTTTTATAAAGTGGTTTTGCCCACCCGTGCCGCCCTGCCGCCGTATTTCTACAGTAGCTGGGCGGCATGTGGTTAAGCTTTGACAATAAAAACTGAAAGCTGATTGGTTTCTATGCAGAGCTGCACCAGATTTTGGCTTGCTTATTAGGGCGCTGCTGTAGAGCACTAGTTAACCCCACTGCCTTTTGTTGACATAAGAGACCCTGGTACAAACATTCTTCCAGCTACTGTCTAAATTTAAATCTGCACTGAAACTTTGAATACAAAGCAAGAAGAAAGTAAGCCATGCAGCAAACTGGTAAAGATGTACACTACTAATGAGCCGCACGAATGTTGACTGCAGGTGATTCAAGGTAATTCAGTTTCAGGTAAACTGAGTAAGCCTTTTGACTTTATAAAAACAGTGGTGTTTGCTGGACAGCATTGCTAGCTCACTGATTACTTTCACTTGTCTCCAGAAATTGCTTTTCAATGTTGCTACAGAAAATGCCCATAACAGAGTTTTTTGCCCTAACGTCCAAACTTCAATCAACACACTTCTAGCTTTGATTAAAAATTGGAACGAAAAACACTGAATAATGTTCCATAAAATGAATTGAAACTGTTTGAAAATATTGTAATACATAAGCTCTGCATATCCATGTGGACATTAGGCTTTTTATGTCTATGTCCTGCAGTGATTACACAATTCTTGGCTAACGGCTTGTTTATACCTCAGCTAGGCAGCTTTGTGCCAAGGAATTGTCATCTTTGTGTGGTGCACTGCCCGCACTATGCATTAGAGAGACCTTTTCTAAACAGCCATTCATTTTGAAGTTGACAAGCAGGCATTTAAAAGAAGTGCAGACAATATGCACGATTAATAACAAATATTCAGTATGAAAGGTTTGCCTCCGTCTGCTTTTTCTTTTTGTATATGCTGTTTAGAAGGAAAGATAATGCTGGGATGCTAAGATCCGAGAATGTCACAGAAAACAAAAGCAAACCTGTGACATGATGCTGATTGTGTGCTATGGACACAAATTGTCTTATACAAAGAGTTATTTTTCTCAAGTGATAATTCTTAAAGCTCCAGTCTTAAATCTCAGTTGTACAGGCTCTTCTGTACTGAAAATGCTTACTCTGATTTCACTGCACTCAGTAAGCTTCTCAGAGCATACATTAGAAGCTGCCTAAAGTCTAATTTCCTGTCTGAAGGACTTTCAGCATCATCTAACCCATGGGTGTCAAACTGGCAGCCCTCCAGCTGTTGCCAAACTACAAGTCCCATGAGGCATCGCAAGATTGACAGTTACAAGCATGACTCCCAAAGGCAGAGGCATGATGGGACCTGTAGTTTGGCAAATGCTGAAGGGTCGCCACCCCTGAAAGTCTAACCCTGTCTTCCCCACCCTGACTGTCCCTGGCTCACTCCTTTTTTTCATTGGATTTCATTTCTTTAAATTATGCAGGCACAGCATCATACATAGGCATTACCTAGGGCAGTCTGCATTGCCTGCTTAGGAATGCCCTTTATACTTCCATATAATCTTTAACCACTTAAGCTTTGGAAGATTTTACCCCCTTCATAACTGGGCCATTTTTTTACTATTCAGAACTGTGCTACTTAACTAGCAATTGTACAATCATGTAATACTGTACCCAAATTAAATGTATATAATTTTTTTTTATCGCCACTGTTTTTTTTATTTTTTATTATCTGCTACAAAACATATCCAATAAAAAAAATTTAAATTCTTCAGAAACTTAGGCCAAAATGTATTCTGCTACATGTCTTTGGGAGAAAAAAAATCCCAATAAGTGTATATTAATTGGTTTGTGTGACAGTTATATCATCTGCAAACTATGGTATATATATGGTATTTTATTTTTATATCTATATACTAGTAATGGCAGTGATCAGTGACATAGTGGGACTGTGATAGTGCGGCAGGCAATCTTACACAAATTGACACTGTGAGGGAACTGATTGACACTGACATCTCTAGTGACACTAGTACAGTGGTAATACTATACACTGTCACTGAACTAATGACACTGGCTGGGGAGGGTTAACATCTCGGGGCAATCAGAGTTAACTGTGTGCCAAACAAATATAATGTGTGCTGCTTTTATTAAGATATGTGACTGTTTTATATCCCTGCTGTGCAGGGAGAAAAAAAAAACAACCACACCTCTGCTTTGTGAACAGACCCCTGTGTTGTTAGTAAACAAAGGGATCTGTACTGTGATTTTCTAAGCTGATCAGCAGGTCCTGACCATAAATCACTAGCTGGGACCTGCTGACTGACTTGTGCTGTACCGAATCACAGCACAGGTGGGGAAGCGGGTGCAAGTGCATACATCCCCTACCTGGAAATGTTGGATTATGTACATGCACATGATCCAACACAGAGTGGCCTCCCCACTGCAGTATATATACATGGGGTAGATTAATTTAACTGCAACATTATTTTCAATGTTTTTCGATCTGTTACATCCATTATAATAACTCCTTGTGATCTTGCTGTAAAGATCTTTATTCAGTAGTTTACTGGTCTAGGGTGACTAGGCTGTGCCCTGTCTCCCAGCAGTGCTACTGCATTGTCACCTTGTCACATGGGCTTCCAATGGAAAGCTCAAGTACCAATTTTAACACACATGACACAGATCTGGTCCACTGTGCTCATCAGCAAGAAATCAGCTGTGAGAAATGCAAAGTAGACAAAGAGGCTGCAGGGGATCAGCATTACTGAGAAGCAACAAAGGATGAAAAAAAGATTGCAAGCAGCATTTTATTTAACAAATTTGGCATTTACCTATGATACACAGGGAGGAGCTTATCAAAACTGGAGCAAACAGAATCTGGAGAGGTTGCACATGGCAGTCAATCAGCATCTAGCATTAGCTTGTTCAGTTAAAGTTTAAAAAGGAAGGATAGAAACTGAGTGGTTGCCATGCACAACTGTTCCAGATTCTGTCTGCTTCAGTTTTGATAAATTCCCCTCATAGTGTTTTATCAAACTAAATGTCATTCAGTTAGAGTGTACATCAACTCGAGGCTGAGTGCAGATATGTAAAAAAATAGTTAAAGATACTTACCTTAGACATTGACTTCTAGCCTGATTCCCCCTCAGCCTCCTAAGAAAGGTGAGGATCCCAAATCTCATCAGAACTCTCTGCTGTAAGTTACATTTCCATTCTTTTATTTTTTTGGCTAATTGTTTTTGCCTTTTTATACTATAATTTGGTTTAGGCAATGACAAACTAGCAGATAGGAACCAATACATTTTTACCTGCAGGGTCCTCTTTAAGATGGCACATTAAAGAAATAGAACTTGTTAAATAAGGCCACATGTGTACTTTCCACACAGTGCAAATCAGTTCTGCTCCCTGTCCTGTTTCAAATGTGGTTTTATGTAATCAGCATACCTTCTTAAAGTCCAGTCTGTGCAAACAGTATGGAAACTTGCTGACTGAACAAAATCCATAGGCAATGTCAACTCATATTCTGTGCTTGTACACTGAAAGAATGCCAGCACACTGATGGGGTCTATCCCCTACATTTGCTTCTGAAAGAATATGCAGAGAGGACTTTTCAAAGCAATACTGCGCACCCTAAGTGTAGGTATTTATGTCTGTTCAAATGAAAACTAGATTAACATTCATTTAAAACTAGAACAATCTTTCTCAGTTGTAGCTCACACATAGAAAATAGTTGAAAAGTACAAAAATAAAAGTGTTTCCATTTTCATGTTTCAACTTGTAACAGAAAAAGCAAACACTGGTAGTATAACGGAGAGGTAAGTAATAGATTTTCCTTCCTGAAATATGTTTTACACAATAAGACAGCTTTTTGGTTGCTAAAAAAATAATAATAACATGGAAAAAACCATGGATAGAGTATACATAGCATAGTAACCCTATGAGCTATTTATTAGCGGTAACCACAGCAATACATCCAGTACATCTTAAATAATCCAATAATTACCATATGTTCTTGAATGTATGAATTGTGATTTTTAATTATTTTTCAAATATCTATATATTTATTGTGTTAAAATAATAAAAAAAATGGGACATTATATATATTTTCCCATATTGCACAGAGTTGATCATTGTTTTCTGATAATATATTTATCAACATTTTTCTTTATTTAAAATAAAATACCATGGGATATAACAATGGCAGAATAAAGACAAATTTTACTAAACTTTTAGCACTTCTTTTTTTAAGCCACCAGAGAAAAGATAATGGTGACGCATACATTTCATAATGAAATGCTTCAAAATAAGAAAGCGTAATAACAATGGCAAAAGCCACAGGAATCAGTAAAGTAAGAAAGGGTTTAGGAAGTGCTTATTTCTCATCTTGACAACTGCAATGTGGATTGTAGAGATTAGTAGGAAAGGAAAATGTCAGAGCCAAAGGCCAAACAACATGATTCAAAGCCCACAAGAACAAACGGCAACCAGGCTTAGCTGATGAACTTATACACTTTAAGTATTTGTCTTTACGCATGCGACATATTTCATCTTGTGCAATTACTTATGTCTAGATGTTTTATTTGTCACTCTTCCACGAGAACTTATTACATTTAAAATGAATCTAATCACAGTTCAGCATGTGAAATTAAGTGACGTTTTCATGGATTTCGTTTTAATCACATAATTCTGGAACATAAAGTATTGTGTTCGCTACTCTAAGAACATAGAGGTTGTGCATTGAAGACCCAGTAACCTAACGCGAGACCCTGTGGCCAATCATAGATCCTTCTTGCTGGAAGCTTTGATGGTGCTTGAAATGGAAAGCATATCATACATACAGTATGATGATATTAAGAAAACGTCACTGTAGACTTGGCAGGATTTGTCAAAAACTGTGTGTATTTTTTTATACTTGTTTTTTTTGGCAAATGAGTAGTGTCACGATCACATGATCGCCGCCAACAACATGCGACAACCGCACGACTGCGACCAACAATAATATATCACGCCCGCGGCATCAGACCCCAGACCTTCTCACCAAACTTGTGACCGAAGGACCGGCTGATCTAAAACCGCAGTGTGACGCGCGTAACAAGGCCACACCCAGCTGCACCCTGCACAGCGATTGTCCAGCTAATGGGCTACAATCGATGCCTGCAGCCTGAATGCGCTTGTTACTGGGTCGGGCTAATTACGCAACTAACCCTCTACTGCCACCAGCACTTTTGTCGGAGACTGGGAAACTCCCGTTATCAAATATACACTATAATGATTGAAAAGTCGCCTGTCCAATACGGTCACTGCAGGCCGATTGGGCAGAGGATTAAACAAACACAGTAGTGTCTCTTCAAAGGCAGGAATTCGTGAATTGCAAGTAAGCGCTTAGAAACAGTTTAACACTTTCAGAAAGAAAGATTTATTACTAAAAGAGTCAAACAGGTGCAATAAAATATTTACAAAGAAAATGTAACTATATATATATATAAAGACCAACAACACAGCAAAGAGATAATAGGAAGGAAGTTAAAGGATTAAGTTACTTGCCAATACGCCTTGGTTTGTAAGCAGATCCAAGTTGCAGAGCAGAAAGGGTCTTTGATCTCCTCTGTTACGAAGTTAAGATCAGGAGATGTGTTTAGCTAGCCCTAGGCTTGTCAGCCTGTCTTTTTAATCAAACTGCAGGGGGGGGAGGGGGCTCTGAATACTGGCCACCGCTGTTTTGGGAGGGGATAGTCGGGCAAACTCTGAATTAGAGCCAACATCTGTCATAATCCATGACATGAAACATCGGGGAAAAGCCTGACTTGAGGAATGTTCATTTCACTCTGTCATCTTTGACTGTTAGGTTTTATGAGGTTACAATCTCTTTCAATTCCTGGTAGAAGCTGCCTTATCTGTTTTATGATGGTTGAGCCTACACAAGTTTCTCGGGTCAGTGCTTCCCAGTTCTCTGAGAAACACTGGCCTTATCAGGGCTTAGGTGAGGAAAGCTTTGCAGACTGCTCTGCACCGAACTAGGGATGCCTTAACCTGCGGTTGACCCCCCTAACCAGCACACACCAGCTGATACTGTGCCTCTCAGGAAGGGAGGGGGTAGGGAATGAAGGATTGAGGAATACTCTAATAATAAAGAAAAAAAAAGGGAACTCCGCATCCAACTCTGATGAGCAAGTTTGCTACAAGTAGGGGTACTGTGTACGACATACTCATTCACATGGGGGGCTGGTATCTGGGGGGACCCAGATTTCTATAAGTCCAGCTCCGGCTCCCCCATAACCACCGGGCCAGGGTAGTGGGGAAGAGGCCTTTGTCCTCATCAACATGGGGACAAGGTGCTCTGAAGCCCCCCCCCTCCCTCACAAAGCACCCCCTCATGTTGGTTCCATGTGGCTTGATATGGTTCACTCGCATCCCCCATATCTTTACTGGCCTGCAGGGTTGAAAGCTGGGATAAGGGTCTGGTATGGATTTAGGGGGGTCATGAGGTTCCCCCACAAACCATACCAGACCCAAAGTATGGATTGTTGGAGAAGATAATTTTTTTTTTGTACTGTCAGCTCTTTGTTTACATTTTGTTATCAGTATGGAATTGATGGCTGACAGGAAAGGAACACAAGGGGGTGCCAGACTAAGTGCAGTATAAAATAGACTAAGCATAATTATTATATGAAATTAGCAACTCACCTGTATGAAAGAACAGGCAGGCATATCAAGTTATTTGCAGCACAATGTTATGGGTGTCCTGTAGTCATCTCCGGAAGACTGTAGGACACCCATAATATCATGCTGAAGATTACTTGATATAAAACAAAAAAAAAGAAAATTGCCTGTGGCGCTCACTCACAGATCAGGTGTTGTTAATGAATTCAGTGAAACAAATCACTGCTAGTGTTTGAGTAACAACGTGATCTACTCATTGACTGAACCTTGCAACAACTTAAAAGTAAACACACATGATACAATGTAACAAATACTTCATACTGTGCCATGTGAGAATGAACATAATCCCGAAGGTAAGGCTAGACATATATAAAAAATACTATGGGACTAGGCTGCCGACTCCGTTTTGGCTTGGGAAGACTGATATCTGAAATGAATAAATGGGGAAAAGGAGAGAGGCGCCCAAGGAACCAATATAGTGTAGTATGTCAATTTATTAAAAAGATGATTAAAATCATATAATATTGCACTCACAAGGGTGAAGTCTTTAAAGGCATGTCAATATGGCAGAAGTCCATACCCACAGGCCGATGGCTTGATCCACTGGGAGCTGGATGGAGAGGCTGCTACTAGAGGTGCAGAGAGAATGGGTGCCTTAGAGAGCGGGATGCAAAGCCAGAAGCATAGACAATAAGTGCAAGACCTTCAGCCGCTGTGTGCACTAGCAAATCAGTGGGTCAGCGGATTGCTGTAACCGAAACTTTGCTGGAAAGGACTGTCATGGATGGGCAGCCTGGTAAGACCACCATGGGAGTGAGTGTGTGTGTGACTCTAGAGCACACATGGAGTTTTATATGGACTTCATGGCTTAGTAGCTCATGGACTTTTTATGCATTGCTTTTACTTATGGACTTTGTTCCCAAGAACCAATTGGTTATTGCCTAAACTCTCCACTCCTGTCCATTATCTTTTCTGTTCTGCAGTCGTTGGCTGATAGCAGGTGAGTCATGGATGTTAGGACTCTGGCAGGTGCAGGATCCTTAACAACCTGCAGCCTTGAGCTGAACTGTCACATTTAGCAGTAGTAGGAAAACTACTGCTGAATGTTTCAGTTCCCGCTGCAGCCAGTAACAGCTAAACAAAACATGCAAAAACACATGTTAAACACCAGAAAATTAAAAAAAAAATAACTCATGCGGTATTAAAATGTGGGTTTTTTTTGTGAGTTACATTTTCCTGAGTTAAATACTGAGTGAGTTATAGTAACACAAATACTCGTGGTGAATTGAGTTAATTGTCTTAAACCAGTTTTTGCCAATCTCTTTCCAGTTTTGATTGTTTTCCCTACCTATAGCAACACAGAGATCATCAGAGACATCTTAGATTTACATATTTCACCCACAGCACCCCATGAAAGTCAAATTTGGTATTGAAGAACAGACATAATAGGGCTAATTCCTAAAGGCAAATAAACTATTCACTCTGCAAAGATTTTTTTCTAGAGCTTAGTGAATGAGATGAAGTGCTGCCGATTCCATCATCCAATCACATGCAAGCAAAAGTGTTTATTTTTTTATTTTATTTTCCTTGCAGGTAAGTGGGTTTTCTTTGCAAAGTGAAATGTTACCACATTCATTAAGCAAAGTGCAACTTCCTATAAAAATTGAACAGTGAATTTGCCTTTATTAAATCGAACCTCGATATCTAGTGGGACACCAGGAAACCTGCTGCATTGCAAAGACTAAACTAAATGTTCAGAAAACAGAACAGGGATGATTGTCATGTTGTTGTTCACAAGATTTTATAAGGAGGGGTACCAATCAGATAAGAGATTTCAGTTCTTTTAAAATAATATATTAGTATATAGATACTGGTCACCATTAGAGGCCACTCCCAGTGTAGAAGCATCTTGTTAATAGCACTTTCTCTGGATAATGATTTATATTCAGAGAAGATACAGACAGACTTAATCTAACTTGCTAGAAATAATTGCACTAGGTGCTGCTTCTCTATGCTTCTCACGTGCATTTTCTCATTTGTCATTTTCAGATAAAAGACACCTTTTTTTCTTTTCTTTACCAACTGCTTCTTTTTAAATCTTTAGAAATGATCATTCTGCTTTTATCTACAAATTATACACAGTCCAGAGAGAATGAAAATTCCATAACTGTCAGCATTCTTATTGATAGTGAATGTATACATATCAGACCACTAGAGAGAAATACTCTGGAAGGCAGTCTCACTAATTTCCGACCTGGTGACCAAATACAATAAAATGCATCTCACTCTCTGATGTTCAAATGATTCTATCAAATTGTCATTTCATGATCCACGGACCCAAGTGATTACACTACAGCAGATTTTCCTGCCAATTAAAGAAGCCCCCTCAAGGAATCAAAAAATAATAATTACTGCACTAAACCAGATTTTTACAGATTATGGTTAAATACTTTAATAATTTTTCAGCAAGGAAATCTCATATAGAGGTTTTATAATAACAACACTTTTAAGTCATTACATTATTTAAGCCATTATATTGTTTTAAAACCTGCCAAAAAGGGGACACAAAATGTGTGTCATTGGTTTCTTTAAAGTCAAACTCAAGGCAATGAAATGTAAAGGTGACCTGATACCTAACTCAGCTGAAAAGATTGCTGTTACATTTTTAATTGAGGCAATTTTTAATATTTTAGAAAGCTAGTTTTTTATGATTTCCTTCTCCCGGATATCCCCAGCAGCCCTGTTTGTGTACTCTTTATCATCCTAGCCTGTAGGAGGGATCACATGCATGACCTACATATCCTTCTGGTTATATAGGTGAATACTATGAATCTCAATCCCCCACACCACCACCACCTGCATCCAATATGTGGGTGAGCTCTTGGGAGTTGGTTTGTGCAATGAAAGGGTGGCACAGCACATTATGCCAATTACTAGACTGGGCCGTAAAACACCAGGACAACATAGTTTCAGTGAACTCCTACAAAGAGGTACCTATGGAAAAATAAATAGGTGTAGGTGGGTTACAGGTCAAATTGTACAAAGGTATGACTGGTCCACATAACAGAAAAATGTAAATACGAAGAAGTGTTGGAATAATACAGCATTTAACCACTTACCCTCCTGAGGATTTCCCCCTCTTCCTGACCAGGCCATTTTTTGCGTTACTGCTCTGCATTATTTTAACTGACAATTGCAAGGTCATGCAATGCTGCACCCAAATTAAATTTACGTCCTTTTTTCCTACAAATTGAGCTTTCTTTTGGTGGTATTTGATTGCCTATGCGTTTTTTAATCGTTGCACTATAAAAAAAAAAGTGACAATTTAAAAAAAAAAACAATATTTTTGAATTTTTGCTATTAAACATGTCCAGTAAAAAAAAATTAAAAATCAAATGTCATCATACATTTAGGTCAAAATAAATACTACATGTCTTTGCTAAAAAAAAAAAAAAAAAAAAAACATAAATGTTATAGCGTTTACAAATGGCAGTATATATAGTGGATATTTTTTATTTAATTTTTTCTTACTAGTAATGGTGGCGATCAGCAACTTATAGCAGGACTGTGGGACTGCAGCGGACATTCTGACACTGGGGGAAAAAAAAAGCACTGACACTGTACTAATGGCATTGAGCAGGAAGCGGCTAACATGAAGGTGATCAAAGGGTTAACTGTGTGCTGGGAGTGTTCTACTAGGGGAATGTGTGTTGGTGCTTCATTGTAAGCACACTGCTCTGGATGGCTGTGCACAGCCATCCAGAGAAGTGTGCCTCAGCCGACAGGGAGGAGGACTGTAAACAAAGCAGCCCTCCTCCCCATCGTGGGTGGGCAATGACCAACCGTGACCCAGTGGTTGACAGCCACGGCCACGAATGGCGGGGCGGGTAGGGCGTATATATATATGTACGTGAATTTTTCGCACCCGTTCTGCCCTGTAGCCATATTTCTGCTATAGGGAGGTGGGAAAGTGGTTAAAGGAGAAGTACAACCAAAGCTTGTTTGGCTGTTCTCCTGTGGATTAAAGGAGTGCAGAGCTGTGACCTGTTTCATCCAACAGCAGGCTAAAGTCCTATGTCAGCTGACTTCACTCAGCTCGTCCAGGCAGGATCCACCCAGATGTCTGGACTGGCACCTGGATCAGACTCTCAGTGATCCGCTGAGATTCTGAGTCAGCCACTCCCACCCCCTCCATAGCCCAGTGCTCAAGTAAGTGCAGGAAGGGCAGAGCAGAGAGCCGGTGACTGACAGTCACCGGCTCTCTGTTCATGGAGCACTGAGAACTGAGTGACCAGCGGTGTTTGATTGCTCCGTTCTCAGTCTTAGAGCCAGCAGGGGAATGATGTAGGATCAGACAGATGCTGCATCTACCTAGGTAAGTATGATTTCTAAAAAAAAAAAAAAAAGTCTAAACTTCTTTTTTAAGGGCTGTAATTTAAGGGAAGTAGTGTATTCATTGTGCAGTGAATACATTACTCCCTCAGTCTCTGACCATCTCCTGTAACATGTTTTCAGTCTCTGACTTTCTCCTGTATCCTGTCTGCAGTCTCTGACTGTCTCCTGCAGTATGTCTGCAAGTTTTTACATTTTCATGATTGTTAATAAAAATAAAAGAAAGGAACTGTATTTGCATAAAAAGGAAAATTAGCCCATAATAACCATGGAAATGTCTGTTTGACTTTTTCTGAATCAGCAATAGATCTGATTGGTTACACTGGGCCAGTTCTTCTGTTTTTTTTTCTTTATTTTCTGTAGTTACAATTGTTCATGCACATAGGTAACTTAACATAAGCAAACTTTGAAATATTTCAGTAGATGAAGTTTGAACTTAGAATAAAAGTTTGTCCACTGTAAACATATGTTTTGTAAAACATCAAATGAAGGCCTTCATCATAGCATTTGAACATGTGAGTGTCACTTTTTCAAACATTATTTTTTATCAACCTTTACAATACACTGACATAATAAATGTACTATATCATTTATAGGCATTTTCCAAAAATGTATTAAGGAGAAGACCTGTCTGACAGGTGCTTAAATAGAACATGTTCGTGTTCAAATAAATGCTGAATTTAAAACCATTGCCTTACACAAAGCTATTTTTAAATGGAAAACTGTACCTTTTTGGTATGTCTGAGAAGAACTGACACTTAGAAGCAGTGTATGGTGACCTACTAAACTATATTATTTATTGCCTGGTTCTAGGTGCAATTGAGTTAAACTACATTGCTCAAAAAAATATAGGAACACTTTTTAATCAGAGTATAGCATCAAGTCAATTAAACTCATGGGATATTGATCTGCTCAGTTAAGTAGCAGAGGGGGTTGTTAATCAGTTTCAGTTGCTTTAGTGTTAATTAAATTAACAAGAGGTGCACTAGATGGGCAATGAGATGAACCCCAAAACAGGAATGGTTTTACAGGTGGAGACCACTGACATTTTTTCCCTACTTATCTTTTCTGACTGTTTTTCACTAGTTTTGCATTTGGCTAGGGTCTGTGTCACTACTGGTAGCATGAGGCGATACCTGGACCTTACAGAGGTTGCACAGGCAGTCCAACTCCTCCAGGATGGCACATCAATACGTGTTATTGCCAGAAGGTTTGCTGTGTCTCCCAGCACAGTCTCAAGAGCATGGAGGAGATTCCTGGAGACAGGCAGTTACTCTTAGAGAGCTGGACAGGGCTCAGGGCTGTAGAAGGTACTTAACCTATCAGCAGGACTGGTATCTGCTCCTTTGTGCAAGGAGGAAGAGGAGGAGCACTAACAGAGTCCTACAAAATGATCTCCAGCAGGCCATTGGTGTGAATGTCTATGACCAAACAATCAGAAACAGATTTAATTTGGGGATGGCCTGAGGGCCCGACATCCTCTAGTGGGCCCTGTGCTCACTGCCCAGCACCATAGAGCTTGATTGGCATTTGCCATTGAACACCAGAATGGGCAGGTCCGCCACTGATGCTCTGTGCTTTTCACAGATGAGAGCAGATTCACCCTGAGCACATGTGACAGACGTGAAAGGGTCTGGAGAAGCCGCGAAGAAACGTTATGCCGTCAGTTACATCATTCAGCATGACCGTTTTGGTGGTGGGTCAGTGATGGTCTGGGAGGCATATCCATGGAGGGACGCACAGACCTCTACAGGCTAGACAATGGCACCCTGACTGCCATTAGGTATCGGGATGAAAACCTTGGACCCATTGTCAGACCCTACGGTGGTGCAGTGGTTCCTGGGTTCCTCCTGGTGCACAACAATGCCGACCTCATGTGGCGAGAGTATGCAGGCAGTTCATACAAGCACGTGCGGGCCATACAAGCTACTGAGTACCATTTTGAGTTGCTGCAATGAAATTTCAGCAAAATGGACTAGCCTGCTGCATCATTTTTTCACTTTGATTTTCAGGGTGTCTTTGAATTCAGTCCTCTGTAGGTTGATAATTTTCATTTCTATAAAACAATGGGGCATCCTTACGTTCCTAACATATTACCCAGTCCACATCAGTATAGATACCCAGCATAATATTTTTCCCCATTGAGTTTTGATGTGTTTTCAAAGTGTTCCTTTAATTTTTTTGAGCAGTGTATATAGCTAAATAAGAACTCTGCATTTATAAAGTAAGAACAGCATAATTAAAGCTCTAGTAATTAAATAAAGATATTGTCCCAGCGCTGTCAAGGGGGGTAACAAAGGAAATTATAGCTTTGTACTGGAACCTGGGACAATTACAGGGCAGCTAAAACAGACTTATTCGAGAGGGAAAGTGAGTCAGATGCTCCCCAATACCCTAAAGTAGTGAGTATTTCTCCCATCAAGATTAGGGAAATGAGAAGGATACTATACACAGTGGGACTGTGTGAAAGTGTATATTGACCTTTCCTTGGTGTATACTTAGGGGCTCAACAACCTCTGGTGAGTTTGATCCGGGTAGGGGACACGGGTGATTGCACACGGTTGGAGGAGTGGAGCTGATTTGCATGTAACACAGATCACTTTATTGGTAAGAAGATTAATGGCACATATGTTTGCACGTTCATGTAGCACTTTTTTTTTTATTTAAAAGTACATTTTAAAGAACATTTGAATTTTGATTGTTGATGTAACACTCTCCAGGTTAGCTAGATAGGCTGTTTGTTTTTTTCTTTTTTAGACAGAAGCTGACTAGAAGCCTGGGATCAGTCAGCCTGTGAGTGAGGCAAGAGTTCACCTCAGCACAGGCTGGAAGGCTCTAACAGGTCAGGACTTCTGGAGCCCTCCCACCCTTCCAGAAACATAGATAACTTCTGGAAGAGGGGCAGAGGAGGAGGAAGGCCCAGATCTGCATGTTTGAGGGACATAGGCCAATCTCCTGGTAGGAAGCTGGGTATGGTGACCAAGGCAACCCCTTAAAAGTGGCAGAGCCTGTGGAGCAGAGCAATGTCGGGTAAAAGATGGATTGAGGAATGGTGGAGTGTGGAGCCTGAGATAAGGCTCCAGGGAGGGGAGCCCACCTATAGGCAGGTTGCCGGAAAAGAGGATCTCTATTGTCTCAACATCTCCCAGGGAGAACAGTCTGTGTAGCAGGGAAGGAGCCATCCCAGCGAAAGGCCTGAAGGCAGCCACAAACCCACCAAGCTGACAGGAAAGGACAGTGTGAGTACTCTTTCATCCCTGGGCCGGATAAGGGGAGATGGCAGTTTGGTGGAAAACCCAACTAGCTTCTCATTCAAGAATCCCAGGGTATGAGGAGGTACACCGAAGAGGCTTTAGCACCCTTTAAAGAGACACTGTTGCTGTCCACATTTTTTTACATTGCTGCTAAGGAGTTTGTCCTCGGTTTCTGCAGTTCCTCGGACATCCTATATACCCCTAGACCCCATCCAAGTTTAACCCTTTAATAAAATCACAAAACCAAATGCATGTTGCCTGGCCATGCAGAGCATAGTGGGACCCAAATCTAATCCAGCAGTCCTAAAGGAGGTAGTGCTACATTTATATGATGATTCATTTTTGTTGTTGGGATTTGCAATATAATTATAATTAATTTAGGGTAAGCGCAGCCTTTTGATTATATTGACGTATAGTGTATGGTACATGGAGAACATAAACCTTTAGGACAGCAGCTAGCCTATCTAATTTTGTACATACTAGTGTAGCACTACTCTCATAAGGGCAGCTGCATTTGTTTCGGTACCCAGGTGCTCTGCCAGGCAACACGCATTTTCCACAATTGTGCTCATAGTGTCATTAAAAACAGTCCTTGAGCTGGCTTTTTAGTTGTTTTTCTTTAGGTGTTAACAACTTGGATGGAGTCTAGGGGTACATGGGATGCCCAAAGAACTGTAGAACTTGAGGACAAACTTCTTAGCAAACTTCTATCTACAAAAAGGGTGGGCTGGGAAAAATAAAGCACTGTCCCTTTTTCTCTGTGTATCGCCTCAGACCCCGGATGAATCTTCCTCTTCACCCAGCTGTGCTGAAGGTATCCCTGAGCAAGGGGTCCCAAGAGCTTGCAGTTAAGTAGTCCCATGTGAAGGCTAGTTAGGTATTGCACCTGAGAGCCCTCTCCCCTTATCTGGACCTGGGGGTTTAGGAGTACTAACACTGCCCTCTCCCGTTAGCCTAGTGGGTTGGTGGCTGCCTTCAGGCCTTACGCTAGGCTGACTCCTTCCCTGCTGTGCAGGCTGTCCTCCCTTGGAGACATTGAGCCAGTGGAGATCCTCCTCTCCAGCATCCTACCTGTAGGTGGGCTCCCCTCCCTGGGGTCCCTTCCTAGCCTCAACACTCCAACCTTCCTCAATCAATCTTCCATTGACACTTCTCCACAGGCTCTCTGATATTTGAGGGTTGTCTTGGTCACCATGCCAACTTGGTCACTTGGCCAAGGTCCATAAAAACATGTAGATCTGTGCCTCCTCCCCTGTTCCAGAAAGTTGAAAAAGGTGGGAGAGCTCCAGAAGCCCTGACCTGTTAGAGCTTCCCAGCCTGTCCTGAGGTGAACTCTTGCCTCACTCCCAGGCTGACCCATCCCAGGCTGCTACTCAGCCTCTATTTAAAAACAAAAAGGCTCCCTAGATAATGTGGAGGGCATTACACTAGGTTTTATTATATGCTTTTGCACTACTGACATTGTGCGGGTACCTTTAAAATATGCATTCCTCCTGAGGTTACCTGTGGGTTTTTCTTTGTATCCAGAACAATTCTTCTGGTAGTTGTGGTTGCAATCTTTCTTGGTTTACCTGACCTTGGCTTGGTACAAAGAGAGCCCTGAGTTTTCCATTTCTTAAAAAGTGATTGAACAGTATTGATTGGCATATTCAAGGCTTTGGATATCTTTTTATATCCTTTTCCATCTTTATAACGTTCCATTACCTTTACTGCTCCCCATGGCTCAGTATCTAGCCTGCTCAGTGCATCCACATGAGAGCTGACAAACTCACTGACTATTTATACACAGACATTAATAGCAGTCTAAAAAGTCATGTATGTGGGAAATTAACCTTTAATTGCCATTTTAGCCCATGTGTGTGTGTCACCTTGTGTGTCTGTACCAAGGTCAAACATTCCAGGGTATGGAAACTTTTGATCAGGGCTATTTTGGTGATTTCTGTTATCATTATGATTTAAAATGGAGACAAAGAACTATGTGATAATAAATGGTTTCATATGATCACTACCCTTAAATAAAATACAGTTTTGTGGCATGATCAGTCACATTTTCAATATAAATACTAACATTTCATGATTTCTGCCAGGGTATGCAAACTTTTGAGCACAACTGTAAAGACATAAATTATATCAACTTAAAACTTATTGCGAGGTAACCAGTTAAATATACATATTTTTCTATTCCGTTGGTCCCAAAATATACACAGCCTTGTCAGACAGTAGGTTGGAGACCTGAAAACAGATAGATCTCCTGTGCTGCCACAAGATGCTGGTACAAAACAAATCCTAACTGAAGCTGCTGTATGCACCCACCATGAGTTTCCACATCAAAACAGGATATTATTAATATTAAGAAATAGTGCTGCGCTGCTAAAAAAAAAAATCAAATGAAGAATAAATCAATAGTGTTAACAATTATGCAGGCAATGAATATAACAGTGGGAATCAACATTGAAGTTACAAATAAACATGCTGCCACCCCACTAACCCATATAAATATAAGATAGTTGTGTGGCAAATACACAAAATTGCAGAAAATTAAGAAAAATATGATACAAGTAAAGTCCACTCCACCAGTTCATAGTGTGTAAACTAAGTCCCACATCACCAAACAGCATAAATCCTTTTTGAGAAGCACCAGTGGATCTTCAATAATAAAACAATAAAGTACACAGACACAGGTTGTATGTCCCCTTCACAACTCACTCATTAAGTATCATAAGTAAGTATCATTAAGTGCTCATAAAACTAAGAAAAGGGGTGCTTCCCATAGTATAATTGTATTTATTGAATAGGGAAAGGGCATTAAAATAATACCCACATTAAAATCAGGATCACAAGACCTACAAACAGTATGTATACATGGTGTACCAAGATGGCAACCTCTCGCTGCAGCTCCAGACCAGAAGTGACGTCATCACATTTCCACCCTATGCATTATATCATGTGAATTTAGTTATTCAGTTATCAAATTGTTAACGTTATTGATTTGTTTATTTTTTATCATTTTGGTAATATTTGCTTTACTTTATATGTGTGTGGTGGGCTGTTGGGTGTTTACTGATTATTGATTTTCTTTTTGTGATCAGATCTTCCTTCTGGCTTAATGTTCTCTGGTCATTTGAATGGCCAGGCCACAATGACATCACTTCTGCACGTGCTCACCGGAGTCAAAGTAGCAGCACAGAGCTATCTATGGACAGCATACTGCAGTGTGCTGTTCCTGTAAAGGTAGTGTACATGCACCAGTGATGTCACCCACAGCTACAAATGTGAATATCTCCGAAATGGTATACATTTAGGAGATATTCACTGTACCAACAGGTAAGCCTTATTTTTGGCTTACCAATAGCTACAAGCCATAAAGCAGAGTTTACTACCACTTTACAGAATAATGCTAGGGGTGTTTAACAGTGTATTTTTCTAAATACATAACTGTGTTAAATGATGTTTTGTTGACTGAAGTTCTGCTTTAATTTAAATAACTTTAGCAATATGTATTTAACATTTTAAAAACATAAGGGGGAGGGTGTATAACTGACGTCATAGGAGATGTCCATATTTTCAAAGTGCTACAATCATAAAATAGCGTCATCTACATAACATTCAGCCTTGTTGTTTACACTCCATTTCACTATGTGGTTTCTTAGAGAATTTGATACATCTTAGCAATGCGAAACATGTCTTTCCAAAGATATACACACAACTAACATAAAGTGCCAAAAAAAAATCACAGCTATGACGTGCATTCAGCCACAGGTGTTTTTCAATGCACACAGATATTTATTTTCACATTTATTTAATTTTTATCTTATAAATACATATAAAAGCAGCCATATTTGCAGTTTATCTGTGCAGGCAGCAATACAGACATGCAATATGTATTAATGTTTGCTTCTGGAATCTTAATATGGAATGACGGTCATGCTAATATGGCCAGGGACATGAACTTTATGGTAAATGTTGCAATAGACATTTCCACAATATAACATATTCACTTTGGAAAGAAAATGTTCACTTAGCTTCATAAATAACCAGAGGATGCTTTCACATCAATCATCCTATTACAAGCAAGCAAAAAAACATTTTTTTTTCTAATTTTCCCTTGCACATGATTGGTTGATCAAAGTTAAGACAGCTTTGTGTTATTCATTATGCTAACTGAACATTTGCTTTTAAATGTAAAATTTCACCTCTATTAAATCATGTCTGTTCCATAAGGTAAGTCAGTTGACATGGCACTTCAGGTAATCTCTAAGCCCTGACTTAAAATGTACCTGTGCCCAAAGACTTTAAAGTGTTAATAAACCCAGAACCCTGCATTCACTATATCTGGTCTCCCACAGTACACAGACCATGGAAATGCAATTATTTTACTAAATATAAACTGCTAAATATCTTTTCTCATCAGCAGTTAGAGCAGTCTTGTGACTTCTATCAGTGTTCCGCCAAGCCCTAGCTAAAGTTTGTAGGAGGAGTTTTCTTTCTGCTCTAGGAGGATGCAGAACACCTGACCTCTGTCTGTCCAGTGCTGATTGGCCCTGTGCTGATCACATGTACTCTACTAAGAAAAAAAAAACCTCTCTAGCAATACACACCAAACTGAGCATGTGCAAAATGCCTATGGTTCAGTCTGTCTCATCAGAAGATAAGAGGTAGTCACTTGAAAAAGGGGAGGAACAGAGAAGACAGGATCAAATTGCCTTTTTACACAATGCAGGGGATTAACCCCTTAGGTTCCACAGTGAGTATAACAAACATGCTTTACTGCATATACAGACTGATTTTTCTGTTGTGGGTTTAGTAATACTTTAATATTCTACATATTTTTTTAAGAGGCCTTGTTGCTAGAAAACACATTAGTAACATGGTGGCAGGAAGGCTGAACCATTAAGGACAGGGAGAGGAGGAAAACACAGTCAAGATTCCAAATGCAGAAGATTCTATCAGGGAGAGCAGCACTGCAAAGATTTCAAAGTATACACTGTGTGTATGTATATATATATATATATATATATATATTTCATTTTTATTTTTTTGTTAAAAAATAAGCATGTTAAACTTACCTGTTCTGTACAATGATATTGCATATGGCCCAGAACCTCCTCTTCTGGGGTTCCCCACCAGCGCTTTCCATTTCTCCTCTTCTCTGAGTTCCTCCATAGCAAACCCTTGCTATCTGATACCTATGAGGGCATGGCCCTGTCCCCTGCTCTCTCCTTACAGGATTTGATTGACAGCAGCAGTTGCCGATAGCTCCCGCTGCTAACTCTGTACCTGTGAGAGAGAGGGAGACGGGTGTGACGGGTGCGGCGTCAGACCCCAGCCCTTCTCACCAAACTCGTGACCGAAGGACTAGCCAATCTAAAACCGCGCTGTCACATGCATAACAATGCCACACCCAGCTGTACCCTGCACAACGATTTTCCAGCTAATGGACCACAGATCGATGTACCGGCAGCCTGAATGTGCTTGTTACTGGGTCAGGTTAATTATTCAATTAACCCTTCACACTGCCACCACCTCCTTTTTATACAGAGAAAGAGGAAACTTAGCAATAAACTAGGACGATTGGTTAATTGACAGTATACCGCTATCTCTACAGACCGGTTATACAGAGGGTTAAACACTCATAGTAGCGTTCTTTTTAGAGGCAGGGATTCGTAAATTGCAATTAAGAGCTATAGAAACAATTCAACACTTTCAGAAAGTAATATTTATTACTAAAAGTTCAAAAGGGTGCAGTAGAAATATTTACAGAAAGAAGATGTAACCAATATATATATATAAATATACAGAGCACAACAGCACAGAAAACAGATAACAGAAAGAAGTTTAGGTAAATAAGTACTTGCCAAATAAATGCCTGGAGTTAAGCAGTTTCAAGTCTGATGAGCTAAAAAAGGGATTTCTGGTCTTGCATTGGGTTTCGTTGTTGCCGCGAGATTCTCTTCTGCTTTCTGTCTGATAGATGTTATATCGAACGGTCCTCACTTGTCTGACTCCTCACAAGAACTAACTGCATCTTTTTCCTACACAAAATCTCTTCCCACGATGGACAAGCCAAGCCTTATTTGGCAAGAGGATTGTATAGACAGCCCCTTAGCAAGGTACACTGAACACATTCCTGAGGGAGGGGGGAAATCGGAGGAGAGAGACTGATTTGGGAGTTTAAGTGAAATACCAAAATGTAGTTGTTTGGAGCAGAATGGATGACCGCGCCCATCTCTGTGTGCATGATTGTGACAACGGGC